>NC_080171.1:94983751-95348751 GCF_950295315.1 Erinaceus europaeus | reverse complement strand
GTCACGATGGCTGTCTCATGGGATTCCCAGTGGGATTAAACCAGGGCTGAAGAAGAAAAGTTTGTGCAGTCACCCAGCAAGAGCCTGGCACAAGACCACTGCGCAGTAAATGTTTCTTTAAAATGTGAAAACTGTGTGGTCCAGGAGGTGATGCAGTGGATAAAGCACTGGATTCTCAAGCATGAGGCTCTGAGTTCCATCCCCGACAGCACATGTACTAAAAAGATATCTAGTTCTTTCTCCTCATATCTTTCTCATTAATAAATAAAATATTTAAAAATGTATTTTAAAAACCCTGAAAACCACCCCACAAAGTGCCCAGTCTCCACTGCTCTTCAGAATTGAAGGAATTGTCCTCTCATTTTTTCAGAGGTGACATTTGGGGCCCAGAGAAGTATTGCCAGCTGACACTGCCTCCTGAATCCCAATCTAGCTTTCTTCCCAAGACCATGAACCTCAGTCCCTAGCAACAAAATCAAAACTAAATGAAGAGTAATAATCATGCTTCTAGCCCCTCTTATTCTCTGGCATGTGTTTGGCCTGGATTATTCTGATTATCCAAGTGGAGGCTTATAAACTCACAGAACAAGGCATAATCTTTACTTTCAAAGCCTATTTTTCAGGCCCAGCCAGCCTACTGCTACGTGGAGAGCATAATCAAGAAAGCCAACATCCAGACAGTAATAGATTGTTGATAAGTATTTCCTGGATACTAGTTGGGCCCAAAGTCCTGTTCCTTATAGTAGAGTAAGAAATGGAGGATTCAGTTCTGCCCTCAAGGAGCTCTCAGTTTGTTGGGAGAATGAGATACATAACTAAAGACAAAAGTAAATTAATGTAAGGAGGGGAGTAGGAATGGGTTTTTGTGAAGCTGGCATAGGACTTAACTAATTTTCACTCTGTAAGCTGAGAGCTTCATAGAGGAGCAAGATTGGAGTAGTGCTCTTACAGTTGACTGTGAGTTCTGAGGAGAAAACAGACTTTATATGTCAACTCAACTAAATCCTGTTGCTCAGAACTTCTAGAAAAGCAGTCAGCTGATAAAAATTTCTTATCCTCCCAGATAAAATGAGCAGAGCTCTGTAACAGTGCCTCCTTTCCTGCCTGTTGCCACACAACTATATTGAGTGTGTGTACTCAGTAATATGTTTGTAGCTGGTACTAATGACCCGTGATTCCTGTCCTGGGACAGCTCACAAAACTTCTGAAGATATGGCTTTCTAGTGAGTGTCACTCATATTTGAGGACTGTTCAACTGAAAGAATAGGAGAAGCTTACAGAGGAAACAAGCTAGTTGTTGGGGTTTACTCAGCAGAAAGATTAAAGAATAGGAACAGTATTTGCAAGGGTGTGGAGAGTTATGAGGATGTGTGACCAGAACATAAGAGGATAGTACAGAATGGAGAGGGAGGGTCAGTGAAACAGTTCACTAGAACCGTGTACTATTTTGCCTTGTACATGACCCAAGTTCATGTGGTGTGGTGGTCTCTTTCTCTCTCTCTCTCTCTCTCTCTCCTCTCTATTTTAAAAAACTTAAAGATGGTTTTAAAAGAATGGATGAGGTAGATGGTGCCAAACAAAAACTGGGAAAGAGAGGTGGGATTGCTAAGGTGTCCTTCCTCTCGGGTAGGCAATGGGAAATATTTGGGCTTGTACTTGGAGCACTGATAGTATCTGATCTCTGAGGAAGGAAACCTGCAGCAGCAGATCACAACTGCCTTCTTCAAGGGTTGGAACATGAGCACACCTCCCTGAGGAAGGCAGTAGTGAGGGGATCCAAATCTTGGTTTTTCCAAGTCCTGCTTACTGAAAGCAATTTGAAAAATGCCCAAAGACAAGTACTTTCTTTACATAACAGCTTCTCTGATTCCTCTCTCCCTAGGCAGTGATAAACTGTACCATCAGTGGCTCTCCACTGTCCGGGTAAGTGTTCACCTCTTTAGAGCCATCTGGGCCCCTCCTTCACCTCCTGGCAACCCTCCTCTTCCCCTGCCACCCACAAGACTGCCTTTAGGCCTGCAGCAGTTCATTCTCTCAGCTGAAATTGCTTTAGTTTCTAAAGCCAAGTCATTCTCATGCCAGGTGGAAACTAGTAGGATGAGACCATCCCAGAAGCCTTCCCTTCATAGAGAGGAATAGAGCCAGAAACTTCCTTATCAGGCAGTTGGCCAACATGTGTTGAATGGATACTGTTATCTTAGAGCATTTCTGAGAGTGTCCTTCTAGATCAGTATAATCGGGAAATTTTCACAGGAAAACCAAAGATATGCCCTTCTTGCTATTCTGCATTATTTTCCACAGCAAAGGTTCCTAGGGAAAATGGAGCACTTATCACTAAGTTTGTCTGTTTGTTGGCTTGTTTTTCATCCCTTTGCTGTTAGTGTGAACAGTTACTTCTTCCACTGAAAGTCAGGTGCTTAGGCCTTCAGAATCACTAAAGAATTGAGATTCTTGCTTTGACTTTATGTATTGTGTTGTTGGAAAAGTCATGATTTATTTTTTTCTGTATTTTTCTATGCAAAAAAAAAAATGCATCATGACTTTTTTTGACAACCCAATAGATATATTTATCACTGTGTGCTAGTGGCCTACTGTGTGCTGCCCACTCTGCTGAGTCATAGGGTTACAGTGGGAAGCAGCACAGACCTTGCTCTAGGGGAGCCCCCCACTGTGTAGGAGAGGCAGGCAGGTAAATAGGCAAGCTTGGCATAAAGTGGTAAGTGTTCTCTCTTACTTGTGGGCCAAGTGTGCTGCTGCCAAGGCAGGTCCCTTGAAAGTGGCTACAGTTGGCCAAGAATAAGCAATTCCTCAATGAAAGGATTCTTTTGTTCTTCTTGTATGACCAAACATGGCACTTGGCAAATCACAGACTACCAATAAGGACTTGTTGATTGATTGATAAGGGGAGCTTTAATATTCCAAAGGACTAGTGAAATAGGATACTTAGTAGTTTTGGAAAACAGTATGGAATAAATGAGTGGGTAAATTTTCATATTGTTCTACAAAGACTGCTTTCTAGTTCCAATTGAAATGTTTTTAATTAAAGTTCAAAATTTCTATTATAGGCAATTATGAAAACTGTTGCCAATAGCTAATCTCAATAATTTCACTACCCTATCTTATTCTTTTTTTTCTTTTTCTTTTTTATTTAAGAAAGTATTAATTAACAAAACCATAGGGAAGGAGGGGTACAATTCCACACAATTCCCACCATCCAATCTCCATATCCCACCCCCTCCCCTGATGGCTTTCCCATTCTCTATCCCTCTGGGAGCATGGACCCAGGGTCTTTGTGGGTTGCAAGGTCTGGCTTCTGTAATTGCTTCCCCGCTGAACATGAGCATTGACTGGTCGGTCCATACTCCCAGTCTGCCTCTCTCTTTCCCTAGTAGGGTGGGTCTCTGGGGAAGTGGACCTCCAGGACATTGGTGGGGTCTTCAGTCCAGGGAAGCCTGGCTGGCATCCTGATGACATCTGGAACCTGGTGACTGAAAAGAGAGTTAACATAGGAAGCCAAACAAATTGTTGAGCAATCATGGACCCAAAGCTTGGAATAGTGGAGAGGAAGTGTTAGGGGGGTACCCACTGCAAACTCTAGTGTACTTCTGCTTTCAGGTATATATTTTGCAGTAGTTTATGGATACGTGTGAACATATGCTCTCTCTCACAGAAACTGGTGTATATCTAGGTTTTGGGCCTATCTTATTCTTTGATATATTCACTGGATTCAAGTCTCCCTCTCTAATCAAATTAATTGGAGTCATCTTTCTGAAGCATTGCAAATCAGATTATCACATACATTTTTATTTTAAATCCTCTTGGAGTATAGATCCCTTCCCTGGCCCTACATAAACGGATTATCTTGTCCTCTCAGTCTCACTTGCCGTTCTTTCCTGAAACACTGAACCACTTATTATATATAGAACATACCATGACTTTACAGTTCTGCCTTTTTCTATGTGCTGTTTTCTGGCCCCCTCAATATTTATATTTTTCTTAAACATTTATATATTAATGAGAGAAAGAGAACCAGAGCATTATTCTGACATATACTATGCCAGATACTTTGGACCTCATGTTTGAGAGTCCAACACTTTATTATTTATTATGTCACTTCCTGGGCTATACCTCCAGAGTCTTCTTATCCCCTTCACATGATCTCCTGTACAACCTGCATGGACCAAGAGAAATGTTTCATCCTCTGTATCCTTCCTTCCCTAACCTTCCAAACAATGAGGTGCTTCCATACCCCTTTTACACACAGCCAATCCTTGTTTCATCACACTTCTTCTTCTTCTAGCGTTTGCCCTTCTTCCGTAGCCAGTCAACAGTGTCAGGTTGAAAGCTGTCAGGAGCTGCTTGTTGCTGGCTTTGAAAGTGACTGGGATCCATGTGGATTCAGTCGGCTAGGAAGGATCGTCAGTTTCCCCAATGAATGGGTACTCACGGGATGCACCACGAGAAGGTCGATCCAATGCATCCCTTCATCACACTAAGATGCAATCATTCACCATGGTGTATGTGCACCCTGGACTGGAAGTGTTTGAAGGCAAGATTAATCCTCCTGTGACTCAGTACCCTTAGAGACTAACATCTTTGCAGTGATCTCTCATAAAATAGCTAAAGGGATGAAACTAAAGAACAGATTCAGAGACAAACCATTTCACTTGACTTTGGGAAAGGAATTAACAATTCAAATTAAACATGGTCAGTGTGCTTCATAGCCTATTGATTACCTCCTTGGTTTAGCGGAAGTCTTCCTCCTTATCTTCCTGCTGTGTTCTCCTAAAGAAGCTGAACTGAGAAATCAGCATGTGATATTTATGCTGGAGCCATGATTAATATTTACTATTACCAATACTTCCCTTTCTGGAGGTTAGATATTAAGGAAGGCAGCCTACCAGAATGATATTCTCTCTGTCTAGCGCTCTCTCTCTTTCTCTCTATCTCTCTCTCTCTCTCACACACACACACACTGAAGAAAGGAATGTGCAGGGCAGAGAGTAGTCAGACAGTCCTCACTAATCAAACTGATTTTCTGCTCCTCACGTGATGATAGCTGCAAAGCTCGTTGTTGCTAAACGTACCTTTATGTTGCTCCTGGTAGCTAGAATTTCTTAAGATGTATATTACTATGAAGAAATCCTTGCCTCGAATTGCCTATGATGAGCTTTCTTTCCAGCTATGGTTCATGTACCAAGCAAAACATCAGGTCTAGAGTCTCTTTCACATAATTATCACCATGCTGATCGCCAGCTTCCCCCCCACCACCACCACTACCAACACACCTATAGCAGTTTGGCCATAACTGTAACTAATTGCCTGGGATCAGTTGCCATCTAGGCCCATTTCTCTAATTAAATCACACGTTCTGAAATGTTACTTAACTTGATTAAAGAGAAGAAGTATTGGCCTACTATGTCTTCAGTCCAAATTGCTAATTGACATTTCTATTACAGAAAGGAAGCGGAGCCATTCTTAATACCGTAAAAACAAAAGCAAACCCAGCCATGAAGACCGTCTATAAGTTTGTAAGTACTGATCCTAGGATCCAAACAGATGCCTTATGATGACAGGATTCTTAAATATACCTGATCCTATGTTGCAGAGGTGATGTAAGAACCATGGTGCTAGTCACTGAAGCTTTCAATGCTCTTAAAATTATTTAGCATTGATATATTTTATATTACCAGGTCGGTGTCCTTTTTTTATTTTATTTTTTTAATTTAAGGTGTTGCTGCTCAGAGTTGCCACAGTAGAAAAACAGGAAACTGCTTGTCTTAGCTTTTAAAATGTAGACTGAGTTGCTAATATTCTGATGGTCACTTGTATGCATCCCTGAGAACCAACGGCATAGTAGATGGGAGTCCTGACAAACCTTTCCCACATGTGCCCTGTTGCTGTGTTTAAATAAAGCAGCTCCTTTGCAGCTTACTAAAGGGAGTGCTCAGGGAGGAACATAGTCCCTACATTTTGCTCCAAATTCATCATCTCTCTCATCACTGCCCTGTAGGAAATGCATTGTCTGTGAAACCCATGCTCACTGCAGAGTGAAAATAAGAGCATATGTCTGTTCCCGATGCTTCACCTTTTACAATCCTCAAGTATTTTTTCCCCATGATTTATCTTGTTTGCTCATTTGACTCTGAGCCAGTAAGTGGGGGGGGAGGAGTACTTATTTCCATTTTTAATTTTTATTAGCCCTTTCTGTGCTTATTTTACAAGGGTAGGTGGCTGTCAACTAAACCACCACACAGGTCTAAAATGACATACAGTGAAAGCCAGGATGTCCACTGAAATGAGATCTAGAAAATTTGGTGCTATAGAGACCCAGTCATGTGTTTGCCCAGGCCATTTAATCTGGGCAGAAAATTGGTCCTGAGACCTTGCCCTGGAATGCATTAGATATTGTGAATCATACAGCCAGAAAAGCTTCTGCTCTGCTCTTACTAGTAGCTGTCACCAGGCCACAGAGATAAGTAATTATAGAGGCCAAAAGAAGAGCTTTGGAAGAGAGAGGGAAAAAATCTGTGCCATCAAAATACAGAAAATAAAATCTCCATAGCCTCCTTAAGGGTTTGTTGTTGTTGTTTTACCTTTTAACATTGTATTTGTTTTCATAGCCATTATGTTTTCAACTTGATGATCCCATTTTCCCTTCCTTTTTCTAGTAATCAGAGAAGGTGATTCACAATGGACTGAAATCAAGCATAGTCCCTGCTGGAAACAGAAAGGGAATCTTAACTTAAATTAATTTTTCATGCAGGCAAAAGATCATGCAAAAATGGGAATAAAAGAGGTGAAAAACCGCTTGAAGCAAAAGGTACTTGAAGTTCTTATTCAAAATGTATAAGCACCCTGTATGAAATGCGTGGCCACAAAAAAGTATGATGTGATCAATAGAGGACTGTTTGATACAGTGTTGTTAGCACACTTCAAAATGCATTACCAGCTGTCCGGGAGTTTTCACACTATTATAAATATTCACAGGCCAAAAAAAAAACTGTCTTCAAATAACATTAAGACTCTGGCTTAAACCTACAAAGGCAAGCAAGTTCAGAGTACCCCTGTTGGTCTGTCCATGGCCTAACCCACTGAGCCCAAGCTTTACTGGGAAACACAGAAATTGACTCAATCTCCCCATTCTGGCCTTACCTCTTTCTACAGCTGCGCTCAGCCTTGGAGCTGATTATAACCAAAATCATGAAACACCTGCAGAAAAAATGACTGTCATAGTTTCAGCATGTATATGGTCACTTTGCAGACCCAAGGCCAAATGGCCAGGCCCACAGTGGTGTATTAACTTTTGTTTGAGGTACTAAAAGGCAGGGAGAGGCTTTGACTATCAGTAAAATTATATATGAAATCGTACAAATTATATGTTGGCTAAGAGTCCCCTGATTTGATTCTCTAGACAATACTGTGAGGTTAATGTAACAAAGAATTTTTGTATGACTGTGAATATTATTACTATTATTATTGCCACCTTCACTTACCAAGGATAGTTCAGACTAGGAGTTTTTACACTGAGTTCTTAAAAGAACCTGCAATGGTCCACCTGTTTGATGATAAAACAACTATAATTAAAGGTAATATGATTTGTCCAAGGTCATACTGTTCAAGCCTGGCCTAATGAAGCCAGAATCAAACTCCAGTTTCATCTACTTTATACTACCTTCCTAAAAAACTGTTTTGTTTTTTAAAAGATGTTTGGGACCACTTACTTCAGTATCTTCCCCCACTCCTCACAACACACCATTCTAATAAGTACCTTCATCTATCTCAGCAGTGTTTTAAGAATTGAAAGCAATTTTAATTTTATGAAGTCAGAAAGGACCACTAATTAACTTGAAGTGGTTGAAGGAATTGATTCCTTTCTTTTAATTAGAAAATAATTTGTTCTGACTAAGCATTTAAATTCTTAGTTTCAGCTGCCAGTGAATTTTTCACAATTTAAGACTCACATTCTGAAATAAGAACGCTGTAGTGTAAATCCAAACAGACCTTAAGTGTGCTCTGTTTTTGCCAGAGACTAGTAGGTGGAATTTACTTGGATGTTAAGTCCCTAAGTAAACCTTTTTTTCTCCTGCCCCAGTCATATAAATTAATGAATTGGACTGCAGATACAAAATAGAATGTCAGAAAGGGTATTTCTCATACCTGGAAGCATTGACCCTCAAGAAAATTATCACTTTGGATATTAGCATTAGAATACCAATTTTGTATGCCTGAAGTTCCTGAGGCTCCAGGTTTGATCCCTGAGATCTCTCTCTATCTCTTTTTCTTTCTCTCTCTCTCCTTACACATACATAAATAAAATAAATCTTTTTTAAAACCGGTTAAAAAAAAAAGAACAAAAATTCCCCTCTATGATATAACATAACATTTTTGCAAATAACCAGTTGGGCTCAGGTTTTTTGTATTGTTCAAAGACTCCCTTAAACAATCTAGATCATTCTCCTTCCATGCCATCTCCTTTTTTTTTTTTTCCTTGATATCTAAAGCAGATTTCCCCCTCTCTCTGCTCTCTCTTCCTCCTGGCAGTCTTTTCAAGACTAGGTTCAGGAGATAATGTTCTATAGAGAGTGTCAGTACATTTCAGGTGACACAAATGGTGAAGGCATTTTATAGAAATGTGGCTTGTCACCATCGGACTGTTGACAGATCTATTAGTGTACCCTTTTCAATTTTCACTTTCCCCCCTTCGATCTTACAGATTTCCACAGACTTGATATTTTGCAGTCGTTCTTAGAAAAGCTGTTTTGTAATTGAGACTCTAGCATTGTTCAGGGTAGACAGGACTTGGTCTTCCACAGCGTTCTCCAGCAGCCTTTTTTGAGCTAATTTAGGATTTGACTTCATCTGACCTCTCTCACTGCCATAGAAAATATTTCCTTGACTTTTTTTGTTTCCCTTCTCCTTTGCCCCCTCCTCTTTATATGGTGATATAGCCATGTTGCTCCCCAGATGTATCTGATACAGACATCTCAAGTTTGGTTTCTGCTATGAAATTGAGGCAGTTCCTAACAAAGATCCAATTTTCAAATGTGCTGGGTTGCCACCTGGCCTCCTCTAACTCTGCATTAGCAATGGTGACCCCACAGATATAATCAAGAACCCACTCTTGCCCTTTTTGCTCTTGCCTTGGGTTTGAATTGCAAATAGAAAGCATGGGGCCGACCTATGGAGAGGTCACCATGGTATGTGGAGGGTCCATCTCTAATATGACTGAGCAGTGCTCTCCATCCCTTGTTCATTTGTGCTGCAGATTTTCAAAGGCTCTGAAAGAGGAGCTTTCAGGGTCTCTGTGTGACCATTGGCAAATAATTGTTAATAGATACTATAGTGTGACTGTATCACATATCTGCTCTGCTTCAGCCCAACAACAATAAAAGAAGGACGGATAACATATTTCCCTGGATAAATGGAGCAAGGTGGTCAAGTTCTTCTATAGCTTGGCCTCCTTTGAAGTTCGATTTGGTCAAAATTAGGAAAAAGAAATAGCAAAGATGCTACCTAGCCATCACTTTCTAAAGGAAGAATGTAGTGATTTCCTCCAGCATGTCCCCTGCCAGGTCTGGCTAGCAGAAGAATGTCTCAGGGCTGGGCTTACTGCAAATAGCATTTCCTTGCAGCACTGCACAAAACTGACATCTGAATACCATGACATCAGAAAGCAGTGACTGCACCCATGTCCTCCTCATTAAAGAACGTTGAGATCTTCACATAGGAAACCCTTTTTTTTCTGGTCTGTTGGGGTACTTCTAAATTTTTCCCTTTTTTTCTTCAGTATCAAAATGATTTTAACAAATGAACCCACTGAGCCATCCTCTTTAAAGTTCTGAAATATTAAAAAAAAAAAAAAGAGAGAGAGAGAGAGAGAAGACTTGTTGATGTAGTCTCTATAATTCAAAGGAGCAAATTCACAGCAAAGGTTTGAGTTTCTGGCCAAACATTTCTTAGTGTAGTGAAGAGAGTGAGTAAGCATGTGCAGGGCAGGGAGAGCTAGGTAGACTCTTGTAGAACAGACATGTTCACACCTTATCACACAACTGTCAGCTCCCTGTCTCCAGACACATTAAAATACTCTGCAGTCTCAATCACCTCCAACTTTGGATACTATTTTAATATCAATATTCATTTGCATTTTTGGTGGGGTAAGAGACAGAAAAAGAAAGACACAGTGTGCATCTGAGAACAGAGAGCAGCAACCTGAGTCAGAGATGACATAGCCTCTCCCTTACCCCCCACAGAGCCTTTAACAAATGCTCAATGTGGCAACTGGACTTCTGAGACAAATGAGCTTGGTTCAATGCTAAATGTGGAGGATATGCTTTGTGTGACTTTGAGTAAGTTACTGGACCTCTCTGAACTTAGTTTCTCATCTGTAAGCTAGAGGAAGTACAGATCTTTATTGAATTGTAAAAGGATTAGAAGAGGTGATACACAGCATTTTGGTGAGAGTGGCGTGAAACTATACCCTTTAAATAACTATTAAATCACTAATAATATAAAAAAAAGAGGTGATAAGTTAAACAGCATTAAATAGTAGCCACACAGTAAATGGGACTCCCATTCTATCAATTCTTTCATATTCTAACATCTGAAGCAACCAATCTCCCCAGCTACCCATATGCACATACCCAGGGGATAGAGTTGGCATAGGGTCGTCTCTTTTATTGGCTCTTCACACAGTACGATAGCAGTCTTTCTTAGCTCAGTGATTTCAGTCACTTCCTTAGTTAAAATCTTTGACCTTTCAAATTTTCACCTCCTTGGCTGGTCCCTCCTCTCTACCTCCTTTGGGTCAGGGGTGTTCTACTCACATTCCTGCCTCATAAAGCCATATTCTTACCACTTTCCATGTCCATGGCCCACCTGAGCTCCCACCTAGAGATACTCAGAACCCCTCCTCCCTCCCTACTCTTGTTTCCTGTCTTCTGGCATTCTGTCTAAAGAATACCCCTTCCTTTCTCTGGGGACAGGTAGATATTACATCTCAGTCAAGATTTCCCCTCCTTGCAGACACTGGGGAAGATAAGAACTGGGGTATTTTCTGATTCCTTTACTTTACCAAGGGATAGTAATTGGTAGGTTCCCTATGTGCTGAGTGGAGCCCTGGGATTTCTGGGATTCCTGGGAAGAGATTTGCCACCTGTAGTGGCCTTTGATCTGTATCTCTGCCTAGATTCTTCTTCCTATGTGACAAACTTACTTCTCTTGTCAGCTTCTTGGTTTTGCTTTTTATTTTATTTTTATTTTTTAATAATTTTTAAAATTTATTTTCTCTTTTTGTTGCCCTTGTTTTTTATTGTTGTAGTTATTGTTGTTATTGATGTGGTCGTTGTTGGATAGGACAGAGAGAAATGGAGAGAGGAGGGGAAGACAGAGAGGGGGTAGAGAAAGATAGACACCTGCAGACCTGCTTCACCGCCTGTGAAGCGACTCCCCTGCAGGTGGGGAGCTGGGGGCTCAAACTGGGATCCTTAGGCCAGTCCTTGTGTTTTGCGCCACATGTGCTTAACCCGCTGTGCTACTGCCCAACTCCCTGCTTTTTATTTTTAATATATTTTTCCTACTTACAAACAAAAGACATGCTCAATTCACACTTAATCAGAGAGGCAAAACCAAAATATTCTCATTTTATAACCTGAATTTTCACTTATGATAACCTGAACATTTCCCAGACCATTAAATGTTTATTCTCAACATAACATTGTTTTAAATGACCACATACAATTTTATCTAATATACCTGTAGGTGTTAATCAGTCCTACTGTTGGATACTAGTTAGTTCTAATTCTTTTTCTAGACAAATATCCTCATAGTTAAAAAAAAAAAAACAAAAACTTGCATGAATTCATCAAGGTAAATTTCAAGAAATTGATTATTGGGCCAAAGAGTATATACTTCTTAAAGGGCTTTGATATATGTTGCCAGCTTGTGTTCCCACCAAAAGTGTGTGAGATGCCTATTTTCCCATACCTTTATTGAAATGTTTCAGTTAATTCTAAGACCATGATTTCTTCTGTCATGGGTATCCAGAGCTGCTGGTTTGGGCTTGTACTTAGTAGTAGAGACTTCTGCTGATATTTCAGCAGGACCTGAACAAACCCAATTTCTTTCTTTTTTTATTTTTTTTTATTTTCTTTCTTTATTTATTGGATAGAAATAGCCAGAAATCAAGAGGGAAGGGGGTTGATAGAAAGAGAGAGAGACAGAGAGACACCTGCCGCCCTGCTTCACCACTTGCAAAGCTTTCCCCTGCAGGTGGGGACTGGGGGCTTGAACCTGGGTCTTTGTGTATTATAACATATGATCAATCAGGTGTGCCACTACCCAGCCCCCCTACCCCAATTTCTTTCTTTTTTCTTTCTTTCGTTATTCATTCATTCCTTCCTTCCTTCCTTCCTTCCTTCCTTCCTTCCTTCCTTCCTTCCTTTCTTTCTTTCTTCCCTTTTGTTGCCCTTGTTGTTTATTGTTATGGTTATTGATGTCATCATTGTTGGATAGAACAGAGAGAAATGGAGAGAGGAGGGGAAGACAGAGGGGGAGAGAAAGATAGACACCTGAAGACCTGCTTCACCGATTGTGAAGGGACTCCCCTGCAGGTGGGGAGCCAGGTGCTCAAACCGGGATCCTTACACCGGTCCTTGCGCTTTGTGCCACCTGCGCTTAACCCACTGCGCTACTGCCTAACTCCCCATCCCCAATTTCTTTCTTAACAATGGCTCCTCCACTTTGCTCTCCCTAGGATCCTGAGAAGAGCAGTTAGTTGTCTTTTTCTACAAAGAATAAATAGTAAAGAATTTACTAAGTTGCTGGGACAAGCCAGACTTTGTGTGAAGGCTTTACACTTTTAGATCTTCTCCTCCTCCTCCACCACCTCCTCCACCTCCTTCTCCTTCTCCTCCACCTCCTCCTCCTACTCCTCCACCTTTTCCTCTTCCACTACCTCCTCCTTACCCTTCTCTATCTTCTTCTCCCTCTCCTTTTTCTTCTTGTTTTAATGGCAGTACTGGGTTTGTTAAATTGGGATTTAGTACAGACGCTGGGACTTGCCCTTGGTACTCTTGATGTATAAAGCCCAGACATCCTGCCAATTCTTTTTGAGCGATAACACTAGGAAATTAACAGATATGTGAATATGTGGAGCTCCAGTGGCGCAATCGGTTAGCGTGCGGTACTTATACAGATATGTGAATATTAGCACACAAAGTCATCATCTTCACATGCCCAACAACCATTGCCAGACACAGTACCTTCTTCATTTGGAACTTGATAGTAGACTTCACTTCATTGGCTTTGACCACCATATACTCATCATGGGTCAGCAAAGAAAGAAACTTGCCAGCCTTATTCAGGCCTGTGCCCAGGATTTGGAGATCTGCTTGATCAAAGATTCTGAGGCAAAAATGGCATTATCCTTCTTGGTCAGCTTCTTCACCAGTTTCTTATTCTTGTTCAGTTTCTTCAGTGCATCAGTGTCCATGTGGGGAATGCCCATGGCCTTGCCTTCATCACAGAGCTGCTGGTCCCCCAGAACACACAGATCTTGGAGTGGGAGGTAGATTTAAGTCCAGAGTGTCCATTCACCAACAGCTAGTCTGACTTCTCAGATGGAGCCAGCAGGTTTGAGCAGGCCTCCCCACACCTTCCTGCTTGTTTTCAGACCCAGGGTGAGGGTCGGTACTTTTAGAAAGTAAAAGTAATATGCAGTGCTGCCTCTTATAGCTTAAGTACATTTGTACATTGGACACATTTTCCTTCCAAATATTCAACCCAACTTTACAAAAATACATTGCTGAACATAAGGGAGCAAAAAAAAAAAAATCATCACTCCACACCCTAAAATATATCTTTAGCAAAAGGTGAATTTCCTAGGAAGAGCCTAAAGGCAGAATGGAGGTTACCTTTGAAAGCTAGAGAAGTCTCCTTAGGAAGATCTACTCAGTAGGGAAGGTAAAATTTCAGTCTATATGCCTTTACTGTGCCCTTTTTTGTTAACCTTCCTAACTGACCTTCCCTTTCTTCCCAAATTTCTCTACATTAATCAAGCTGTTAAAGATGGTGTCTAAGGTCACAGGGTGAGCTACTCAGAATTTCTGCGTCTCTCATATATGTACAGACTACATCCATGTTATTAATAAATTGTCTTTACTTATTCTCTTATCAATCTCACTGATAAATGTTTATTTGTGGAAGAACCCAGAATGATGTAGGATAATTTATCTCTGACCCAACAAGAACATATTCAAGGCTCTGAGACAGAATATTCTCAATTCATAGTCTATAGAGATCTGAAGACAAATACACAGATATAAGTTGTGGTAACATAGAATCATTTTAACAAAATTAGTGTCAGAAATCAATTCTGATGGCTTGCTGAGCACTCCTCAATTCAGAATACCTGAATCAAGTGTTATTGTTATAAACTGATAAATAGGAATGCCAGAAATCACAGCTCTGGGTTAATCTACTTTCTCGCTGTGTGGCCTATGGTAAATTACCATCTCTGAGCCTATATCCTTGCATATATATTCCTGTTTACTTTGTGGTTACTGTGGAAACTAAATGTGATAGTAAAAGTCAAGGGTCTGAAAAAGTGTTTGTCAGTAGTAGGTGCTCCACAAAGGGAGGCTTCTTTTAAGATGATGCACTTCCCGGTTTGCACAGGACAGGATCTAACAGTTTGCACAGGACTATAACATTTTTCAAAGCTTCCTCACATCTCATCTCATTTAGCCATTCTCCCAGAAGCTTTGAAGTCCCCTAAGTAAGTGATGATCTCCCCATCATAAAAACAAAGGATTAGATGGGAAGAGGTTGAGTGACTTAATAAACTCAGACATCTAGTTAATAGGCAAAAAAAAAAATTTAAATAATGAAAATAAATTTAAAGAAAACTCTAAGTCATCGTTTTCCTTGTAAGTTTAAGCTAAGACACTTTTCCTAAAAGTATCACACATTTTTTAAATAGTCATTGTGTTATAGCTTTCCTTACTATCAATATTTTCTGGGCTGTGGAGAAAGCATAATGGTTATGCAAAAGATGTTCATGCCTGGGGCTCTAAGGTCCCATGTTCAATCCCCAGTACCACCAAAAGCCAGAGCTGAGAAGTGCTCTGGTCTCTGTCTTTCTGTCTGCATCTCATTTTCATTAAAATAAAATAAATAAATGTTTGACTTCATTTAACCTCTTTTGTCTATCCTCTCTGTAAAGCCATCTAGGCCCAAAATGCTACTTTTGCCCTTTCTTACTTTCTGATTCATAAAGAGGGGCCCCCCTCCCTCTTTGTTACACTTAGAACACCTTGGGCAGCCCTGTCCAAAAAGATTCATTTCTTAAAGTCAGCCTCTCTCAGCAGTGAACCTCACCCCTGCTAAGACTTGTCCACATAATGCAAGATCTCTCTGCAAAAGCAGGAGTTATTGGTCAATCTCTGTTATTACCAAGTAGTACAGAGACTACAGCTGGCTTGAATTTACATACATGTATATCATATATATGTAAAGTCACAGAGATTCTTATATGCAAATATATTTTTGTATATGCACAGCAATTCTGTAGTCATATATATGTAATCCTACAGTTTATTGAATACCTTATTGATAGGTACTTAATATTATTGTTCTGTTCTTATACAGTACACTATTGAATAGTAGTGTTCTAGACATTCCCACATTGCCTTATTTCTGTTATACTTCATAGCTACCATTTTACAGATGGAGAAACTAAGGCTCAGAAGTGTTAACCTGTTTTATTTCCATTTTGGTATTATTTAATAAGGGATAATCTTCTTCTCTGTGCTACCATTGTCTCTATTTGACTAAGAAGTTAAGAGCAAGTAATAGTAGGTAGCAAGACAGCTCAATTGGGTAGTGTACTGCTTTGCCATGTGAGCAACTGAGGTTTGAGCACAGCCCCCATGCACTGAAGTGCTGTAGTCTCTACCGCACCCCCCCTTTCTTTCTGCCTATCTCTGAGAGATTAAAAGAAAGCAGTGATCAACTATTTATATGCAGAAATTAATGAATGTATATATTTAGTTGACCTTAATTAACCAAGATGTACATTTGTTTTTGTAATGTAAAGAATTGAAAATTCTATTTACTATTTCAGTCTGGCAGTGAACTATTTTTACTTGGTACAAAATAATGATTGATTTTTTTCTTGTACATTTATTCTCTGCCTTGTTCCAGTGAAGATTTATGCAACTTCCTTGACTTAAATAAAGCATGTGGTCAGTATAGCACAAATGGGTGTTATCCCCATCTCCAAGAAACCATGGGTATAATTAGCTGCAGTGTTAGTCAAAGGAGCCATCACCTGCCTCTTGCACATCATGGTCTTTCCTTCTGATTTGACGTCATTCATCAAATCATTTCATTCACCAAATCTAATGAATTGTATCATTCATTATAAGTTAGAATCGTAGTTATTGATGTTGTTGTTATTGGATAGGACAGAGAGAAATAGAGAGAGAAGGGGAAGACAGAGAGGGGAGAGAAAGACACTTGCAGACCTGCTTCACCGCCTATGAAGCAACTCCCCTGCAAGTGGGGAGTTGGGGGCTCAAACCGGAATCCTTACGCCGGTTCTCATGCTTGGCACCACCCGTGCTTAACCCGCTGCGCTACTGCCCAACTCCCAAAATTTCTGAATTTAATAAGTGTTTTAGTTCTTTAAGTTTTCTTCAAGTCAGTCTGAGTGAGGACTACTCAGACTTCAGTCTCTTCATTCTCTGCTAGAAATTTTCTTTATAAAGCTAAGAAAGAGGAAGCAAGAATGTATCATTTCACAAATAGTAACATTATCAGTAAACAAATATGGAGAAAATGTCCTCACTCCTAATAATCAAACCCATGCAAATTGGAACAACAATAAGGTCTAATTTTTCTCCTCGTAAATTGGCGATACATTTTGAAAATGGTAAGACTAAGGAGTATGTGAAACTGATAACGTATCCACTGCTGGTAGTTGATGTAAATTGTAAAGCAGTTTAGTAGAATGAATAAAAAATCCTCTGATATGTCTGTATCTTTTGCCTTAGTAATTTAATTCCTGGGACATTCTATAAAAGAAATAATCCTAAAGAAAGAAAAACTGTGATGTTGTCACTATGGTGTTTAGAAAATGAAAGAAATTTGAAATAACCTAAATGCCCAATTATAGTAGTATAATTTAGTGTATATCTATCTACTCAATGAAATACTATGCATCTTTCAAGAGTATAATTACAGTGACGATGTAGCACCCTAGATATGCTTATAATATTATAGAAAATAGAATGTACTGTTATGCATGACCTTTGATTGTATATGTTTTGAATATCTGAATGTAGATTAAATGAATATGCAAAAATGAAAATAGTCATGTAAGGATAGTAGGATAACAGTTTGTTTTTCCCTCCATTACTGTTATTTACTATTATGTTGTCCTTGTAATTTAATGTGCTGGATTTTGGATTCTCTTGTCCCTAAAAATCAAAGAACTATATTAGTCTTCCCTTTCCTCCAACCCTAACAGGAAGACTAGGGACTGTAGGAAGAAGACCAGGGCAGGTCTCTTAGTTTGGAGAATGGTGGTAGGGGGGTTGTGGGAGCACCACTGCTCACAGCAAATGCCATGACTCTGACATCAACCCCATTGGGCTCCTCACTACAGGACATCACTGAGAATGGCTGTGCCCCCACCACAGAAGAGCAATTGCCAAAGATTACACCCTCCCCCCTGATGGAGGCCAAGGATGCCAAGCTCCGAGATGAACGGAGGCCAATCACTGTCCACTTTGGTCAGGTATGTACCCTGGCCCGTTAACCACTTGGGTTGGGTTTATGTGTTTTTAAGCATAAGCTGTAGAGGATGCAGCTGATAATTTTTCATTTCAACTCTTTAGCAAAGCAACTCCATGGGGTTTTTGTATATCTTCAAGTGTTTATTTGGTGCAAACATATTTTAGAGATGAATTTTCAAATGTTTGGAGGAGGCACACAGCTCAGGTCATAAACTAGCTCGACTCTTAAATAAAGTCATTAAATGCAACTGCTGCCTCCCCCACTCCAGGCACCTCTGTTAGCTAAGCATCTCATTAGAACACTTTAGCATCCCAAGCCCTTCTTTGCACCTCCAAATAAAAGGCAACAAGCAAAGTCTTTAAAAAAATCAATTAAGAGTTCTTTATTAATGTACTTCCTGAAAATCAATATCAGGACTTGTGCTTCTTAGAATAAACACTGTGCTGCTGTCCTAAAGATCTGGATGTTTAACCAACTCTTTTCAACAACCTGAGCATTTGAAAAAAAAAATGTCTGATTTTTTTTTCCCCTTGAGTAAACATTCTACACTGTGTAGAGACTGAATTTTATCTCCTATCAGTAGTTACATTTGCTTGAAAATGGTTGTAATCTTTCCCTTACTTCTCTTGATTTGCAAAAATGCCTTAAGTTTTTGTTTTATGGGAAGTGGCTCTGTTATGAAGACATAGCTGTTAGAAGAATTTGCAATTATTTATTCTTAAATTTCCTGATTATTTAGTCATTTATTAGGTAAAATATGATTAAAGTCAACTTCATGATTTTATCTTAAGTATGATTGCTACTTCATTACATACAGTAGCTAGAAACATACATATAAAATATTTCCATTTTTAACAGGCATTTATCAAGTACCTGCCATGTACCCGTCACTGAGCTATTTAGAAATGAAGGGAACTAGTGAAATTATTGATATGGATCATTGAATTTTCTAAAACCTAAGAATCTGCCTCCGTAATTGGTATTTTTATATTTTCAGAAAATATGTTCACACATCTTAAACTTGAAGAGGCTGACCTTCTCTTTGCTTTTACATTTAAAAGGAATGTTATAAAAATTGAAACATAGTGCAAGAAAGTATCCTTGGGGCAATGCTCCTTTGGTTAAAAATTATATTCAAATTGTGTTGGTGTTCACATCCCTGAAGAGCTGCCTCTTTCAGGGCTCAGCCCTGCTAGAGAAATCTGCACCCCAGTTCCCTGACTGTGTTTGCTGAAATCACAGCCCCTCCTTGTCACCAGCCTAGCATTCCAGGGCCAGCTTCCTGCTTTCCTTTGTCCTCATTCCTGCACACACTAACCTTCCCATGAAAAGAGCCCTCACTGGAGTTTGGAGCCCATTACTGAGAAAGGGGGTGGGAGAGAGGGATTTCATGGTGTTAAACATTCCATTTTTGAAACACAAAAAAGGAGGCCCTATTTGAAATGAAAAAAAGACCTTCTTTCCATTTCAGATAGAAGTAGAGATGCTTTAATGCCGTTCCCAGCTAAATGCAGAATAAGAGTATGTGTGTGCACGGGCAGGGGATAAACAATTAAAAAAGCCACCCCAAACTCTGTTGAAATAAGAGCTGTCGGTGCCTTCATAGGTCTATAAACTGGAAAGGATGAAAGTGGTTTTTTTTTCCCCGTTTGTCACTTCCCTCACGTGGCTGCCAGCATTATGCAAGTATACAGGAAGGCAGGGTTGTTTTTTTTTTTAATGCATGCATGTGGATTAAGGTCAAGCCCTAAGTATCAGCCATGCAGCAGGCTCTCTCTTACAGCTGCAGCCGCAGAGCCTACCCACAGCCACGAGATGCCTTAATTGAGACGTGCTGTCAAAGTGACAAACACATTTGCATACAGTCTACACTCTATTTATTTTCTCTGGAAAGGTCTACAGTCTGCTGTTGGTTGAACATTCTTAATCAGTTTGCTGTAAGTGAACTGCCAGCTAGCTCACTTGTGCTGGCCCCTTCTTCATTAGGTGACAGATTAGCTGCAGGGGGGATGGGCCCTGGAAACTGCAGACCCCTTTCTTTTAACTCTTTGCAGCATTGTCCTGGTGCTGGGCTGACCTACCCAAGCACCTGCTTAACCCCGCTGTCAGTGTTTCTAGAGCACCTACTACTGGTGGGCTTGAATTTCAGAGACTTTACATTCTTCCCAGAATGCAATTTTTTGGTTTCCATTTCAAAAAGTTTTGCCACCCTCTCTCCTGTCGTTGGTAATTTTTTTATTTACTTGATTCTTTTCCTTAAACTCATACAAGTTTTTGCCTTGTCTTAAGGGATGACAGTGGTGAGATCATAGGTTTGATGTACTCCATCAATTTTGTCCTAAGGCACTTCAAATAGAATTAAAGTGCCGAAGCATGTGTCACCTAAACCAGTTAGGTCCCCAGTGGGTGCCTTTTGGAAAGAATGTCTTCTCTGCCATTGTCCTGTGAGAATGGAGTCACTAGTCACATTTTATGGACCCTGCACTGCAGTTTAGTGGTATGAGGGAAAGGAGTCCAAGACAGTCAGAATACACAGCCCACTCTCCCTACCACAAGCAGGTATTTCAACTGTTTGATACGTCTCATAAAGCTAAGGTGTCCAAGCAAAATCAGTTGAGCTAGCCTGACAGTATGCACTAGCCTCAGAAAGATCCTTGCCTTGAGTTTTCATTTCTGTGGATTTTATGTTTGTCAGAACACTTAGCTCTCTGGTGGAGACAGAGACAATGAGATTGTTGGTGTATTAGTCTCTCTGTCTTGCAAGCTGGTGCTTATGTAGCTAGCCTCGGGAGCTCCGTGGAAGTGTTCAGCAGGGTGTCAGGGAGCCCTATCAGGGCCTTGGCAGAGCCCTCAAACCTCAGTGCTGCAGGGGAGCTGGAAGAAGGTAGCATCAAACAAAGGCAAGAGCCAGGCATTCTCCTCCTCTGCTCAGTGAAACTCCTTTTTTAAAGGTTATGACCAGCCCTCCATTGAATTCTGCATCTAATCATGTGTGTATTGAGACTTGCCATTTATTTAAAAAAGAAAGAAAGAAAGAAAAAATTCTTATAGGTGTAAGGAGAGAGAGACAGACCTGCAAATGGACAGTCCAACCCAGATTATTAAGAACAGTGAGAGAGCTGAGCTCATTCATCCAGAGGGCCCCACACAGGCAACCTCTTCACCTCCAGGAACACTCAGCATTGTCCCAAGTTGGGCCCTCCAATTAAAAGATGTTCTGTCAACAAACTGAACTCACCAACAACCCATTTATTTTCCAAAGCATACCTATGTGGTGCCACTCAGGGCAGTGATGAGCCATATCGAGGGCTCCAGATAAGAGCAAAATGCATAGATTTTTAGTTAGCCTCTACATGTTTTATTTAAAGAGTTCAAAATTCCCGAATCACTTGAGAATGCCTAGTCCTACCTTGGAAATGCTTTGGTTTAGAGAAGCTTTAAATAACTCCTTCCCTCCCAAGTTCTGAATCATTGTAAAATATGGCCCAGCCAAATGAAATTAAAATGCCAACTCTTTTATTGATAAGTCTGAAAGTGAGTACTGCTTTAGATCTAGCGCTAAATAGGCTTGTGAAAATTCCTCCTTAGAATTAAAAAGTAGGGAAGCATCACGAATGGTGAAGAAATGCTGCAGTTGTCTGTCTCCCCCTTCCCTATCAATCTCTCTCTTTAATAAATAGATAAATAAGTAATTTTTAAAAAAACAAATTAAAAAGCCACGATCTGGTAAAATAGCTCACTTGAAAAATACACTGCTCTGTCATGTGCACAAACCAGGTTTGAACCTGGCCCCCATTATATTGAATGATGCTTTAGTGCCTTGGGTCTCTTTCATTCTCTTGCTTTGCCTCTCTGTCTCTATCTTTTAAAAAAATGATGAGCAGGAGTCTGGCGGTAGCGCAGCGGGTTAAGCACACGTGGCACAAAGAGCAAGGACCGGAGTAAGGATCCCGGTTTGAGCCCCCGGCTCCCCACCTCCAGTGGAGTCCCTTCACAGGCGGTGAAGCAGGTCTGCAGGTGTCTGTCTTTCTCTCCCCCTCTCTGTCTTCCCCTCCTCTCTCCATTTCTCTCTGTCCTATCTAACGACGATATCAATTAACAACAACAATAATAACTACGACAACAATAAAAAGACAAGAGCAACAAACGGGAAAATAAATACAATTTTAAAAAATGATGAGCTACTTACTACACACCAGCAAAGTGGACCATCATAGGCAGTGCTGGCCATGCCAACGGACTCTGATGGAAGTACCAGGAAGTATGCTGGCTAATGAAACTTGCTCATTTCCCTTCTCTCAAACTCCCAGGCATGAACTCCTCCTCCCCCAGGCAGGAGTAAATGAGAGCATGGAGAGAGAAGCTGAGGCCTTCCCCCAGGCGTCTCTCTCCTGGGATAAGAATGGACAGCCCTGTTTCTCAGTTGCCATGGACAGAGGGAGACAGCAGGGACCTCCCCAACAGGAACCCCCTCCTCAGCCTTACTCCCGTCCCCTTCTGAGAAGTTGACAGAGGTTAATTCCCCCAAGGAAACTGCACTGCTCTCTGCACGTAATGAAATGGACAGGCCACTGTGTACTCTTGACATGTGTCTTCTTTCTTTGAATCCTTACCATCAGCTAGCAAGGAAGATCACACCTTGCCCACTGTAGAAGTGAATAACCAGACACTTGGAGGTTATTGTTTGAATTAGTAGTTAGGCCATGCTCCACAGCCAGCCGAACCTCTGCTTCTCTCTGTTGGGCTATTGCTTTTTTCAGGGCATTATCAGTAGACTAGCTGTGGGAATCTGGTGACACTGGATATTAGTCCTGCACATGTAAGCCCTGAAGAAACACAAGAACATTAAGGCAAACCCACTTGGGGGGTGGGGCTTCCCTTTATTGTACCCCCACCACCACCACCACCATGAACTGAGTACACAAGCAAAATAATTGCCTCCCTTCCAACTTGATTCCTGTAAGTGTGTGTTGGGAGGTGCCCCTATTCTTCCAGCTGAGCAAAAGGTTTCTAAATCACTTTTACTGGAAAGTTTGAGAAGCCAGTTAAACCAAAGGCCAAACTAAGCACCACTGAGGCTTCCAGAAACCTGGAACAGAGTGATTTGGATACATCCCCAGGGGTTGCTCTTGGAATGTGACTGCCTGTCTGTTGCATGGAGGGTTCTGGCTTTTCAAGCATGAGCCAGGTTAGTCTGTGCCGATCTGATGCTGGACTGGAAAGAATACTCAGCCAGCACATGGCTTCTCGGCTTCTCAGCTCCCTTGGCTTTGAGTACCCTGAGAAGCCCTTTCTGCCCCTCTGAGCTTGGAAGTCACACAAGATTTTCTTCAGTTCAGCCATTACCTCCCAAACACCTCCAGCAGATATCCCCAGACACCTCAAAACAGGCCTGCAGGCTGAGCAGACAGACAGCCCCACTGAACTTGCCCCTCCTTTGTCTCCCTCTGCAGCAAATGACACTGCTCTCTACACATAAGCTTGTAATGGCACCCTGACACCACTCAGGCTTCTCCGTTCTGCCTCTGGGACACTGCTCGACCCCTTCCTCCCCATCATCTTAGCACACCCTTGGTATTGATTGCTCACTTGCATTACTCCACATCTCCTAACTGACTCTGTCCTCGAGACTCATTCCCCACAGTGTCCTGCACTTGGCTTTGTGGGAGCCACTTAAAACATATACCAGTCACCACATTCCATCTTACTCCTAGCCTCCCCTAAAGATCCCACCTTTGCCCTTGGCGGGATGCATGAGGTCCTTCATGACCTGCCTGCCTACCTCAGAGCAGGTAAATGTACCCTCATGTAAATCCTCCTGGCTCTTCTGGAAAGAGCTGGGCATTCCTGTCTTCATGCTACCCCAGAACTTGGCATTTATAACACATCCCCCACAGCCCTGTAATCGTTGCTTTAAATGCAGGCCTCCCTCCATGAGGAAAGTACACCACAGGACCTTGCACTGGACTGGTTTGTTGTTGATGTGGACTTTTACCTTGATTAATAGTTGAATCTTCTTCTTCTTCTTCTTCTTCTCCTCCTCCTCCTCCTCCTCCTCCTCCTCCTCCTTCTCCTCTTCCTCCTCCTTAATTCTTATAATTCTCCTTCTCCTTCTCCTTCTCCTTCTTCTTCTTCTTCTCCTTCTTCTTCTTCTCCTTCTTCTTCGTCTTCTTTTTTAACAATGGATTCTTTAAGGACTTGTATGCCAAACAAATTATTTGGTCTTGTTTTAGTTGCTGTGCATAATATTAAATAGTTTTGTTTATCTGAGGAAGGAAAATGAATATTCCATTAGTGGTCAACAAGTACTTCCAAATCACTTCATAAACAAGGCTTGTTTCCAGATAGGAACAGTTTCATATTATAGGGATTTCAAAAAAATAGTTTTAATTTTGTGAGCTTGAGTCCCTAAGGTCTGGTTCTATGTGCCAGGAAAGGAAGGGAGGGGATAAAGCAGAGGGAAGACTTGGCCATCCCCACTCCGTAACTCCTAGGTCTGGTGGACCTGGGAAGCAGAGGAGCATCATGGAAAAAGAAAGGTCCCCGATTCCTTGAATTAAAGCAGATATCTGCAAAAGAGACTAATCTGCATAGCTGAATTCAAAATGTAAAGCTAATTTGGATCATGGCTTTTAAATTTTTCTGGAAAAGATTTAAGCTTTGAAGATGGACTAGAATGCTAGAGTGTTGTGATAAGATGGTATTATTATTACTATCACAGCTTCTAGGGCGTGTCTTTATTCCTAGGAAGTACACACTTGAAGTATTTGGGGGTGGGTGGGGAAGTACTCTGAAATATGAAACCTATTTTAAATGCTATGGCAAAAAAAAATCACACACATGTACACACAAGCATGTACATATAATCCATTCAGAGAGAGAGAGAGAGAAAATGCAGATCCCATCCCCCAACCCCAAAAAAACTCCCAAAAAGCAAATGCACATCAGTGTTGGCGAAAATGTGGTAGGAAAGGATAAAGTACAGATTTTACAATTAGAAAGCTCTGAACTAAAATTGTAGCTCTGTCACTAACTAGCTAAGGCCCTTCAGTATATTACTTAACCTCAGTGAAATCAGCTGCCCCATCTTTAAAGTGGAAATAATAATACTCATGTCACAGGTGGTTATAGGATTAAGTGGGATATCACTGTCAGCTCTCTGGTCCAGGGCTGCACTTCAGCCCTTGATAAGCATCCGTCTTTCTCCAGTGGGGAAAAGCAGGCTAGCTCCCAGTCAGTCAGTGTTGTGACCTCCCACCCAGCCTGCCTGCTCAGCACATGATCATCTTTGTATCTCTCACTGGCAGTCCTCCTGCCTGCCCACTTGTAACTGGTTAGGAAATTAGTGTCAATGAGGGCAAGCAGTAGGGCAGAAGGAAAGGGGACTTGCAGCACTGCCAGGAGATGGCACTGGGAAGAGCAGGTGGCAGTGCCCAGATCTGACTGCTGGTGACCAGAAGGGGCCCAGGGATAGGTTAGGACACAGGTATGAATGAGCCAGATGTGCACCATGGTCTGCAGTCCACGGTCATTTCCTAGGTCTAGCTCATCAGCAGTGCTTTCACAGTCCACTACCCCCTCCTGCTCTGTTCCAACCCTATGCCATCTGCAGGGTGACCATCTGATGATTCTGCCTCCAGTCCTGCCAGAGTGTCTGTCTAGAGTTGTTGTGACTTCATCCATGCCATTACCAAGAAAAGAGAAGAATACTAGTGGTGGTTTGCTGGATTTGTCTGTTGAAAGTGAATGGTTAGGTCTGTCTTCCTGCATGGACTTGCTTCTTCAGAAACCATTTTCTGATAGCAAGTCACCAAGAACAGGCTTTTCACCTCTGAGCAGATATGAAAGACAAACTTTCCACGCAAGAAAGGAAAATCAGGAACCAGAGAGGTAGCTCACTAGGTAGGGCATCTGCATGCAACCCAAGTCCACATCTTGGTACCATGTGAGAAGTGCAGTGGGAACAAGAAAATCTCCAGTGCTGTGTTAGCTCCCTTGTCTCTCTGTCTGAAAGAAAAGGGCCAGGAAGCAGTGAAATTATGCATGAGGACCCAGCTCCATAACAGAATGGGGGCAGGGAAGGGAGAAGGAGAAATCAGATTCTGGAAGTATGTAGATGTTGAACTGAGGGGTCCCAGCTGGTAGTGCACCTGGTTAGGTGTACATGTCACCATGCGCAAAGATCTAGGTTTAAGCTCCCGCTCCCCACTGGTGGCAGGGGGAAAGTTTCAAGTGCTAAAGTAAGTGCTGCAGGTGTCTCTTTGTTTTTCTCCCTCTCCCCTCTTAAATTTTCTCTGTTCTATCAAATAAAGAAAAACGGGGTAAAGATCCAGGTTCGAGCCCCCAGCTCCCCACCTGCAGGGGAGTCACTTCACAAGCGGTGAATCAGGTCTGCAGGTGTCTGTCTTTCTCTCCCCCTCTCTGTCTCCCCCCCTCGATTTCTCTCTGTCCTATCCAACAACAACGACAACAACACTGATGAACAACAAGGGCAACAAAAGGGAAAAAGTGGCCTCCAGGAGCAGTGGATTCGTACTGCAGGCACCAAGCCCCAGCAATAACCCTGGAGGCAAATAATAATAATAATAATAATTTCTTTACTCCATTGATTGGCTTTAGCCCTTTTGTTATATATTAGGTGGTTGGTTATATATGTGTGGGCCCATTTCTGAGCTTTTAGTTCTTCTCTTTTTTTTTTTATTAATGATTTAATATTGATTTATAAAAGTACATGTCAGCAGCGGTATACTCCCACACTGTTCCCACCACCAGAACTCTGAATCCCCAGTTTCCCCACTGTAAGCCACTGCAGTTCTTCTAAGGTTGCAGACATGGGCCAGCCATCATCTCTACAACTATCTCTCTACATTTGTGCATAATTGTCCCCTTTTCTTCATGGTCCAGTCCTCTCTTCCCTTCTAAGCCACTCATGGCACCATTACTACATTCAAATGTCCCTCTCCTTTTTCTCCTCTCTCTCTGGGTGCTGGTAGAGCTGGAATTCAAAGCCTTCTTATCCTCTTCCTCTATCACTTGTCCCACACTGGGATTATGGATCAGAATTATTTTTGGGGTGCAGAAGATAGAGTTCTGGCTTCTGTAACTGCTTCTCTGCTGGACATGCACTGGCAGGCCGATCCATATACCCTAGCCTATTTCTATCTTCCCTTAGTGGACTAGAGCTTTGGAGAGGTGAGGTTCTAGTGAGGTCATCTACAATTTGATGTCTGGAAGGTGGCAGGACATAAAATGAGACAAAATGGCTAATGAACAGGAACCAAAAAGTAGGAACAGAGCAGAGGAGATTAGGGATCTTAGGGTGGAAGAAAGCTAGGAAGTCCATTTTAGACATGTTTCTAGTGGCCCACAATTATGGTAGTTTTGCTTGAGTTTGATAGCTAGCATGAAGCTGGATAGAAATATTGTCTGAGAAAATAGTGTCAGAGTAGAGAAAAGGGCTAAAAAGTTGAATTAGGGTAGTGAGAAGCTCCCATTCTTGAAAAAATTCTATGAATAAAATTATGCCAGCATCTTTGTAACCTCTAAGGCTCTATTGGTCTGAGCTCACAGCTCATGGTCACAGCTGGGAACATTGTAGGCTGCACTCATTTCAGGACCTGTCTTCAAGTGGCATCGCAGAATGCCCCAACCTCTCTTCAGAGACTGGAGCTGTCCCTAAGATCGCTGCTTTTATGGTGAGGGCAAGGTCCTGGGAAGGCCCACAGGAGAGCTTATGACGATGTTCCTGATAGAAGTCACCATTGATGGTGCAGAGAGGTGTCCATTAGAGGTCTAGGCTCATCATGTTTGTGTTGGGAATCCAAAGGTTCCCTGACTAGGGCCCCAAATGATGAGTTGGTATAATACTGACCAAAAGGACCATTATTAAGTGAGCCCATCTCTTGCCCTCATCCAACTTTTGAAGTTCTCTCTTTATCTGATGACCTTATACTTTCTTCCAGTTGTTTAAGCATTGAGTGTCATTTATTAAACCCAACCATAATTTTATGTGAGTGTTCATTCTTATTCCAGTACCACACTGTTTTAATTACTATTGCTACTGAAACTGAAGTTGGGGAGCATGATACCTTCGTATTTTTCCGTTTTTTTTTTCTCAGTAGCACTTGGACTATTCATAATTTTTTTTGTGTGTGGTTCCACATAAATCTTTGGTCAAGTTGGTCAATTTGCTTGAAAAATGCCATTAGGATCTTAATAGAGATTGCACTGAAATTGTAGATTCCTTTTGGCAGAATAGCATTTTAATAATGTTTATGGTAGCACACCTGGTTGAGCATACATATTACCAGGCACAAGGACCAGGGTTCAAGCCCCCAGTCCCCCTCTGCATAGGGAAAACTTGATGGACAGTGAAGCAGTACTGCAGGTGTCTTTTTCTGTCTTCTATTTCCCTTTTGATTTCTGTCTCTATCCTACAGAATAAAAGTGAAAACAAAAAACAAGAGAAACTTGTTGGGTCATTCAAGTATAGCTTGATTCAGGTGCCAAACTATGTCAGTCAGACCCAGTTCATTTTTGTGTTTCTTGGTTTTGCCTCCTCTGTTAGTGCCATTCTCAGGCAGGCTTTCCCTTCCTGGTGAAGAGACCTAGACCACATCTTCTCAAGTGCAAGACCAGCAGGACAGTTTCTTTTCCTTTTTTTTTTAATTAGTGATTTAATATTGATTTACAAAATTATATGTCAATGGGTCAATATTGCCACACCATTCCCACCACCAGAGTTCTAAATCCCCAATCCCTCTATTGTAAGCTTACAGCAGTTTTCCTAAGGTTGCAAGTATGGGTTTATAACTATCTGTCTATATCTATATATAATTGCCCTTTTTTTTTTTTCATTTTTAAAGGTCTCATCTTCTCTTCCTTTCCAAGTTACACATACCCCTATTACTATATCCAGATGTCCCCCTCTTTTTCCTCTTCTCTCTCCAGGTCCTGATGGAGTTTGGAGTTCAGAGCTCTGTTATCCTCCTCTTCCTATCACTTCTCCCCCACTGGGAATAGAGATCAAAATTATTTTCAGGGTGAAGCAAGTAGAAGTTCTGGCTTCTGTAACTGCTTCTCCTTTGGACATGGGTGTTGGCAGGTTAATCCATAGCCCCAACCTATTTCTGTCTTTCGGTAGTACAGTACAGCTCTGGAGAGAAGAGGTTCCAGGACATTGGTGAGGTCATCTGCCCAGAGAAGTCAGGATGGAATCATGGTAGCATCTTCAGCTTGGTGGCTGAGGCTGTGATGTTTCAGCTGTAGTTGGTAGATTCTGTTTAGGCTTATTGGTTTTTCTTTAATGTTTTTTGGGGGGATCTGATCCCCGTGACTCCATGGTCATGCCTCCTGGAAGTTGAAAGTGTCTCTTCCCAGCACACGAGGCATGGGTTTCACCCACTGAACCAACTTTGATTCTGTGCGCATCTCATTCAGTCATTTTGACCCAGGGTTTCTAGTGTACCATGGCTAGGGCCACCTGAAACACATACCAAAGAGGTGAGTCAGAGAGGGATGGCAGAAGTTCCTGGAAAGGAAAAATAAAGGGGTGAGGAGGAGTGGGCTGCTATCAGAAGAAGGACAAAAGTCAAGTAGATGAATATGTACCATACTGGAAGTTTTGTCCCAGCCTCTTGTCCTTGTGTCTGAGGACAGAAAGAGTTCACAGCCAGAGTTGTGGTCATCTTGAAACTCGAGAGATGCAGTCATCCAGGGCACCAGGTTGAAAGGAAACAAAAGAGCAGTAGCAGGTCAGTAACCCCTCTAGGCAGGGAAGTAAGAGCGGTGGCACAATTTACAGGGATGAATATAGTTGCCATGGAAATTTTCAGGGACTGAAAGGTGGTGGGTCAATTGAGGAGAGGTTGTTCAGCAAGTTATTTGTACCTTCTCTGTGAAAACAGGAGACTGACAGCAACATGGTTCCTGATGGGAGTAAGGGTGCCTACAGTCCCTTCAGTGCATGGTGTCACTTAATCTTGAGGGACTGTAGTCATCCAGTTGTTTTTGAAAGGTCTATGCTTGTGTGGTATTGCCAGGGGCCATCTCAAAATCCCCTTATCATTTGTTTTCCATTCCAGCCAGTTTGTTCCTCTGGATAGTTCCCCCACCAGTGTGCTCAGGAAGTGCTTGTCACCTCATCACTGGTGACTTGCCAGAGATCACTGCAGAATAAATGCAAGGTTTAATTAACACCCTCGCTCTCCATCAGCTGCAAGCATGGCTGGGAGCTTTCTCCAGGCTGTGTCTTAGATACCTGGCAAAGATTCCAAACCTGAGGGACCAAAGTCTATAACTATTCTAGCCTCTTCCAGGAGGAGATAACTGCTGACTTCATATTAAGCCCCAGAATTCCCTGCACCTGTACCAAATCCCCACTGCTTTTTTCAAGCAGACTGTAGTGACAGATTCACACTTCTTAAGTCTCTCCTTTGATCCAAGAAAGGCCTGATTAGAATACACAGAGGAGTGGTGACTGGGCTGGCCAGGGAACCTGGTAGATCGTGTGGAGTCCAGCAAAGCAGAGGGGTCAACCACCTGTGCTTGGCCCTCTTTCCCTGACTCTAACCTGCCTTCCATGGATGGTAAGGGCAGAGGGTCTATCTCACCTGAGGTTTCTAGTTCTACCTTTCTCTGATGGCTCCATCTCCAAATGCCTTAGTCTGTCCTTGGATTTCCCAACCCTGCTCTACCTCAGCCCTCATATCATACTTTACTCTCCTCCACTGGTCTGTGAGGCATTAGAAAACCTCGGCCAGTATTGACAGAGTCAGGCCTTTTGGCTCTCCCAAATGTGGGTACTTCTCCAGAGTCTTTCCCCTGGTCATGGACTTATTTGATGGTCAGGAGAACTCACCCAGCCTTTAGGACCTGCCAGAAATCACACTGCTCCTCCCCTACCTCCTGCTTCTGCCCCCATGAACTCAGGTGGGCCTTCTGGGCAGGAGTGCCTGCCAACCTCTACTCCTTGCCAGTTCTTCCTCATCTATGAGAGTCTGGTAAGGGTCACTCACCTGGGTGACACCCCACTTTCTGCCCAGTCCCCAGCACACCAGTCTGCATTCCTTCATTCCGCAGCTCCTCAAGAGGGCATCTGCACCAGCCAGACCCTATACCAGGTGCCAGGAGAACCCAGAGATGCATCAGTTCTTACTATCTCCACTGCCAAAAATATTCCTCCTCTTCCATCTACACACACACACACACACACACACACACACACTACAAAAGATCCCAGCAACATATCAGGACCCAACTTGATTACCCCACCCCCTGCAAGCCCTCCCCAGCTGCTGCTGGACAGAGTCAATCCCTCCCTGCCCTGTGCAGCACTGTTTCTGGCATCCTGTTCTTAGACAGGACCAGTGGGGCTATGTCTCTGTGACTAGGCATCCTCCTGGGGCCTGACACGGCAGTGTGGGAGTGAGGAGTGGCGAGCGTGCAGGCAAGGTGGCACATCCTGGGGCAAGGTGAGGGCAGCTCAACATGCTGCTTCTGCCCTTGAGCAACCAGTCAGCTCAACAGAACAGAAAAAGCTAAAAAAAAAAAAAAGGAGGCTGCCAGCCTGCCGTGCCTGTTCACTTAAGAACCCCCACATGCTGTGTACCTATGAGTGACCAGCCTCCCTCATCTGTCCACGTTCCACCCTGTGACAGCAGGGTCTCTGCCAGAGGACTGGCCAGAGCCTAAAAACAGCATTCCTTTTAAGGCCTGCACTGGAGCAGCTCAGAATGCAGCTCCCTGCCAGGGAGATATTGAGCCCAGCAGGACAGGAGCAGGAAATCTGATTCAGCAAGACCAGAGGAGGTATTTCTCAGATTAGAATGCTCTGTGCCAAAGGTGGGAGTTTATCACAGTAGGGAAGGGGAAATAAAACATAAAATATTGAAAATAAATTATATCCCACAAGCACGATCCTCCAGGAGAGTCAGTTCAGTGTCAGTTGCTGTTCAGCGAGTTCCCACACCCTGGCTATAGGCTGCCTGTCACACTGTCCCTTGTCAGTCCTTAAGACTGTCTGTGGACTAGCTAAGTGATTGACCTGGCTGTGCCTGGGGAGGGATGAGAAAGTGGACTAAGCAGGGAGAGGTGGCAGGGTAAGCAGGGGTCATAGGAATTGAACTGACTTCCATTATCCTGTGGGCCTACTATGTGTGAGCCAGGCCTCTCCACCAGCATCATCCCACTTAATCTTCTCAACAACCTTATTAAATCAATGCAGTCATTGTCCCCAGAAGGCTAATGTTCAGAGAGGTTAAACTACTTGCCCAATGTCACACAAGAGGAGACAGCAAGAATTCCAAACCACATTCAAGGTTGGAGCCTGGGCTCATCCTCTCTCTCTCTCTCTCTCTCTCTCTCTCTCTCTCTCTCTCTCTCCCTCTCCCCGCTCCACCTAATGAACTCTTCATCAATTCCATCTAGTTCTTGAGGTCATTGGTTGTGACGGCTAATGGTTTAGAATCTAGCAGTGTGACCCCCAGGAAGTGATGCAATGGATACAGTGTTAGGCTCTCAAGCATGAGGGTCCAGAGTTCAGCTCCCAGTATCACATGTTCCAAAGTGATGCTCTGTTGTTTTTCTCTCTTTCTCTGTCTATTTATTCCTCTCCTCCTCCCTCCCTTTCCTTAATTAATAAATCATAAAAGAAAGAGAGAGGAAGGAAGGAAGGAAGGAAGGAAGGAAGGAAGGAAGGAAGGAAGGAGAAACATCCAGCAGTATGGCCTAGGATGGTTGTGGAAGTCAGGATCACTTTGTTCATTTTTTCCTCACTCTGACTAAAGCTAACATCTGCTGCTTGGATTTGGAACTTTGATTCCTCCCCAGAACTACCCTAACAGAGGCCCTCTTCATGCAGAAGTAAAGGTGACATCAATGCCGCCGCTCTGGATGGCCCTGGGTATATGCAGTGTGTTTGGCAGGTGCTTGTACTGTCTCCCACAGCCTTCCCCAACTGATGCAGCAGGAACCACAACTGCTTCACTTTTCAGTAGAGCCGGTAGAATGGGTTCAGAGGTAAAGTCCATCATCTACTGTCCCACCTCACTCCTCTGGCCTGGGGCGGCTGGGCAGGAATAGTGGGTCCCTGGCTGCAGCCTACATGCCAGCCTCCTACACACTGGATCCAAGGTGGGCTGTGTCCCCAGTTTAGGTCACTGCTTTTGCCTGGCTGGTTTCATTGCCCATCTCCTTGGTGCCACATCTTCTGGAACATTGTATCACATTTCATTGATAGTACAAAGGAAATTTGAAGATGTGATAAAGGAGTAAAAAGAATAACCAAAGGGGACTTCTCAAGAGACTGTTGATTATAACCTACTTGAAATACAAAGTGTGATGGGGGTTAACACTGCCTGGGAGCAGTTTAAAGTGGATTTCTGAGGTGTTGCTGCCCATCAGTGGTGATAACTACCGCCTGACCCACCTTGGCACATCCCAAACCCCAAGGCATGTTTGCACTTTCTGGAGAGATTGGCAGTGAATGCTTTCAGAGAGGAAGCAGGGTGAACCTTGGCAAGACGGTACTCTGAGAGGTCAGTGGCCATGAAGCCCTCAGCAGAAGTCCAGGAGACGCTGGTTCTCCACATGTGGTGCCTGAGGGACTCTTCTCTGCGGAAAAGGGCCTGGGAGGCAGCTTGTGCCTGAGGACTGTGCCTTTCATTACCTAAACCAGGATGAACAACTAAGAGTTCTTCCCCTGCTGCCCTCCTACGAGTATGATTACAAATCCTGAATCCTGGGAGGTTTTGTTTTTTGTTTTTTTTTTCTCAAGCAAAACTGAATTGTTCTTTAGTGCCCTCCTTAATTCCCTCACTTAATCAAGGAATAATGAGGTGTGTGGCATGCCAAACCGTGTCCTAGGCTGCAGAGTCACAGAGGGATAAGAGTCTTTCCTTCATTGTCTCATTGAGACAGTCATCACAGGCGTACTGGCTGGAGAGGGAGCTTCTGCATTCTTCTTCTAGCGTTTGCCCTTCTTCCGTAGCCAGTCAACAGCATCAGGTTGAGCCTGATGTAAAGTTTCGAGACCTCCTTTGAATCTGGAGAGGTGGCAGTTGTTGACTATGTGGGTCATAGTCTGTCTGGAGCCGCAGGGGCAGTTCGGGTCGTCTCTGGCTCCCCAGCGATGGAACATAGCGGCACACCATGGCCATGGCCTGTTCGATAGCGATTGAGGAGGGCCCAATCATAACATGCTAGGTCAAAGCCGGGTTGACGCTTGCAGGGGTCTGTGATGAGGTGTTTGTTCTTTACCTCAGCTGACTGCCAACTCTGTTTCCAAGAGACTGGAACAGAGAAGTTCAGTGTAGGCATAGGGGACCAGATTGGGTGACGAGACGTCAAGCGTTGGACAGGGTGGGCGAAGATATCCGCGTATATTGGCAGGTCCGGTCGAGCGTAGACGTGGGAAATGATCTTAGATGATGCTGCATCCTGACGAATATCTGGCGGGGCGATGTTGCTAAGAACTGGCAGCCATGGAACCGGGGTGGAACGGATGGTTCCAGAAATTATCCTCATGGAGGAATATAATTTGGAATTGACCAAGTGGACATGGGGGCTACGGAACCATACTGGGGCACAGTATTCTGCAGTGGAATAGCATAATGCCAGAGATGATGATCGTATAGTCGCCATTTTTTACAGTAATCAGATATCAGAGACATGTCTTTTGTGAGTGTTTCCTCGAGGATGTCGAACTTGGATGCCTGAGTTGCACAGCAGATGTCATCGGCATAGATGAACTTCCTTGAAGAAGTTTCTGGGAGGTCATTGATGTAAATATTAAATAGTGTAGGAGCCAGAACAGAGCCCTAGGGGAGGCCACTTGAGACAAGTCTCCGTCTGCTAGACTTGTCACCAGAATCTTCTGTTTTGGAGAAGAAACGATATAGTGTTGGCCACCCATGGAGGCAGGCATCTTGAGATCTTGACTAGGAGACCACGGTGCCAGACCGTGTCATAGGCTGCTGTGAGATCAACAAAGACAGCACCCGTCTTTAAATTCTTCTGGAATCCATTTTCAATGTAAGTTGAGAGGGCCAGGGCTTGTTCGCAGGTAGATCTTCCTGGGCGGAAACCAGCTTGGGCAGGTGATAGGAATTTCTCTGTAAGATGAGAAATACATGACAGAAGCAGCCTCTCAAGGAGTTTGTAACACACGGAGAGGAGAGAAATTGGTCTATAGCTGGCGGCCAGTGTTGGGTCTTTCTTTGGTTTCAAAACCGCTATAATCTTCGCACGACGCCAAACTTTGGGCATAGACTCAGATTCCAAGATGTGGGACAGGAATGAAGCGAGCCACTTCTTTGCCGCAGGACCCAGGTTAAGAATGAGTTCTGGGGTGATGTTATCATAGCCAACAGCTGTTCCCGGTTTAACCCTCTTCAAAGCATCTTCCAGTTCAGACAGTGTAAAGGGAGAGAGTTTTGGAGATGGACAAGATAACCGGAAGTGGGATGACCACTCATGGGAAATTTCTCTTTTCCAGACTGGGTCGATCTTAGCACGTCCAACTTGAGTTAGATGACTGGCCACTGAGTTTGGAGATACGGGAGGATGGGAGACGGGAGGGGGTTGGCTACCGGCACCCAGTCTGTGAAGAAGCTTCCAGGCCTTCCTACTTGAGTGGGTGAAGTTCAGACTTTCCGTGAGTTGTTGCCAGCGGGCTTGGCGTGCTGCATCCAGGGAGGCAATGAGATGGTCAGCCACATCTGGGTCGCCTGACTCATCATACTGCTTTAGTAGTTGCTCGCATTCAGCATCAAGACAAGGCGTATAGTTAGCACGTCTCCCACGAGGAATGGCTTGGGAAGCTGCTTTGAAGATGGCTTGGCGGAAGCGCCTGTAGGAATCTTCAGAGGGGATAGAGTTAATTGGAATTGCAGGAATAGATTTGTTGGTAAGATCACTGAACAGACGCCAGTTTGCTTTCCGAAAGTTCCATCTTAGTTTCTCCGAGCACAGAATCAGTGGGAGCTGGAGACCAATGTGGATGATAGCTGGGCGGTGATGACTGTGTGGGAAGATCTTGAGAACTTGTCTCGTAGCGGGAAAGGCTTGGCCGTTGACTGTGCTAATCCAGCACAGGTCGGGTGACGAGTCTTTATTCCATCTAGCACTGTGAAAAGAGCCTGGCTGTTGGGGATCGTATAATAGGGAGAGGTCATTCGCTGAAGCCCAGTCAGCTAAGATAGAGCCATCAGCACGAGTGGAGGAATATCCCCAGTCTTGGTGATGACTATTAAAGTCTCCAACGTAAACGGCTGGGTGATTCGGGCTAGGCAGGACCTCATTATCCCATGAGGCACTGGGAGGCTTATATACATTGACGAGCTGAATAGTTCCAATAGTAATGGAGTCATAGAAGGTCGAAGAGGCCGTATGGTAAACGTCCGCAAGACACGATTTGGCGTAGATGGCTCGGCCGTGTTTAGGATGGAGATTATAGCATATTAAATTGAATCCACTGATGGTGAATCGAGCAGCTTCATCGACTGCTATATGTGTTTCTTGTAGGCAGATAACATCTGCCTGATGCTGTATCGCCAATTGACCAATAAGAATGCGTTTGGCAAAGGACAGCCCCTCAACATTAAGTTGGAGGACTCGAAGAGCAGGACCAACAGCTTCTGCATGATGCCTCAGCAGACTTCTCAAAAATAGGAGATGACACTGCTGCTGTCTTAAAAGGAGCATTGCCCACCTGCAGGGAGATGCTTCATGAACAGTGGAGCAGGGCTGCGGGTTTCTCTCTCTCTCTCTCTCCCCCTCTGTATCACCCCCTTCCCTCTTGATAAATAAAGATAATTAAAAGAAAGACAGAAGTCTTGTATCTGGCGCAGATAGAGGGGGAGGACATTCTAGGCCAAGAGAATGGTATGCACACACAATAGGGAAGTCTCACTCTTTAGAAGAGGAGGCTTACTGTGGGCATGCAGGTGGTGAGGAAGCAGCTGCTAAAATACAGAAATAGGCAGTGACTAGACCTTGAGGGAGTTCAGGCCCTAGCTTGTGGATGTCAGGGGGCCCTGAGTAGCCAATAAAAGATCATACTCAGAAGAACAACTGGAAATATTACTATGCACCACCATGGAAAGAGCAGATATAAGTGAGGCAGGGAGTGCAGGAAAAGCATAAGAGAGCATGGTCTGCATGTCATTTCTGGAGGACAAAGATAGGAAAAGGCTTCAGACATGTGGGAGAACAAACAGACCAAAGCTGGGTGCTACTGTAGGAGCTAGTGAAGTTTGTCTTAGACTGACACAAGACTGAACACAGAGTGCATTTCTCTGCATGCAGCCAGCATGCCCTAGTGAGAGTTAAGTTAGATTCCATAAATCTAACTGAGGTGTGTACTGAGGTGTGGAGCCAACAGGTGCCTCCCTTTCGCCCAGTGTAGGAGTCTCTTTGGAGGAACAGAATGGTCTACTCACAGGAAACTGGGTACACTCACCTCTACCTACTGTCCTGCTTCTTGCTTTCTTTTAGCTGCATTTGAGGGAACTGGGGAGGTAGCTTAGTGGTACATGTTTGAGGTCCTGGGTTTGATCCCAGCAGAGAGAGAGGAAGAGAGAGGAGAAAGAGACAGTTAGACATCCTGGCCTGCTTTGCATACTTTAATTTCAGAAGAAAATAAGCTAACAACAGCAACTCCACACAATATACAACATCAAACTTCAAGTATGGGAGGGGATAAATTCACGCCCTCCCTTCCTTATGTAGAAAAGCAGGAGGGGGGTAGAAAGAAGGGAGGGAGGGGGGCAGGAGAAAAAAAGGAGGGAGGGAAGAAAGGAAGAGAGAGAGAGAAAGAAAAAGAAAATACTAGACCTCAGGGGCCAGGCAGTGGTGCACCTGGTTGATTGCACATTACAATGAGCAAGGACCCAGGTTCATGCCCCCAGACCCCACCTGCAGTGGGAAAGCTTCACAAGTGGTAAAGCAGTGTTGCAGGTGCCTTTCTGTCTCTCTCCCTCTCTATCACCCCCTTCCCTCTCAATTTCTGGTTGTCTCTATCCAATAAATAAAGATAATAATAAAAAAATTTTAAAAGAAAATACCTAGACCTCAGGAGATAAAGCCACTTTGTCAGGGTTATTTGGAGCTACTGGTGAAAGGAGTGGGAGCTCTAGGCACAGGGCACAGGTTAGACCTTCTAGTCTTTCATACAAGGCATATCCTCGACACACTCAAAGCAGGAGGATCTCATCAGGAACAGAAACATTGGGGTCTTCAGCTACAACTTCGTCTTTCTTTATCTGTGCCTATGCCCCAGCTGCCTTTCTTTTACACTCTGTCTGGGTCCTGTGTCCAGGGTCCCAGAACTTCCTGCATCCCTCCCCTCATCCCAGTCTGTGGAATGCTGCAGCTTCTTCTCTCCAGGCTGCCAGCTCTTCAGCCTCCCAGATCATTTCGGCTGAGGATGATGTACAATAATATGCTAAACCAACTTTACAGACAGACCCTTAAAATCAGGCCTCTGCCCATGATGGATGGAGACCATCCAGTTGTATAGCCAACTACTTAAGGTTTGTTGCAAACCCACAAGAACCACACTCAGGCGTCTTGTTAGGCCTGTTCTGCAAAGAGCCCCATAAATAAATAGCAGAGTGTGTCTTGGCACATCATGGAAATAGAGGGACTGTATAAATAATGCATACTTGCAAAGTAAATCTATCAGTACATTAGTGTGCAGCCATAACCAAATCATAGCAACTGCAAGAAGCTCCAAGGGTCCTCCAAGTGCCTGACTTCCATCCATCAGTGTGCATCAACATTCGAAATGACCGCAGGAGGGAGGGGGCCCACCTGCACACTGACCTTGAGGCCTCTGAGTTGAGGCAAGTGGTGAGATTGCAGGTGGGCGCCCTGATACACAGCTTTTCTACCAAGGTGTAAAACCTACTGCAGCCGTGTGTTCGTGCAGATGTCTTAAGGTCTGCCGCCAAGCAGAAGGCTGATTAGCACCAAGTTGCAGGATGTAATGGGTTCCACCTCCAGGAAGATGGCTGGGTGCTGGCTGGATGGCTGGCTGGGAGGGAAAGAGATTTTCTAATTATGCAGATTCACTTTGGCTTAGGAAGGGAGTTGGTGGGTTGGCTTTCTAAGTGATTCTCGTAGCAGAACCCTGCAACTTTCAGCCTTGCGCTCTGAAGGGTGGGCTGGGCTTCCAGAAAGTTGGTGCCCTGTCTTAGCTGACCCTTCATGAGCTCTGAACCCCACTGGGTATCTGGCTCTAGCATCTGGAGCTCCAAAGACACTGCTGACAGAATGGTCGCTGGAATGGGCACCCCCTCCCCTCGATTGTAATGGCACAATACTGGATTTCAGTATTTTAAATGAAAAATATATGCAGTTAGCTGTGCGCTGACAATGTCCTTGAGGATTTGACAGTGAGATTTTCCAGCAGTTGGTCTTCGTTAGGATCCTGGCGGTGTTTAATAAGGCAGTCGAACTGCTGGCACCTCGGGTTCCTGTTTGTTCTCCGAGGGCTCTGGGGCTGCTGCGGTAAGCACATCGACCAGAGCTGATCATTACAAGGGCGTACGCCACCATGAATAAAAATGTCACACGTTTTCCCATCTCACAGCGGTACAAAATGTCAGTCCTGTCAAACACACATTGCAGAGAGCTGTATGCAGTCCGTACAAATTGGAGAGCTGCATATTCCCCCAGCCTTCTGATATTCTTCATTTGAAGCTGAAGAAAAACAGTTGTTAACCTATTAGCTAGGATTTTAAACTCTGCTGAGGCAGTGGATGGGTAGACTTTGACACAGATAGAAATGTATTCCAGGGTCCAGGAATTCTAAAACCAGGTTCTCCATCCATTTGTTCCAAGTGAATAAAAAGAAGAAAAGAAGAAGAAAAGAAAAAAGGAAGAAAAAAAAAACCCTCTGTCTAGTGAACTCAACTGTCTTTCATTAACAGACACACCAGGAAATTTTGGGGATATTTCACATCTAAGCTTCCTTTTGCTTCCCATATTTGCAGTACACTCAAAAACTCTCTTGCTTTTGGGGACAGCCTTGCAGTTCAGCCTCTTACACCAGGATATCTCTAAGATGAGAGTTTTTCCTGATGCCAGAAACATTGCCAGCCTTGTGGACAGAACAAGTGGGAAGTGGGATTGGTGACTGGTTGGCCTAGGTGGAGCAGGTTCTGGGCACATGATCATTTGGCACAAGTTCCACATTCTTGGGCAAACATTGCTTTGCACTTAACATGTGCCAGGCCTTGTGCCCAGAGTCCAGGGCCCAGATGTAAACTAGATATGGTGCCATCCTCAAGGAATTTCACTGTCCGTAGGTGAGTGGAAGAAAAAAAGAAAGGGAGATGGCTTCCAGGAAAGAGAGGCTTGAAGAAAGGGCAAGATCATCAGGACAGTGGGGGAAGTGGGGGAAGAGGAGGACACACAGGGTGAGTATGTGTGGTGGCCCGTGAGAGGGCAGGTCTTTATAGGACTGGAAAGGAGGGACAGAGTTTTCATTGAGCCACCAAGGATTATATGCAGAGAGATATGTGACTGACTCCCCAGGCTGTGAGAGTGACAAGGGACAGAGGCTGTCATCACTGGACTCCCTTTGCTAAGGATGCTGTGCAGTCCTGTCTGTACAGCTGCAAAGTCAGGAGAAGTATTTTACTTGTGTTCTGTTTGAGGTGGACATCACTGTGGAGACGATAAATTAGCCTCAGTTTTGCTGAGCTAGTCCTGGCCCTTTAAGGTACTGAGCAAACCCTTCCTGAATTGGGCTGTGGGCCTGGCAAAATGCAGGGGCTACAAAGGAAAACCTTTTTGTGTGGTCAGAATAGATATAATAACACAAAAACTGAAAGGATTATCAGAGAAGGGAATTTGCCTGGAGAGGGGGAAGTAGTTCAGTCTCGAGGAGATAACTTTTCATCACTTTCCTTCTGTTTTTTGTGAGCTTCGTTGAACCAGACATACCTCACTCGGATCCTGACTGTGCTAGAAGACCTGTCCCACTGAGCCATGAAGCCTCAGATTCCCCATCTTCCAAAGAGAGGGTTTCCTCTCTGCAGGGCTATGGAAATATTCAAAACATTATGTACAGACCTTCTAGTCAGAGCCCAGTACAAAGCAAGCACCCCAAACCAGTAACCCCTCCTGATAATCTAAGAAGGGAATATTTCTCCTCCCAACATCTGGAAGCTTTTCCTTTAACACACACACACACACACACGCACGTCCACCTCTCAGGAGTGTCATCGCAGATTGCCCCCCACCCTCACATGCAGGTAGCACAGAGACATCCGCCACCTCCTCCTGTCTGAGCAGAGAATGACACAGGGCAGCAAAGCTTTCTGCCTCTGCCCAGCTAGCCACTAAGCGCATCTGGTGCCCGACCTCTGGCCACCAATGGGATGCCACCTATTCAGAAGGAGCAGCTGCACCCGCCTCAAAACAAAAGGCCTCCCTCCCCCACTTCACTACAGCCCTCTCCCCTCCCCCCCTGCTGTCCTCCAAGCACTAGGGTCGCCTGGGCCCCCTCACAGCCTTCCCTCACAGCTGCCTCCCTGCTTTTGTTCAGCTTGTGAACTTCCCCATCACCCGAGCTCCTTGCACGGGAAGTAATCAGGGATCTTGACAAGGCTTCAAACCACGAATGCCACTACAAATTAACCAACACCACTACAAAATACTACTCCTGTCAACATCGGGGAAGAATGCACTGCTCTTCAGGCCCCTGATGGCTCTCAGCTTGCACTCATTCACTGCAAGAAAGTGCCTGGTCCACCTGGGAGAACTGCTGCAAGGTGACTTGTGGGGAGCCTGAAGCCTGAGCACCCCCTCTCCAGAGATGGTCTCATAGACTCACTAGACACAGTGAGAGGTGCTGTTTCTCCCTCAATCACTCCCTGTCCCCAGCATCCTCACACACACACACACAGGTAGGGTTAAACTCTTGGCTACAAACTGTGGGTATCAAAACAACCAGAGGCTGAAGGCCAGATGGGCCAACTTCCCAACTATGCCATGCAAGTTTGGACAAGAACAGGGGTCACAATCAAGCACCTCTGTAAAGTTGCTAGGACCCACTGAGAGAAGTAACACCCAGCCCATGGGCACTGTCCCAAAATGAGGAACCTTCCAGCTTTCCTTTCCCATAAAAAAGCACCTCTATCCATTGAGCAGGATGGAAACTTCTTCCTCAGCCAGGATGCAGAAGTCTTTTACCCATTGCATCTTGCAAGGCTCATGCTCCAGCATGATAGCCTGGAGCTGAGTTGTACCTGTACATGGCCTTGGTGCTCCTGGGGCCCCTTCAGGGAGACTCAGAACCCTTCCCAGTGCAGCTTACACAGAACAGCTGCCGTAGGGTATCAGAGCCCAGTCTTCTCCAGCTGTCCTCGCCTTAACTGTGAAGTGGAGGCAAGCATTTGATCCTCCCCAACAAGCAGGATCAGCTCATCCGAGATAGGCAATGAGGACTGACGATAATGACAGGAGTTGGGGGACAGGTGAGAGCTGTGCAGGAGAGAGCTGCTTGGACATTTCAAAGCAGACACTCCACACAAATATAGCTTCAATGCTCTGCTTTCTGGAGGCATATCAAAGGGAACCCTCTTTTATTTCCATACCTTGCATAATAGCAGCTTTCCAGTCCCGAGGAGTAGAGGAGCCTTGCTCTCAGCCCAGAGTCTCTTTGTAAAGCTACAGAGCGCTTTGTCTTCCTCTCCCAACCAGGGCCATTTCATGCACAGGTCAGAGCATTGATGCGGCTACTAGCCAGGAAAATTAACCAGGTGAACTCTTTCCTCATTAAACAGTGACAGAGTTTAATTGTGAATTTTCTCTTTCGCCCTTCTCCATTCCTGACAGCATATCTGATTGTGGCATGTCCCTGAGAGAGAGAAATCCCCACTACCCAGCTTCCCCTCACACAGGGACCTGGGGTGGGGTGATGGGGAGAGTGACTTCCTTTAGGCTAGAAGGGAGTCAGGTGGGGGAAGGAACAAAGCAGAACACCATTCAAACACAAAGGCTTGGAGACCCCCTTTGGGGCTGATCTGGGAGGTTAGCTCTCTCAGGCGTCCCAGCCACCATCAGTACACCCACTTTCTGCAGCTCTAAGAAAGGAGAACTAGTAGGGGGCTGGGAGGGCCTCCCCATCCCAAGCTTTGTATGCATGACCCATGGGCTATAGCAAAGCCAATTGGTCCTTGTTTGTATCTGTCCTATCTCCCTACTGGCTGACTTTTCATCCTCTGTGTGGCTTTAGGTAGTGCCTGGCCTTCTTCCCCCCACCCATCCACCCCCATCCACAGCTTTTACAGCAGTGAAATGGGCTGCTGGTTCTGACTTTGCAGGGCTGTCCATGTCCAAAGTGTTCCTCCGTGGGCTCTGTGTGACTCTGCTTGTTCCTAAACATCTGGCCCTCTCCCAGCTTATCCTAGCAGCTCATCCCCAGCCCACAATGAACTTGAGAGCTCTTTGATTCTCTTCTGAAGTTCTGCCGTCCACTGCTCTTGTGTGACACTGGGCTGGCCTTTGCCTCTCTGTAGCTGTGAAATGGGGTAACAAGGCTCATTTCCTACATGAGGATTCCCCCAGGCGAGGCAGTGAGCCACACTGGTAAGGCACTGGCACCAAGACAGGGAGGAAGCCTGCCCACAGAGCAGATGGGCTGTCTAACCCCCCCCCACCCCATTCACTGTCCCCACCAAAGCCTGGCAGTGGAGCTCCCTCCACCCAACAGCCCTGCATCAGGCGCCCGCTCATCCGTGCTGCCCAGGTAATTAAGTTGATACTCCAATACTGACTCCCCTCCTGACCTTTTGGAAACAACATGTTTTGCTGCATTAACAAATTAACTGCAAATCAGATTCTGTCCTTAAAAGTGTGGGTTTCATACCCAATGAGCATAGTCACCTGGCCCACACGTCTGACAGACAGAAAAGCCAAAAGACCAAAGAGTCCCTCTCTTCTCTGGGAATTCCATGTCAATCACACGTCAGGCTAAATCTCTTACGTTCACATCTCCTGGTAGTTATGTGGCCAGGAATGGTGAGTTGCCTCCGAGGCACAAGGAGAGGATCTATCCTTAGAAGCCCCCTGTTCTATCCATCTTTTACTCCAAGGGCTCTTCTTAGGTCTCTCCCTTTTTACATCCCTTTCATTGCATTTAAGAGACGTTAACCTGACCCCACCAGTCCTTCCCTATTCCTGGCCTACCTTGTCCTCATGTTCACCCTCACTGTAGTCTTGTTGAGCCACAGCAGCTCACACCTTGCTCCTGAATTCCCTGACACTCCATTTGGTAGAAGAACCCCCCCCCCCCAGCATTCCTCTGCACACCACCTCCCCTGCATCACAACTCTTCATCAGAGTGGGATCCCATCTTTCCCTTCACTGATGAGCCCCTTTGCTTTTACAGACTATACCGCACTGACTGTTGAATGAGCGAGTAAGTGAATCACACGCCTCCTTTGGAAAGTACCAGAAAGCTGGTCCAACAGGGAAAGAAAGGGACGGCATTAGCTCCCTCTACTAGTCTTTTCTCTAAGGCGCAGATTTCTGGCAGATTCTAACTTCAGAAGGAACAAGAATTAGAAAAACTGTTATCAGTAAGGATTCCAGATAAGCTTTGGAAATTTAGGTTGACAAGGGTAGCACAAAGAACTGAGAATGCCTGCTTGTTTTAGTCCCTGCTGCCAACTGTGTGACCTCAACTAGTCCCTTAACCTCTCTGGGCCTCCTGTTTCCTGTCTGTATGGCAGGAAAATAGTCCTCCTCCAACTTGCCTCCTCAGGGAATGTGAAGCTTAAAGGAGAAAAGAGAAGTAGAAGTGCTTTGAAAGGAAATGTGTCATAAATAGAAAAAATTGTTATTAAGAATCCAGTCTCCTGAGAAATAAGAACAGAAAGGGGCAGCTCAAAGTACTACTTGGACTGGGTTTGGTGTATTCCACACAAGGAAAGGACGCTGGAGGGAAGGGGGCTTTCAGGTTTGCTGTATAGAGGTTGGGGTGGGGAACAGTCCTTGGGTGGTGGCAGCAGTGTGAAAATGTACTCTTAGCAACTTCTAGTCATATAAGTCACTACTCTTAGCAACTTCTAGTCATATAAGTCACTATTAATTCAGTAAGCCAGGGGAAAATACATTGAATATTTCAAGTTCTATAACTGCCTACACTTTAATCTGAGTATATATTTCTTTAGTCTAAGCATTTAATATATTAAATGTGTAAACTGATTGAATTCAGACCTTGGGCTTAAATTGTTTAAGCAGTTCAAAATATAAGGGGTGTGTGTGTGTGTGTGTGTGTTGTTTGCTTTGTTTAAAAAAAATAGGGTTGGGGGCATAGATAGCATAATGATTATGCAAAGAGACTCTCATGCCTGAGACTCAAAAGTCCCAGGTTCAATCCTCCACACCACCATAAACCAGAGGTGAGCAATGCTCTGGTTAAAAAAAAAAAAAAAAAATCCAGTCTTTTTTTTTTTTTTTTGCCTCCAGGGTTATTGCTGGGGCTTGGTGCCTGCACTATGAATCCACTGCTCTTGGTGGCTATTTTTTCCATTTTATTGGATAGGAGAAAGAGAAATTTGGGGGGGGGGGAGATAGAAAGGGAAAGAGAAAAATAAACACCTGCTTCACCACTTGTGAGGTGACACACACACACCCCTCCCCCCCCCCCCCCGCAGGTGGGGAACCAGGGGCTCAACCTGGGATCCTCGAGTGGGTCCTTGAACTTCGTACTTCCTTTAGTGCTTTGCTAGCAGCACATTCCCTTGGAAAATTCGAGTCCATGGAGCTTTTTTTTGCGAGATGTGGGGTGTGTGTGTTTGTAGTGACATATATTAAACAGTCCCATTTAATCACCAGGGTGTCAGGTCAGAACCTCATATACCTCTCTAGCATCTTCCCAGTTGTGAAAGATGTGACTCAGTGGTTTTATTTCCATTTTACAAAAGACTTTAGCTGAGACTTAGGCTAAATCTTTCATCCAAATAGCGGAACCAATACTTATCTCAATTAGAAAATGACAAAAACCAAGACATGAACCCATATCTTGTAGCCTAAAGTCCCATTTCTTGGAGTTTTGGCCCAGTTACTCTCTGTACTTTTAAGAAAGATATTTTCTGTGGTATGGACCAAATAATACCAGATCATCTTTTAAGGACAAAGTCTTGGTCTTATTCTCCTGAATCTCCAGGCCCTGGCACCAAGTAGTTGTCCCTTTTACTCTGAAAGGGTGAATTTGCACCCTGGGTTAGACATGACCACAAGAAAGTTGGTGCTTGTGTTAATCATGGAAACCTCCAGCCTGCCATCCTTCCAGCCACAGCCCAGCTCAGTAAGTGCCATGTGACTATCGAAAGGAACACTTCTTAATGAAAGATTTCCAAATACCCAGCTTTTTAAAATATTTTTTTTATTTTTTTAAATATTTATTTAGTTATTCCCTTTTGTTGCCCTTGTTTTATTGTTGTAGTTATTATTGTTGCTGTTATTGATATTGTCGTTGTAAAGGACAGAGAGAAATGTAGAGAGGAGGGGAAGACGGGGAGAGAAAGATAGACGCCTGCAGACCTGCTTCACCGCCTGTGAAGCGACCCCCCTGCGGGTAGGGAGCCAGGGGCTCGAACTGGTATTCTTATGCCAGTTGTTGTGCTCTGTGCCACCTGTGCTTAACCCGCTGCACTACCGCCCAACTCCCAATACCCAGCTTTTAAAAACTCACAAGAAATAGCAGTGTAGCAACATTTTGATTCAGGAGGATTACATCAATTGTGATTTCTAGACCAAGGTACCCAGGCCCCTCCTTTTCTACAACCTCTGCTCTGAGTCTCTACTGGTTTCATCCACCTTCTAACAGTAGAAGAAACACTGGATTTGCAGTCAGGAAACCTAAGACCTGCTACTAGGGTTGCCCACTACCAGGTGGGGATCTTGTACAGGTCACTTTATGCTTTCCAGTCTGTGTCCTTGTCTATGAAGGAAGGCTATGTTTCCTGCTACTAGGGAGCAAGCTCTTGTGACCCTGGACTGTGGCCTGGAATGCAGAGAACTAGAGTAAGTGTTTGCCCTTAAGGAGTGCCCTCGAGGGTGTGGGGCTTCCAGCTCACCTGAATGGTTCTCACTGGGATCTGGCCAACTCTGCAGACTGTGCCTCCTCCCTCCCACTGTCATAGTCATTCTGGAAAATCTTACGTGAAGTTTATCTTTTCTTAGTGTCTCTCTTCACCCGTTTCCCACCAAAAAGCACCACCACTCACTCCCTTTGGCTGATTTTTATTGTTCCCAGAGTAATCAGCTCTCCCCAACCTGCACTGCCAAATATGATCCCTTCGCAGTATATTTAGAAAACAGCAACTACCATGACCTGCACCCCACTCCTCTAGGAGTTGGCAGCATGGACTTGGTGCACCTGCCCTGGGGACAAGGGACCCTACACACCTAGCATCCATGCAGCGGGATCCCAGAGTCACACTCTGGATGTTTGTACCACTTTACTCTCTTACCATCTTTATTTATTTTATTGCTGGGGCTCAGTGCCTGCACAGTGAATCTACTGCTCCCGTGACCATTTTTTTCCCTTTTTTCTTTCTTTTAAAAAATATCTTACTGGTGGCACACCTGATTGAATGCACATGCGCAAGGACCCAGGTTCAAGCCCCCAGTCCCCACCTGCAGGGGGAAAGCTTCACAAGTGGTGAAGCAGGGCTGCAGGTGTCTCTCTGTCTCTCTATCTCCCCTTCCTCTCAATTTCTGACTGTCTCTATCCAAAAAATAAAGATTAAAATTTTTTTTAAAAAAACTAAAAAAAAAATCTTACTTATTTTAATGAGATAAAGACACACAGAGAAAGACCAAAGCACTGTTCAGTTCTGGCTTGTGGTGGTGCTGGGGATTGAACCTGGGACCTCAGAGCCTCAGGCATGAAAATCTTTTGCATAACCATATGGTGTCTCCTCAACCCCCTCCCTTTCTTTTGTCCTTTCTTCCTCTCTTCCTTTTCTTCTTCCTTCCTTTCTTTTTTCCTTCCTTCCCATCCCTTTTCTCTCCCTTTTTTCTTTTTTGTTTTTTAATATTTATTTATTAGAAAGATAGGAGAGAGAGAGAAAGAATCAGGCATCACTCTGGTACATGTGCTGCTGGGGATTGAACTCAGGACCTCATGCTTGAGAGCCCAATGCTTTATCTACTGCGCCACCTCCCAGACAACTCTTTTTTCTCTTCTTTTCTTTTCTTTTCTTTTCTTTGACAGGACAAAGAGAAATTGAGAGGGAAAGGAAAGACAGAAGGACACCTGCATCAGTGCTTCACTACTAGTGAAGCTTCCCCCCTACAGATGGAGAGTGGGGCTTTGAACCCAGGTCCTTGAGCATAATAACATATATGCTATACTGAGTGCATCACTATGTGGCCCCTTTCCCATCTTTAAACCCCTGATATCTTTGCTAGCTTCTATAATAGTTGTGATCAAGAGGACCACACCTAATCTTTCCACCATTTATAATTTTATTTGCAAAAGAGTCAGCTCTTTGTGGCGGTGTTGATCCAAAGAACAGTAAGTCAATTATGGAGGCTGGAGAACTGCCATTTGTTAAGTTTCTACATGTGCCTGGTAGTTTAAACTAAAAATTACTTGCTGAGCAACTATAATATATGCTCCGTACTCTAATAGACCCTGGAACCAATAGAAAATGAAGCAGTGAGGTGACAATTACACCTGTGTGCTATGAATACACATACAGTATCTCCTGGGGGAGACAGTGCATGAACCAGATAGTGAATGATGAGTAAGAGGCCCCAAGGCTGAACAAAAGGATATAGAAGGGTCTACTGAGTGAAGGAACCAGAGTAGAAGCACAAGAATGCATGAATGAGGGGCCAGATGGTGGCGCACCTGGTTAAGTGCTCCCATCACAGTGCACAAGGACCCAGGTTCAAGCCCCTGGTCCCCACCTGCAGGGAGAAAGCTTCACGAGTGGTGAAGCAGGGCTGCAGTTGTCTCTCTGTCTCTCTCCCTCTCTATCTCCCCCCTTTCCTCTCAATTTCTCTCTGTCTCTATCCAATAATAAATACATAAATAAAACAAAAAATTAAAGAAAAAAGAGTGCATGATGCAAATGGATGACGAGTAGGATTGAAGGTGGTCTGGGGAGAAGTGAGGTGGGGCTCTACCAGAGATGAGATTGCAGGGGCTTGGGGGGACCTTTAAACAGGTTGCTGGCTTTTTCCAAGGCACATTAACAAGTGTTATGGGAAAGTAAATCAGTGTTCAAATAAATTTGGGAAATGTCGGAGAAAAGAGCTGACCAAGTTTGCCTGACATGGGTGGGTTTTTTGCTGTAAGACTCAGCAGCCTTTGCTGTACAACAGGTTTTGTGAATCTCTAAAAGAAGCAAAACAGTGTTTCCCAGACTTATCTGGGGAAGGGAAAGGGGGAGCCCTCTCCTTTCTTGGATATAATGTAGCTCTCGGGCTGGTTTTTCTCGGAAGACACCTCAGGAGGTGGTGGCTTTATACAAAGATGGTTTAAGCTGGCATGTGGCATGATTGGGTGTGTATTTTTTTTTTACACCTACTCAGGAATGAATGCGGAAGATGGATTGGGAGGGGGAGCTGGAGGCAGAGAAGCCTGCTAATGAAGAGAGTTGCTGATATCTACTGGCCGCACAGTGCCAAGATACTGGCGAGCATCATCATCTCAGTAGCCCTTTCTAACAGCCCCCTCAGCAAAGTGAGGCCACTCCCTACATTGACAGATGAGGGAAATAAATGATTACATCAGACGATAACATTGCAGGTACAGAGGAACTCAGAGAGGTCGTCTAGGGCTGGAGATCCATCTGAGATTGTCTGACCCCATATGTCACTTTCAGAGTATTCTGCCATGCTGCCGCCACCCCCCCAGCAGGGGTGGAACCTCGCCCAGGTGACAATGAGAGTGTTGGGGGCTGCAGAGGCCTTCCCCCAGAAGTAGAATGACTGGGTATCATAGAAGCAGAGGGTGAAGTGGGTTAAGAGTGCAGCATGGAGGGGCTGGGAGATGGCTCACCCAACAGAGAACACACTTTACCACACTCAAGGATCCTAGAGCCCCTGGCACCGCATGGAAGACCATGCACATGGGGAAGCTTCAAGAACGGTGAAGAGATTCTATGGTGTCTCTCCTCTCACTTTGTCTCTTCCTCTCTGTCTCTACCTGTGATGGGTGGAGGGGGAGTCCACCTAGAGTGATGGAGTTGAGCCAGTTGTGAAGTTGCAAAGCCCAGGGGGAACGTGCTGCGTGCAGGTAAAGGCAGCAGCCTGTGTAGAGAGTGGCTCCCTTGCCCTTGTCAGTCTCCATTCCCTCTTTGCTCCAATACACTTCCTGTAAGACTTGAAGGGAGTGAAATAAGACTCACTGGGCAGCCACGTTCTACTTGTGGGGTAGCATCCTCCAGACCAAATAACCCCCAGTGAAGAATGGTTCTGGAGTATGGGTTGGCCACATCCTTAAATAATGGCACAGATGTGGGAATCACTGTGTTTCTGTCCATATGTGTGCTCATGTGTCAGCAAGGACCTCCATACTCTACCAAGTTCCTCAGCCAGCTTTCAAAGCAGTTCAGACAGGCCCTGTGCTAGGACCCAGGAATGCCTGGGATACTTCCCTGTCCTTCAGGAGTCATGCTCAGAGAAGGGGTCCATGAAGGTTTGAGATTGGAAAGATCCCTCCAACCAAGTGGAGCTGTAAAGCACTGTTCGTGAGAAATCCTTTTGCTTATGGAGCCACACCTGCGAGTGACATACAGGATTCTGAATGTTTTAGTAACAAGTTACACAGATGATATTCATCTTAATAATATTTTTAATTCAAGGACCCAAAATATTTTCATTGCAACATGTAGTAATACCAAAAATACAAAAACACCTTGCAGTATTTTGTGTTCTTTTCCCAAATGAAGTCTGAGACCCAGGGAGTAGTTTTCATTTTCAACACATCTTAATTCAGACTTTCTGCATGTGGCTTATGGCTCCTGTAGGGGGCAGTGCAGATCTAGAGTTTGCTGGATGATGCTATACCTTGGTGAACCCAGTGACTGAATGGGAGAAGCTACCTGGAGGCCTTAAGGTTTTCTGTGGGTCCTGCTCCTCATCTAATGTGGACTTTCACCCTCCTTTCTCTGCCTCCCTGCCCCTCACACCTGGCGCAACATCTAGATGGGCTGTCCTTTGGGAAGATTGAGCTTGCATTGCAAGATAAAGAGTTCAAAGGCAGAACCAAGAACTTGGTGCCCTGCTTTTATCCAAATCCTAACTGTGAAAGCCAAGCATCTGTATGAAGGATATCCATTCGTCAGATGCTTATCAAGCAGACATTTTTTTGCCTCCGGATGGTTAGGAGATTGCTAAATCCCGCCAGGCAGTGGGAGCGCTAAGGCAGCCTCTCACCTGGATAAGGTCTTAAAGGACAAGGAATTCCCAGTCAGATCAGGAATGGGTAGGTCATCCCACAGAGAGGCAGGCAGGAAACATGGCATGAGAGCCCAGGGCCATTTGAGGTTCCCCTGAATGAGCTTGGATGAAGTCCAGAGAAGAAGGGGGAGCCCAGGTCTTGATCAGTTTGCACTGCTGGCCATACAGGAGGAGAAGCCATCTGAAGCTGAATGGTGGCATGAACCTCTGCATTTCAGATGATCCCCTCTACCCTGGCTGGAGAAGGAGATCAGGCAAAGAGCCTGGTCAAGAGATAATTACAGTGATTCAGGCAGGAGTTGAGGTTAGCACTGTAAAGGTAGCAGAGGGGAAACCTCAGAAATGCCTCGTGCAGGACCTAGTGACAGGCTGATCAGGAAGAGTGGAAGGATGGAGCAATAGGGTTGGGGGCTGCACTGTGGACTGTCCTTGGGCTCTGACTTAGGTGACTAGATGCTTGCACTCATGCCCTTTGTGGAAATGCATCAAACTTCCTTTGTGTGTACTGATGTTGTAAGTTTCGCTTTAATGCAGCCACAAAGACTCCGTCCCACTCGCCCGCCGCCTCCCAAGATACACCGCTCAAGGCCCGTGAGTAAGCCGGTGGTTCTGCCCGTCCTCCTAACACTGCCTGAGCCATCCTCCCTGCCTGACTAAACCTAGGGAGTTGGAACTCAACTGCCTTGCCAAAGAAAACCGGGAATTGGGTTTTTCAGCTTCCTCTCTGCGTGGCATGAACCTGAACTTGGATCTTCTAGGCTTCTCTTTGCCCTTTTTTTTCTGAAATGAGTTCAGTGACTTGCAGGCGCGAGCTGTAAGTAGCTGGGGGCCACTGTGTGGTGTGCTTGCCATGTGTGCTTCCTTTGAGCAGATTTCATAGGCTGAGCCAGATACACAGTCAGTGAGCATTAAAGCCTCACTCCAACTACATCTTCCTCACAAAGAAAGCAGAAGTCTGGCAGTGGGAGTTGCAACTCCCCCCAGATCTTGACCTGCAGATGCACTTGATAACCCTTCCCACAGGTGGAGACTAAGCCCAGAGAATATCAGCTGGCTTAGATGGAGTCCTGCCCTGGTCCCCTTCTCCCTCTGGGCCTCACATGGAGCTCCTTGTTTCCGTGTGAACAGCCCAGTGAGGGTGGAAAAGCCAAATGAGAGAATTCTCAAAATCCTACCATGAGGCAAACAAGGGAATAAGACCCACCCATGGTTTTTTTTTTTTTCTGGAGTTTCACCCCTCTAAGTCCACTTAAAAAAGAGAGAGACAGACAGACAGACAGACAGAGGCACCAAAATGTCTTCCTACCATTGTTACCTCTTGTGTGGTATACCAGGGGCTCAAACATAGGTCATGAGTGTGGTAAAGCAAGTGCCTTCCCAGGTAAGCTCTCTCACCAGTCCCCCCCCCCCATGTTTTTAAGAGAGAGAGGCCATGGAAAAACAATAGGGTAAGTCCCCATTTTCCTTGTTAGCTCAGACTTTGACTATGCAGAGGAACAGTAACTTCAGTAGGTTCCTTTAAAGTGGGAAACAGCAGGATAGACTGGCCTCTCTCTTGTTCAAAGCAGTCACAGCTTCCAAGGCCAAGGAACAGAGTCAGGTTCCTGCCAGGCTCCATGAGAGTCCTTCACAAACTGGTGTCCTGACCCCCTCCCATGTAAATTGTGTGCTAGCCACAGGGCATGTGTCTGTTTTTGTTTGTGGTGTGCACACTCAGCATCACCTGGTGGCTGCCCCCTCTGTGGGTGTTGGGAAGTGCTGTGGTGCTGTGTTCCTCCTTTCCCCTACCATGTATGAGAGTTAGAGGGAAGGGGTGAGGTTGGCAGGATCCAAGTGCCTTCACCTGTGGTAGATGTGAGGCGACAGTCGTTCCAGCCTCATGTGACAGCTCCAGCTGTGCCTGTGCCCCAGTCAGGTCCTGCTCAGCACCACTGTTAAGGGACTGGAATGTTTCTGCTCACCGACCATAGGAGGAAAGCTCAAAGGGGGAGAGGAAGTCTCTTGTGGGTCAGATGTTGTTTGATTTAGTAAAGGTTTCAGTAGAGTCATTATGATATAGATTTGGGGATTAGACAGAGTTAGGCTTGAATGCCAACCTGTGTGACTTTGGGCAAGTACTGACTGACGCTCTCTGAGTCTCATTTCTCTCACTAATATACCCTCACTTGCAAAGCTTTTTGTGAGTGTGAACATAGATGATATTTGAAAAGCACTTACCATGGTACCTGGTACAAAGTAGCTACTCTAATTCTCCTTAACAGGTTTTTAAACCTTAACAGCTTCTAAGGAATGACCTGGCGTGTTGATAAACATCCTGTGCCTGGGGTTCTTACAATTAGCAGATCGTTCTCAGGTGCATCATTCTAGTTGTGCTCACAGTAACAGCCAGGTAGGCTTCATCCCCACCCATTAATATCAGAGATGAGAAAACGGATTCCTAAGAATTGGGTCCAAGTCCTTCAACTGCAGATAGAGGTCATAAGACTCTATAACCCATATTTTTCCCAGCAGACCGGTCAAACTCCTTGGGTCTTCCATTCCCATGGATTCATCATTATATAATGTACTGGAGCAGATCTTTGGTTGAGGAAAAGAAATGACCAGACAACTGGAACAGAGAACTATTTCATCTCTATGGCAGTGTGAGGTCCTGGTACATAGGTGAAGAGAATCAGCATTTGCTGGGCACGTTATGTGTGTCTAGGACTGTGCTGGGCACTGGTATAAGTATTAGTTCATTGTCCCAAGGAAGCAGTCAGCTTTTCCTCAAGGCAGGCAAGGCCACAGAGATAGAGGTCAGGCTGACCTTTGAGTCCCAGTATGATTGACTCTCTACTCCTCCTCCCTGCTCCTCATAAAGGTGCCTTCCCCTAAGCCCAAATGATCTACGGTGTAGCTCTCAATTTTTTTTTAATTTTATTATCTTTATTTATTGGATAGAAGCAGCCAGAAATCAAGAGGGAAGGGGGTGATAGAGAGCGAGAGAGACACCTACAACACTGCTTCACCACTTGCAAAGCTGTCCCCTGAAGGTGGGGACTGGAGGCTCAAACAAGATGCACCATCACCCGGCCCCACTCTCAAAATTCCTTACAAAGGGGAGTCGGGCGCTAGCACAGCAGGTTAAGCGCACATGGCGCAAAGGATCCCGGTTCGAGCCCCCGACTCCCCACCTGCAGGGGTGTCACTTCAAAGGCGGTGAAGCAGGTCTGCAGGTCTCCCTCTCTCTCTCCTCCTCCTCCTCTCTGTCTTCCCCTCCTCTCTCCATTTTCTCTGTCCTATCCAACAACAATGACATCAATAACAACAATAATAACTACAACAACAACAACAAAAATTCCTTACAAAGACCTAGGGACTCAGACAGGCAGGCAGTGTCTTGGGAAGCATAATGTGGAGGAGGACTAACCATCCCCTTGGAAAAGCCTGGTGTTGGTGACTCTACTGAATGACCTCATGTTGTCTCACCAGGCTGGGGAGCAGATTTGGGTTTCTTTTTATTTTTTTTTTCCCTCCAGGGTTGTCACTGGGGCTTGGTGCTGGCACTATTACAAATCCACTGCTCCTGGTGGCCATTTTTTCCTTTTTTTATTTGACAGAATTTTTTGTTTTTGTTTTTGTTTTTGTTTTAATAGGAACAGAGAAATTGAGAGGGGAGGGGGAGTTGAGAGGGAAAGAAAAAGACCTGTTTAACTACTTGTGAAATGCCCCCCACCCCTGCAGATGGGGAGCAGGGGCTTCACCCCAGATACTTGTAATTAGTATTATGTGTGCTTAAGTGGATGCACCATTGCCCAGCCTCAGAACTGATGCAGATTTGCAGGGGAGTGGCCATATCCACTGGCAGCTGAGGACTTGGAAAGATGTTGGTGCTATAAGGTTCACCTAGCAGGATCTTGGAAGTCCTGCAGTCTAAACCACTTGCTAGCTATATGACCTCTGTTGGATAAGACACTTAACTTTTCTGGTCCTTAGTGTTATCATCTATAAAATGGGTTCAGCAACACCCACCTGATAAGGGTAATCGGGTGCTCTGTGTATAATGTCTAAGACAGGTTCTGACATGAAATGGATGCATAACCCCACCAAAAAAAAACACCTTTTACCAAGTGGGGCCCTGGTTCAGGAGTCCTAGATGTGTGCCTTATAGCCCCCAGTGCCCCATGTAAGTAGACAGCACTGCACACTTGGGTTGAACCTAGAAGACGTAGGGTGTGGAACCACTCAGGGGCCTCAAAGGGGTGGTTCAGACGGACCTGAAAAGCTGCCTTGTCCAGAGCCACTGGCCCTCAGCCAGGCTTTGCTGGGTCACTTAACTGCAAACATTCTGGGTAGAAGTGCAGCTGTTGGCCCCTGGGTGACAGGAGCATGGGGACTAGCCATTCAGCTTTTCCGGAAGGAGCTTTGTAGTCCCACACCTGTGGCTGGAGTTCAGATGCTACGGGAGGATTTCGGTTTTCTCTTTTAAAAGCAGAGGAAAGAGCAGAAGAAAGCCATGCCAGCGTCTGGAAGACCAAGGGGAGTGGGCTGGGGCACGCTGTAGAGAGGCAGCTGCGGTCGGCCGCATGTGAAGTGCTTTATAAGCTCTGTATTTATTATTTCTTGCTCACCATTAAAATCAAATGTACTCAGTGCTTTTGTATTCAATACACATTTAACCCTGCCGACTTAGATTTCTCAGGTTTTAAATCCAGTGGGGAATTGGCTGGTTTCCCAACTTTCCCCTCAAGTCCCCCTTGAACAGAGCGCAAAATCCCTGTTTAGCATTTTCTCCCCCTGCTCCACTGGGATCCTAACAGCGGAGGGGCCGGTGGCAGTTATGTGCACGTGGTCTCTTCCCTCATCCCCAGCCCCCACCCTTCTTAAGCACTCCAGAAAGACGAATGTGATCGCTGAAATATGACGGGCCAGTTGTCTGCATCGGCTTGTGATTTGGGCTTAATTAAACCATTTTGTCAGTGTGTGTCTGTGCCTGGTTGCACCTTTAGCTGTATGGCCATGGCTGTGTGTGTGTGTGTGTGTGTGTGTGTGTGTGTACACATACATATGCATGTGTTAGAGTATGTGAGAGAAATTTGTGCATGTACCTCCGCCTCTTGTGTGTTCCTCTCTGTGTGTATTTGTGAAACTGTGTGTGTTGGCATCTCAAGGCCTCTGTATGTGTGTATGGATGGCCGTCTGTTGGTGAGTACGATTTGTGACTGCCATTGTCCACAGCAGTCAGGTGTATGTGACTCTGGGTGTGTCTATAGCCTCTCGGGTGACTGTCTCCGGGTCTGTTGTGCTTTCTCTCCCTCCCCCATCCTCACTGACTCTCTGCACCCCTCCCCCACCCCCCCTGCTCTGTCTGTTTTATCATCCCTAATGAAGCAGTCTTCTCCATCGATCCTGCTGATTGCCAACCCATTCCTTTTGTTTGTTGGCGCTGAGCCATTCAGCGGCACTCTGACAGCTCAGCTCGTCTAATTAGCTCTGTTGTTCTTTTTCCCCATGTTTCACCACGTTGCAAGTTCAGTTGAAGTTGCCACAAACTTAATCCCCCCATTTCAGCCACAAGTTCACATTCCTAACCTAACCCGCCTTTATTGTAGCAGGGGAGCAGCCATGTGCAAGGACAGGCTGACAGGCTTTCATGCCTAACCTTTCCTGAAACCCCCACCCCAGACCTGGGGGTGAGAGGATAGGTGGTCAGAGCTGCACCATCAGCCCAACTGCACGTCCACCTTCTAGTAGACAGTCTGGGGGAGCATTCTGCCCAGGGAATCCTTTCCACCCACTGAATGAGGAGTCGAGCTCAGGCCCAAGGAACCTGTCCAGAGTTAGAAAGGGCAGGAGATATGTCCATTAATATATTCAGTAAATAGCAACCAGATGTCTGCTTTGTGGTGGACACCATATTACAGTGGTAACAGCAATATTATTATGACTTCTGAGATTCCAAGCAACAACATCCACTTATTTCTAAAAAATCTTTGCTGAGTTGCCACTATGTAGTAGGCACAGAGCAAGATCCCAGGCAAGGATAAGCTCATCATAAACCACATTTTTTAATCTAGAGGCCCTCCAGCCCCATCTCCCTTTTTGTCAGGTCACAGAGAAGTGAGATGAGCATTTACTGAGCCCCTGTGGCAGGTGTGGTAAACCCCAGCTGGCAGGCAGGGTGCTATCCCTCCATCACCTCACAGAAACAAGGCAGCAAGTTTGGTGGAACCCATCTGACTTTTACCACATCTCTGATTTGCCAACAAGGCTGAGCTCAGACTGGCTACTCCACAGGAAAAACTTGGGATAGATCAGACATGTGGAGACCTGAGAGCTTGATGAAACTCTATAAAGACTTGTCTTTCATGCAGCCAACTTCTGTAGTCTGTAATCCTGGGCCTTTGTGCTTTGTTGCTCACAAGTTGCCATGGTGGGGGGGGAGCAGCAGAGGGGGTGCAGCAGGCAAGGGGGATGAAGGCAAGCAGGCCATGGAACATGTGTGCTCTCCTTCCCTGCCTTGCCTGCAAACCTCAGCAGTTGTGGCATTTCCCACCTTGATGTTTCATCTGCAGAGAGAGCAACCCACCCCCAGCTCCCCAGTCCCCCCTACCCCCCACTTCCCGTGCCGGGATGCTCAGTCGTTTTTATTGGCAGTGAAATTCCCAGATAGAACTTTTCTTAGCTTCACTCTTTCCGGTCCCCCTCTGGCACTGGAAATGTGCAGCAATGACAGTGCCAAATTTAAAAACTGGGTAATGTTGGCGGGACCAAATGAGTAGCCTTTGAGTGGCACCTGGAAATTCTTAGCCTGCTTCCCATCACAGCCTTTGGAGCTGGAGAATAGAGGAAGGTCTTTTGCTGTGGACCTATATCTTGGCTTTCAGAGGCAGCAGGTCATGAGTTTGTTTGTTTTTTTAAAAAGCTGTCTCTGCAGCCCAGCTATGAATTAGGTAGCTGTATACCACACAGTCAGATGCACTCCCCGCCAATCACTGGGCTAGACCTGTGGTGAGTAATGTAGTCGCATAATGTATGTGGCATCTTGCTGGGGTGTGGGTATGCTCTGGGAAGCAGAAAGGCTATTTTTATTGGCATTCCCTAGTGCCACTCTTTGCTTCCCCCTCCCCACTTAAAGAGGAAAATATGTATCATGCGATTCAGTAGTAAAATGAATAAAATAAACATATGTACCCTAGAAACTATCTGAGTGAAACCTTTCTTGTTCTACCAAACTGGATTCCAGAAGAAGGTGAGTGGGGACTTAATATGAACGAAGGCCTTTGTTCCTGGTCCTGTGTAGACTGTGTCTCTTTAACTCTCGTGCAGCCCTGCCAGGAAGCAGATAGAACAATCCCCTCCTCATCCTAAGGAAACAGCTCTTCAGAAGGACCTTTGCCCATTGACCAGGCCGTGGTTCAGGTGTCAGCTGCAAGCTCAACAGTGATGTTTCCATGTGCCTGCACCATGAAATCCCTTAATATTTTGGGGGGAGGGGTGCTAGGGGGCTTATCTGAATCTTCAGAATGTTCCTGCATAGCTTTTTTCAATTCACACCTTCCTGAGGATTTACCCCTTGTGTCTATTCTAGGTCCGCCCACCACGTCCACATGTGGTTAAGAGACCGAAGAGCAATATCGCTGTGGAAGGCCGGAGGACATCTGTCTCCAGCCCTGAGCAGTGAGTAGTGCCCCCACCGCTCTCCTCCCCTCTGCACTGCAAGAACCCAGCAGGCCGATGCTTTGTGGAGCCCATGTTGTAGCCATAGCCTTTGAAAGACCCTCCTGGAGCCCCAAGCAAATGCACTTTTTACAAAGAGGTCATCTGTGGAGGGGGACTTGATCTTCAGTGTCAGATGCAGGTAGCAATTGTCACACCAGTGGGAGATCCCAGAGGTTGAGGAGCTGGGCATCTGGGCTGGGGTGAGTGGTGATGCCTGAAGGTGATGCCCTTTCTTATGCTGACGATGGAAGGTCAAGAAGAGAGGGGTAATAAGCTGGTAAGGAGATGACCTGTTTAAAGAGGGCCACCACTTCCCTACTGGTGCTGAGGGCTCTAGAGCTCAGGTTAATCACGAGAATGTCCTTAACCACTGCCCTGCCCCTAATTGTGCTTTTGCTCACCTATGTCATAGCCTTTTGCTTTATGGCTCTGGGCAGGCATCAGTATTCATGGCCAGTAACAGGTACAAAACCTGGCATAGACTCCCTTGCTAGATATTGGAGAGCCAAATGAATAGTGAGGTAGATATACAAGCCTCGAGCAGAGATTGAGCTGCCTAGAGGGGGGACAGCTTTCAGCTGACAGAGCCCAGACTCCAGAGCCACCCGCTTCTACCGGAGGGATAAGTGGCTCCCTCTGTCCCTAAACACTCATCCTCTGGTCCTGATCCAAACAACCCAACAGCTACACACCAGCTTCCCATGATGCCTTGATAAGGTATATGAGTCCATCTTGATCAAGGGTTGTTGGGAAAATGCTTTAAATCACCCCCCAGAGGCACCAAAGTGCCCTTGATAAAGAAGGGAATGGTCCTTATGTCTGCTCTACTTCCAGGAACTTCAGGTTAAGACAGATGGCTAGCCCTAGCCAAAAAGGAGCAAAATTGGAAAACAAGTAACTCTAAAATGTAAAGCTGTGGCCTAATTCAGGTTGGAATATACTTCAGCTCTCCTAGGAGTCTCTGGTTTACAATACCATATTGCTGGAGTGCTACAACCTTACAAAACCACCCTGCCCAGGCAGCGTGTTACGTGTGCATGTGTGTGTGCGTGTGTGTGTGTGTGTGTGTGTGTGTGTGTGTGTGTGTGTGTGTGTGTGTGTGTGTGTGTGTAGATGATTGGCTAACTGAAATTTGGAAGAATGCATTCATGAAGTTGGTATAGATTTAACTTCAGCTCTGCACAGTGGGACTGTGGGAACATTGTAGACTAGCTCCCTGGTTGTGAGTGTAATGGATTATGATTGCCCCCTTGTGGAGAAAGCATCACACTGCTTCAGAAAATAAGTGGCTTCTGTTTAAATTTGGGCTAAATCTTTTAAACACCACACTGGAATATTAGCTTATAACCCTATAGGCATTGAAATGTAAACCCAGAATATTCATACATTGCTCAGAAGCACCCCCAAAGCAGTAACACTCCATTTTCTAGAGAAAAAAAAACAGAACTGCCTGTGACCTGGTTCTTAAGGTTGAACTTCCCACTTAATTTATGCTACTGCTCTTCCTTGCATTCTAGGGAAGGCTTCTCAGTGGTTGTCAGAGGGCCAGTGCTCATGACCAGAGTTGTGTTGGGATTGTGTTCAGTTTCCTTTTTGTTGTTGTTTTCATCACTGGTGCTTTACCAGTCTGAGCCAGTGTTTTTAGGAGAGAGAGGAGAGAGGAAGAGAGGGAAAGTCACTAGAGCACCAAAGTGTCCCCCAGTGCAGTGGGCCCCAGGCTTGCATGTGGGGAGCACATGTCAAAGCAGGCACCCTCCCAGGCAGACTATCTGGAGGGCCCTTTATTATCTGGTATAACAGTTACCTTGCTTTATACTTCTGTTTGGGAAATGTGAGAATTGAAATGAACCGAACCAGTGGAAGCCTATGGGCTACTTTGGTGGGTTGGCAAACTGATAGTGCCAGAAGCAAACAGCAGGTGCTCAGTGACCCTATATCACAGGGGCTCTGACCCACCAGGAGGTGGAGCTGCATTTGGAGTGTCTGTCCCCCCTGGAAACAATGAGGTTGGGGGAGTTTTTCTCCCACAATGCCAGAGGCATTTTTGGTGCAACCAGGGTGTTTCTCTGTGTCTCTTCCCATGCTCCCTCCCTCTCTCCCCCACCATTGTGCTCCCCTGCTTCCAAATGCCATGTCACAACAGCACTTGGATGTGCTTTTCTCAACTGTCATCAGCTCCAGCTGGCAAGACCAACTTCTTGAAACACAGGAAGCATCCAGCGGAAAATATTTCAATAAAACAGACTTCTCATAAAATATTGTTCTGGGAGGAAGAGAACCCAGCTCCACCAATCTGTCAGCATTGTGGCGGGAGAGATGAGGTGACAAGCCGGCGGGCAGGAGGCAGATCCTAATGGGCCTTTGTTGCAAGTGGCTGCATGTTGGGCACTCGGGCTCAGTGCCGGGCTCTTTAATCTGGCCTGGATTTTCTTGAATTGCAGATTTCTGTCTCCCCTGGGTACAACAGTGCATCAGAAACTTAGAGGATTTGGGGCATCAGAAATAGACACAGGATCTTTGAAGTTAAAGGGGACTTTAGTCCTCCCTTATTTCTTGCCCCAACTCTTACTTCCGAATAGCACGTTAATTAATTAACTCTGTGAACAGCAAGATGGAGTTGATTAAGAATGAGACAGCCTCTACCACTTCCTGCAGCAGCTCAGCATCTGGACTTCATCAAGGTCCAGTAGCATCAGCCTCCTGCTGCCGGGCCAGTCCACCCCCTTGAAGTTCAGTTCTTTCCAGCTAATGTCCATCTGTCCACTCGTGCATCAGTTCATCCTGCAAGAAGGAATTGGAACCTACATGTGTGATCCTTTATGAAGAATTCCTCTTCTGACTCTTTTATTGACTTGTATTTTCCCAAACCTGAAATTTTTCCTACACCAAATCTTCCTGATCACCATCCTAGCACCTTAAAACTACTTGATGGCAACCGGGAGAATACTTTGGAACTATTTCTAGGGGAAAGCATTCTTTCCAGCTTTTCGAGCTAATTTACATGCAGTGACTATTTCTCTTTAAGAAGTATAAGCTGCCTCCATTCGTATTCAGAACAGGGCTGGTGGGATGCCCTGAGCATTCCCTACGGGAAGAGTTAGGGCTAGGAGAGCTCAGGCAGCAGGGCTGAGGGTCACAGGCCAGTAAGTAGCAAGTACAATCAAGTACCTCTTGAGTTCCAGGCTCTCCTAGGCTGGAGTTTGTTTCCCCTTCCACAGACCAAGACTCAGAACATGTATCTGACAGGTGTTCCCCAGATCATCATCAAGTCCGAATGCAATTTTGATTTCACTCTCTCAGTTTCATTCTGCTGCCACAGGAGTCCATTGTTAGTCTGGCTTTACCCAGAGAGAGGACTCTGTGTCCTAGAAGACTTGCCCTGTGTGCCACACTTTCTGCTGGTCCCTAGAGGCTAGAGTTGGGAACTAGAGCTCTTCAGTTATCCTCCTGCCAAAAAAGCAGTGCCCAATTCTTTATTTCTACCAGGGAAAGGAAAAATAAATTACATTTATTGAATACGGTATAGGATTAGGAAGGCTTGGTAGAGGCTTTACCATTTAACCGATTGAAAAACTGAGACATAACTTTCTCAAGATGTTATGGCTAGAAAAATGGTGAGACTAACTCGTCAGATACCCTTTTGTTCTGCACTTTCCAGACGTTTTTTTGGGACCAGGGGCTTGAACTCAGGTCCTTGCACATTGTAACATGTGCCAGATGCACCACCTACCATCCCCTTCTGCTAGACAGAACTAGCAGTTTCTCATGCAGTCTCCCCTGATGTATATTTGGCAGAGCTGTTGTAACTTGCTTGTTATATCCCATCATACAGATTTGTCCTGTGTGCTTTTAGCATTTCCCTTTGGAAGATCTCCTTGTGTGTATGCACATCTTACCTATGCATATCAGATCTTCAGGCTCTTCCAGATTTTCACAAACTGAGAAAGTACCGGGGGCCAGGTGGTGGTGTACCTCATTAAGCACACACATTACAGTGCACAAGGACCCAGGTTCAAGTCCCTGACCTCCACCTGCAGGGGGAAAGCTTCACAAGTGGTGAAGCAGAGCTGCAGGTGTCTTATCTCCCTTCTCTGTCTGCCCATCCCCCTCTCAGTTTCTCTCTGTCTCTATCCAATAGTAAGTAAATACATAATATATATTTTTAAAAAACATAGAAAGTGGCAACATCAACATCCTGGTTCTCTAGGCCTTTTCTCATTTTATATCATTAGTAGCAAAGGAATGATCAACAACTGCCATTAACTGAGAACTGCCTGTTCAGCTCTTTACAAATAGTTTCATCCTGAGGTAGCTGGAGACCTGGGGTAGCTATCATTAGCTCTGTTTTATAGAGGGAAAAATGAGGCTCCGAGAGGTTGCCACTGCCCTTGGTCACACAGCTTGTTAGTGGCAGAACTAAGCTTCAAGCCTGTCTCTTTTATACCAGTCTCTATCCTTAGCTTGTCATGTGGGCAGATTCTAGAAGACTCATACCTCTTTATATTCCCATCACAACTGTAACCCTCCAGAGAATCTGGGTCTGGGGGCTCAGGAGAATGTGGCTATTGTTAGAAATGCTTCTAGCCCAGCAGAAATCCTGCAGATTGTGCTGGCAGGGCATGGTCTCCACACACACCAGCCAACGCTGCCTAGGAACTGGAGGATCTGATTATCTGAATTGCACTGCATGACCCCAGCACCCAAAGCTCCAGAAGATTAAAACAAGATCAGAAGAAGCTGCCAGAAACATTTAGTGAGCTCTGCTCAAAGACCAGGTCTCAGAACACTTGGCAATTTTATCTCTTCAGGCTTGCTGCACATACGCACACACACATACACTCACTCTAGCAAAAGATGACAAGTCACTCCACCCCGGTCTCTCCAGACCCAAATCTGCATGGCCTCAAGCAGCAGCTCAGTTGCCCTGGCTGTGGATCACAACTGGGGTACATCACAAGCCCAGAGCTGCTCTGGGGGTACAGTCTTGTAAACTGGGCAGTGGCCTGGTGTACCAGCTGCCAGCCTGAGACCCTAAGCAAGTCTCTGCTTTTTAAAAAACACGATGCCAAGGTAATTCCATTTCACAAACAGCCCACCAGAGCCACACACTTGCATCCTCTTGACATCTCCTTCAGTGGCTGACACACCCCACCAAGTCTCCCCCATGAATTATGAACTCCCCTCTGGCACCCACACCCCCTAATATAGCACTGACCTAGCCACATTGTAGCTGTCTCTAGATCACAGTCATGCATGCATACAGACCCTGCTAGTCTGTGCATACCTCCATGGCAGGGCCGTGTGTCTTCAGTTTTGACTCTTCTACTCCCAGGCCAGAGCCCAATGCAAGCTTCTACTTGGGGAGGCATGAATGAAGAGAGGAATCCATCACCAAAGGCAGAAGTTTATAGCCCAGCACAATAAAGGCTGAGAGAAGTGTTAGTAAATGCTGCAGATGTGTAAAGAACACCTACTATGTGCATGGTGAAGGTGTGACTATGAAGCTACCAGCACCTCCCCTGCCCTAGTCCTCTGAGAACCTGAAACCGATCAGCCGCAGGAGCTAGTCTTCAAGATGCCAGCTGGGCCCCGTGCCCTAGGGGATCAGGGCATCTGTCTGGGCACTACCCCGGGCAGCCTGCCAGGACCCACACTCCCTGAGCAACCATGAGTCCAAACACCCCAGCAGAAGGTCACAGACCTGATTAGCAAGATGAGAGGCAGAGGCCACTCTCCCCAGCAGTGGGCCTGGGCCCTACAGACAGAACCAGGCCAGATGCGGCGCCTTAGCCCAGTCTGGAAAATGCAGGAACTGCAAAGCAGGCCCCAGAGATATGTGACAAGCCAGAAAACATAGGACACCCCCACCCCCAACCCACACACAAACACACTCTCCAACCACTCCTGCTTGCCACTTGGAGAGAAGGACTTTTCTCAGAAGCAGTCACGCAAAAGGGAATTGGTTGCAGCTGAAAACCCGAGCCTTTAGGATAACCAAGGAGAAGACACTTCATCCTCAGGACATTTCTGATTTCAGTCACCCCCAAAAGGCTTTGTCATTCAGCCAAGCTCCATCCCCAACCTATTGTGACATCACTGTGTCTCCAGTGCCTGAGGTGTGCCCAGCTCATTCACATGACATCTTCCAGAAAAGGCATCACCAGTCCGCCCAGTCTCAGAAGAATCAGGTTCCCTGAGCTGCCCTGTTCCAGGATGTGCACCACATCTGCTGGCTCTCAGGTCCATGTGGAAACCCACCCCATCCTACCACCCAGCCACTGTCCCTAGAAAAGATGTAGATTCAGGGGCCAGGTGGTGGCGTACCTGGTTGAGCGCACGTTAGTGTGCAAGGACCCAGGTTCGAGCCCCTGTTCCCCACCTGCAGGGGGAAAGCTTCACAAGTGGTGAAGCAGTGCTGCAGGTGTCTCTGTCTCTCTCCCTCTCTATCACCCCCTTCTCTCTCAATTTCTGACTGTCTCTATCCAACAAAGATTAAGGAAAAAAAAAAAAAAAAAAGACTCAGATTCTCAGACAGAGGCTATTCTCAGGGTGAAGGCCACCTACCCTCTCTTCACAATCTCCACAATGTCTTTTCAGATGGGGAAAGTGCCCCCAACATACCCCCTTCCCTGTCTTCCCTTCACTTCAAAGAAACTGAAGGGTAAGAAGGTAGAGTAGACTCATATCTTGGACAGGGGTTCCCTACCCATGTGAGTGTACGCATAGTGGTCTGTGAGGCACCTCTGGGCATGCTCGACCCTAGGTGTGGACATTACAAAACTGAAACTAGTGTTTCTTGTTTAAAGAACAAAACAGAGTACTTAAGTTGGCAAATGGTTGGACCAGTGATGGTTGAAAAAGTAACTGCAGGGAGTCGGGCGGTAGCTGCAGGTTAAGCGCACATGGTGTGACGCGCAAGGACCGGCGTGTGACGCGCAAGGACCGGCGTAAGGATCCCGGTTCGAGCCCCTGGCTCCCCACCTGGAGGGGAGTCACTTCACAGGTGGTGAAGCAGGTCTGCAGCTGTCTCTCTTTCTCTCCCCCTCTCTGTCTTCCTCTCCTCTCCTCTCTCCATTTCTCTCTGTCCTATATAACAACAACAACATCAATAACAACAATAATAATAAAAAAACAATAAGGGCAACAAAAGGGAAATTAAATAAATAAATATTTTTTAAACAAAAAGAAAAGAAAAGGTAACTGCAGAGAAAGAGAAACAACACTCCAGGCCTCCCCTCTACCTCTTTGATCTTCACATCACCCTCACCACCTCCCAACCTTGCATTTGCCATTGGTCCATGTGCTGCTTTGAGGCCTTGTGCCAACTTACATGATAAGATCATCCATAGGACTGTAGAATGCTCATTTTACAGATTACAAAATCAAGGTTCAGGAAAGGAAAGTGATTTTCCTGAGGTCATGTGACTGGGAAGTTCTAGGTGGTGGCAGACAGACAGATGTCTGCTGGACAGGTGGGACCTGGTCTCATCCCTGGGTCTTTCTCTACTCACCAGCCCCCCAGGAATCACATCGCCAAGAGATGCCAGAGCAGCCATGTCATTTACAAAGTACAGATCCTTTGTGCAGGAGCGAAATGATCCTTTAAAAATGATCACCAGCTCCCCTCGTTACCCCCAGAGACCAAGTCCTTGCTGATTTTTTCCCTTCTTCATCTCAAGTACATTTAAATGTCAATTAAATTTGAAATATCTACATTTGTCAGCATTTCATTTTGGGCCAGCGTGACGTGCTGCTGATTTGTCCACGAGATGTGACACATGAAAAAAAAACTCTCGAGATGCAGATCTTCCTCATTAAAAAATAAGCCTGTGCGATCCCGGCGCGGCAGAGAGCCACAGAGCACGTCCCTGCTTCCTGACGCCGTGTCTCTGACATGGTATTTAAAAAGGAACAGCCGCGCCTGTCACCACTGTCACACGTACACGCTAACCGGCGACACGTTAAACCAAACATTAGAAAGGGTTCGGGAAGTCATCTGCATGGGAACTCCGTGCCCAGACGAGGTGGGCAGAGGCGGGAACGGCTGTGGGAGATGATGGGTCTGAACGGTGATGGACAGCAGGCCTTTCTTTCTCGCCAAGACTCCGGCAGCCCTCACTGGGTAGCCAAGTTTGCCACGACCTGCCTTTTCACAGACAGCTCTTTGTGTCTAATAAAATCCAGGCAAGTGGTGGGTGGCAGTCTGCAGGGTAGTTGCTGAATTGGGTTAATGAGGGAAGAGGTATACTTTTTTCCCCCTTATTCTGCCTTAAGCTAATAAAAAATTTAAACCTGGACGTTTTCGACCGTTCATCCTTTATCTCTGACAAATATCTGACTGTGTGTTTCATGGGGGAACATGAGCAGCTGAATTTAAATGAGTTTATTTTGAAATCCCACCTTTTATTAAAAGTTGAAGGGAAGGCATCTCATTGCTTCAGGTTTGCAAAACGGAAGCAGCAAGGTGGTTTTGAGTTAGATAAATCCAGATTCAATTCCTGGCTCCTTTAGCTGCTGTGTGACACTGGACAAGTGCTTCCCCTTCTCTGAGTCTTGGCCTTTCTGTCTGCAGAATAGAGATGTGACAAGGAATGAATGAGAACTGCACAGGCAGTGTGTAGCCTGACACCACTGTGTCCTTGTCCATATGGCCAACTCCCTACCTGGATGTCCCGCCACTGCTGAGAAACAACTGACGTGTCCGGGACACCCTAGGCCATACCTGGCTTGCTGAAACCAGTTAAGACGCCCTCTCCCCAGAAATCCGCAAACAGTTCTCATGAGCAGGCCAATGTGGCAAAGCAATGGATCTCGACAGTGACATGAAGTGCAGCAACCTGACTTGGGGCGGCCAAGGTCCTGGCCGGCACAAAGGCTCCCTGCTCTTATGCGAATCTGCATGTTCTTGGCAGGCTCACATCGTTCAGTTCATGTGCCCAGCTCTTATGATTCCTTCTCAAAGTGAGAGGAGGGGGCCTCCTTTGGATGGGTTGTAGGAAAGGCATTCAAGATGGACTTGGAGGCCCCTTGGAGTCTGACACAAGTCAATGTGTGTGTCCCTCTCCTCTTTCCCCACTGGCAGGAGGAGAAAGACCTAGGGGTACATACTTCCTGTCACACAGTCACCAACTTGTGCTCAACCACCAGTGGCCCTGTTCACAACATGCACATATGGTGGACTGATGGCTGGATGTCTGGCTGGACAGAGGGACTCATCTTCTCCCCTATAAAGTCAGTAAAGGAGGGCCAGGGAGATAGCATTAATGGTCAGTCAGAAACTTTTCATGGCTGTGGCTCTGAGGCCCCAGGTAACATCAGTAAATGGGAAGCTACCTTCCCATCAGGCTATTGAGGAGACAGTCTGCCATATGTGCAGTCCAGGTCTGAACCCTTGTACCCCAGCACTGTACCACAGGGACACTCTGATGCTGTGGGGTGTCTCCCTCTTTGTCTCTGTATGACTGAAAAACTCAGACTGGAAGCAGTGAAATTGTGCATGAATTAAGCAGAGAGAGAGAAGTAGTCCCCATTCTGCAGGTCTTAGTGTCTCAGAGGATAGATGGGGAGCCCAGAGTAGGGGACACTCTTATTCTGCAGCCTCAAAGTGGTGAAAGAGCTATCATGCTGTGGCCAGGCTCCAGGAAGGTGGGAGTCAGGGACATGGGGTGCCCTGCTTTCCCCATTCACCCACTTAGCAATTCTGTGTTGTACAAATACTGCTCCCCAAGTGGGGGTAAAGAGAACAAGAAGCCAGGCCTTTGCCCTTGAGGAGCTTCACTCAGAAATAGAATTGCAAGCAGCTAAATGTATTGGCAAAGCGTGAAGAGGCACAGCCCATGGAGAAACTCACTCCATCTAGGGAGGAAGCTCTGGCTGGGAACTCCAAGAAGGTTTTGTGGGAGTGTCATTTGAGCTGAGTCTTCAAAACTGAATTGTGTGTTACTAAGCAAAGATGATGGGCAGGTAGCAAATGGGGGAGGGTAGGAAGAGGCCAAAGAGGTGGCTAGGACCTGGCATGTCTGCCCTGGCATGGAGCTCTGCAGCCTTTACCTCTGCCCACCCAGAAAACCCCATAACTCCTCGCTCCCTGGTGGAGCATGAGGCCAGGGTGCCTGCCACCCCTTACCTGCTAGGGGAATAGCCCAGTGCTAATGAGCGTGGGCCTCCCGATTTGTAAACAGACAAGTAATTCTTTCTGCAAATGCCTCATTGCCATTTTTCCTAATGCCACTCAATGCACAACCAACTGCCACAAAGTCACAGCTCAGAGCAACAGATTTGCAGATACCAAACAGAAAAGTGAGAGAGGCCAGTTTGAAATAAAAACAGGAGTCCAGCGGCCTCCTGGGGAAGTGGCTATTCTGTCGCCCCTTTTTTATATCCTGGTAGGAGTAGCAGGAGCTGGGCAGCCTTGTCCTGAGGCTGGCAAGGCAATTTTTTCAGGTCAGATCTTCTTGACTTACCTCCTGAGTCCAGAGAAGAATTCCTCTGCTGGTCCAGGAAGGGACAGGTGTGACTCGCCCCTAACACCCCAAGGTGGCCCACGATCTTCCCATGCGTGACCTCTCTGAGCCTGCTTGTCTGTGTCAGTGTAAGGACAAAGCTCTGCCTGGTAGCTTCTGAGGATGGTGTGAGGACATGAGGGGACACAGGTGTCAAGGTGCCAAACGCTGATGACCCAAAAGCCTGAGCTGGCTTCACCTGTGTAAGAGCAGCATTTTCTTGGGTAACAACTAGCTTGGCACCAATAGTGACAAGTCACAGCAAAGGAAAACCACAGTCCCGCCAACCTCATTTCCAGTCACAGTTCTCATTCATGCCCTTTTTTTTGATCATTTCTTGAATCAGAAACTAAAAGGAATTGCACCCTATAAAGCAAAGAAAGGAGGTTGCATTGGTGGTGGTGATGGTGGAGTGAGTGTGTGTGTGTGTGTGTGTGTGTGTGTGTGTGTGTGTAGATAACACTTCCCCAGACTCTCCTTTCCCACCTCTCAGGGCTCCTTGGTGCATACACACTGCCCCCCCCCCCAGCCTGCTGTGCAGGACACAGGTGTGGGCTGCCTGCTCACTGCCCTCCCCTAACCAGAATCTGAACTAAGATCTGACTGGTGCACGCCTCCCAGGCCCTGGTCAGTGTATAATTCATAGGAGCCGGGTGTGGAGCTGCCCTGGGTTGTGTATGTGTTTGTATTTATAGAGGTAGCACTCACAGGTGGCTGATGGGGGGGGGATGTATTTTTTATAACAATGAATATTTAATTTCCACATCACAGATGAAAAAGACTCTCTGAAGAGGCGTCTGAGGGAGGCTCCAGAGAGTGGCCGCTAATCAGAAAAGGGCCGTCTTGCCCGCACTCTTCCATGTGGCTCACTTTCTCTTTAACTTTTTTTTATATTTTATTTCTTCCCAGAGACTAAAGTAGATATATGTGCACATTGTGGGAAATATGGAAGACATAGTTACTCCCACTATCCACAGTTGACATTTAGCATGGGTCTTTCCCATCTTTTTTTTTTTCCTATGTATTTTTCTATAAATAGATGAGAGCAAAAATGCAGGGTTATCACTGCATTTCTGCATCCAAATGTTTGGATTTTCTTTCTTATGAACATGATGTTGACCAGAAAGCTACTGTCCAACAGGTGTATGGTAAATCGCTTCACCGGACTTCTGTTGCTGAAAATTCAGGTTGTTTCATGACTTAACAGTCTAAACAGTAATGATGAACACTCGTATGCAGAATCATCTGCTACATTTAGGGTTAGTCATGTGGAAGTGGAGTCACAAGGTCACAGATAACCTGCACCGTGCAGTTTACCATATGGATCAAGATGACTCTTAACCCATATGATAAACCCATAGTCACGTGCATGCTTGGGTCCAGCTCCCTCACCTTGGGCTTATCAGGCCTCCTGTACCCTTTGGCCTCTCCAGGGTGGCAGGAGGCCATCGCTAGGCCCAGGACGCCCCTTACCTCCCCTACCCCTTCATGTGGAGTTCTCAGAGTGTCTCCTAACTGTTGTCTTCTCTCTTGTCTTCCTCTGTCCCAGCCTGGTAAAGCCCTTGCGACACTATGCTGTCTTTCTCTCCGAAGACTCCTCTGACGATGAATGCCAGCGGGAAGAGGGCCCGAGCTCTGGCTTCACCGAAAGCTTTTTCTTCTCCGCTCCCTTTGAATGGTCTCTCTCCTTCCTTCCATTTCCTGAGCTCGGCCTGGTCACTCTTGGGGCTGCTTGGGGCAGTGGGGTGGGGAGGGTTGTCAGAGATGCTGCCTTTCAGTGCCCCGTGCCCCTTTTCAGTGTGAGCACCACCTCTGTGAGCCCCTCACAGGGCGTCCATTCTGCCAGCCTTGCAGATAAAGTGTGCCAGCAGAGTGAGGTGACAAGTGACAGGGCTCAGTAGGTGTGAGATGGGAAAAGGCACCTGACTGGGAATGGGCTAGGGAGCTACAGTCAGCCTGGTGGCTGATGCCTGGGCCCTTCTCTGTCTCAGCACAGCATGGAAATTGTGGAGCTAGACAGTCAGTTCTAAGTTTTTTTTTAAGTGCGTTAGAATATATTACGTATGTTAATACACTCCATGTGTTTTATTGATCTCCCTAACTTTAAGATAATGTCACCATTACTATTTGTAGCCTAAGCCTCATACCAGTTAAAAATTGCAGTTAATTTTTTATTTATTATTTATTAAATAGAGACAGACCCGACACAGAGTAATTCAAAGAGAAAAACACACAAACCACTCCTTCTAGGCATGGGATCTTTTTCTTTGAAAACATACTTAGAACTGGGGAGACAGCATAGTTGTTATGTAAATGAACTTCTTGCCCAAGGCTATGGGCTCCCAGGTTCAATCCCCAGCACCACCATAAACCAGAGCTGAGCTGTTCTTTGGTGGTGATAACTTTGTTCTAATTGTAAAAATTCATAGAGGCTTAATGTAGCCATGAATATTTCTATTACTAATTAAGGTAGAAGTGTTGGAGTGAGAAACGCTCACCCACCCGTGCATCAACCTTAAATCCCTCTGCGGGTAGTGACAGCCTAGCAGGGAAAGAAAGATGTCAAGGAGCCTCTAGTAAATCATTTGAACAAAGGCAAAGGCTCACCCCCTTGGCCATGACCTGGAAAAAGTATAGGCTGTTGTGTGTTCAGAGGGAACTGGCCCACCTTGAACTCAGAACAAAACAAGTTATTTTTTTTTTTAAGAATACTGTCTCCTTTACGTATAAGAAACTCACAAACTTTATATCTTTTACTGTGTCCAAGCTTGGGTGAAGGGTCTTTCGTTCCATGGCCAGATGGCTTTTTAGTTAAAAGTCGTTAAGGGACTTCTGGAGTCTCATACTTGGCTTCCCTTTCCACCTTTGCCAGGTACTGTGTGACATAGGGAGTTGCTTAGCCTCTCTAAGCTTCAGCTTCCTTATCTATAGACTCCTGTCTTATAAGCTGCTTGTTGCTTCTGAGAGAGTACAGTCTGATAAGAGTCCTTGCCAAGACTCGGTGTAGCCTCAGCTGTCTGTCCCTGGCCTTCAGTGTGAACCTGCTTGAAACCAGCAGGTGGCGAACTTCCCCCACTTCCCTGGAGCCGTGGCATGTTTCAGGATTCGAGGGACACTGCTGTGATCTGACCTCCACTAGATGTCAGGGTTTACCCAAGCACCCTGGGAATAGAAACAAGGAGCCCTCTCACCCACCTGGGCCAGCTACAGTTTTGATGCAGAACATCCTGTTAACAGCTCCTGCAAGCCTGCCATGCACCACACACTGAGTACAGGGTAGTCACCGAGGAGCTACACTCTGGGTTGGGGAGCCATTGAAACGCAAAAGAGGCTGACTTGTCCAAGGCCCCACAGCACAAGATGATCCAAGCAGTCCTGGGACCAAGGTCAGCACAGGCTGAGACACAGACAACTCCTCCTGAGGATTCAAGGTACCCTGGGCAAGTACCCCAGGGAGTTTGCCAGCTAGGTTTATGAGGCCAGTGGGAGTGGGCTCAGAAATGATTCTGCCTGCTTGTCATGTTCTAAATACCCGAATAACTTATGAGGCCACTAGCCAGTTACATGATGGGCTTGGAGGGAACTAAGTAGCCCCACCAATGCTAGATAGCACCAAAGTGGCTTCCCCAAACCACCCTGGCAAGCACCTGAAACCTGTTGCTGGTGCTGCTGCCCAGACACTGTCCTGTCCTGGAGACTCCTAGGTGTAATCATCAAGGCCTGAGTGTTCATAGGGCTAAAGGGAAGCTTGCTCTTGCCAGGGAGACTGTGGGTAGCAGAATCCAACCCACTTTGCTTCCTCCCAGGCCACAGCCCTATCGGACCCTCAAGGAGTCAGACAGTGCAGAAGGTGAGGCGGAGAGCCCAGAGCAACGGATGCGGGAGCCTGTGGGTCCAGCCCCAGTGCCACCTGACCGAGCTGCCAGCATTGACCTCCTGGAAGATGTCTTCAGCAGCCTAGAAATGGAGGTCCCACTGCAGCCACTGGGTCAAGCCAAGAGCTTGGAGGACCTTCGGACGCCCAAGGACCTTCGGGAGCAGTCAGGGACCTTTGATTATCAGGTACGGTGCAGGCAGAAGGGGGCACAGCCCAGGAGCTAGTGCTCACTGCACATCAGCAGGTCCCCAACACCACATTGAAAGAGACCCAAGGAGAAATGGCAGTTTGCTTAGGTCATCTGCCAAGTGCTTGGGGTCAGCCTGACTGCACACCCTGGCGGGTGGACCAACAGCCAGACCATCCTCATAGCACTGGAGAAGATGCCGGAGCCTGACGAAAATCAGCCCCCACAGATGTTTGTGCATCAGACAGAGATGGGCTGGTACCCCATGCCACTCCCCTCAAGCTCTCAGCCAGACCCCCAGTCCAGCCTTTGACCCTGGCAGAACCAGGACTGTTTCCATCCCCTCCGGGGCTCCATGAAGAGCCTTTAGATCATGATTCCTGGGCTCCTGGCCTGACCTTCCATTATGGCTTCCAGTCTATCACATACCCTCCTGAGCCTCAGTCCCTCTCCTGTAAGTGAGGACTGCTGACCAGTCACCAGGTCCCATTGGAATTCACAGAGCTCCCAGCGATTTCCATGAACCCCCTACTGGGAGCTGCTGTCCCCACACTGCTGCTGAGAACACTCAGCCAGGGAGGGAAAGCGTGTGCCCAGATCACACAGCTTGTAACTGGCAGAGCCCAGACTTGAGCCCAGTGTTACTTCTTCCCTCACCAATGTGCCTTCACCAGACCTGGGCCCTCACTTACCTTCCTGGGTCTCACATGTGACTGGAAATGTCTACCGGCTTTGAAAAGAAGGGCTGGGCCTTGGTCAGTAAATGGAGTCACTTTTTAAAAATGTTTTGGCAACCACTGGCATGAAGACATAGGCCCCTGAAGTCCTATTGTGCACACAGTGAGAAAAGCCCACACTTGAATTCTACACAGATCTGGACTCTCTGCTGGGGACTCGGGCCAAGCTCCCCCCCCCCTCCCCCAAACTGCTCTCAGTCCCAGAGAGTTAATTGGCCACACACTTGGGACCACAGTCCCAACAGCTTCTTAGCACACTGGAAGGACAGGGGGTAGGCGTGCTGCCTCCTGTCTGTCCCTGGTCAGCGAGTGGTCACCACCTCTCTCATTTCCTCCAATAGAGACTGGACCTGGGCAGAAGTGAGAGGAGCCGTGGGATGCCAGTGACCTTGAAGCTCACCCATCCCTACAACAAACTCTGGAGTCTGGGCCAGGACGACATGGCCATCCCCAGCAAGCCCCCGGCTGCTTCTCCTGAGAAGCCCTCAGGCCTACTCGGGAATTCCCTGGCTGCACCACACAAACCCCAGAACCAGGGCAGCATTCTGAACCCCAGCAACAAGGAGGAAGTGCCCATCCCCACCCCAGGCAGCATCACTATCCCTCGGCCTCAGGGCAGGAAGACCCCGGAGCTGGGCATCGTGCCCCCACCTCCCACTGCTCGCCCCACCAAGCTCCAGGCTGCCAGTGCTGCCCTCGCCCTTGGTGACTACTCCTCTGAGCAGGAAAGGCGAGCCTCCCTGAGCCCAGCCCCGGCCCCCAGCCCCCTCCCCAGTACTATCGCCCAAGGCCCCACCGAACTGCTCCAGCCACTCAGCCTGGCCTCGGGGGCTGCAGGCACAGGTAGTGATGCCCTGCTTGCCCTCCTGGACCCTCTCAGCACAGCCTGGTCAGGCAGTACCCTTCCACCAGGCCCCACAGCCCCAAATGTAGCCACCCCATTCACCCCTCAGTTCAGCTTCCCCCCAGCAGGGACCCCTACCCCATTCCCACAGTCATCACTCAACCCCTTTGTTCCGGCTGTGCCAGCATCACTGCCCACCATGCCCCTGGTCTCTACACCAGTTGGGCCTTTTAGGGCTTCTCCAGCTTCCCTGGGGCCAACTTTTGCACCCAGCCTCCTCCTGTCCAATTCTGGCTTTTGTGCCCCACTTAGATCTCAGCCCAACCTGTCTGCCCTCTCCATGCCCAACCTCTTTGGCCAGATGCCCATAGGTGCCCACACCAGCCCCCTGCAGCCACTAGGCCCTCCCACAGTCGCACCCTCAAGGATTCGAACATTGCCCCTGGCCCGCTCAAGTGCCAGAGCTGCTGAGGCCAAGCAGGGTCTGACCCTGAGGCCTGGAGACCCCCCACTCCTTCCTCCCAGACCTCCCCAGGGTCTGGAGCCAGCACTGCAGCCCTCTGCTCGAGAGGCCAGAGACCCCTTTGAGGATTTGTTACGGAAAACCAAACAAGATGTGAGCCCAGCCCCAGCCCCCAGCTCGGTGGAGCAGCTCCGGAAGCAGTGGGAGACCTTCGAGTGAGCTGGGCCGCTGAGGCCTAACCCATGTGCTGCCCACTGCTGTGGCTCCAGGCTGGCCCTCTGCTTCCCCGGCCGCTGTTTCTGCCCAGGCTCCGCCAGTAGGAAAGGAAGGGAGCAGTTTTTGCTGCTCCCTCCCATCACTGCCCATTGTTGGGATCTGGCCACCACTTATGTTCTAGGAATCCACCTAGCCTTGGGCACCTGTCCCACCTGCCACCACCACACCTCCTGCCCCACCTCACCCCCAAGCACCCCTAATTGGGTTTTGCACTAAAGTGGTCGGCAGGGCTGATTATTTGGCTCTGGAATGTTCTACCAGGAGCTGCAAGGCCCTGCAGGGCTTTGCCTCCTGAGCCCTGCTCTCCTGACCAACTGTAGCCCAGCCCTGCAGATTCTACCACAAAGGGTGCAGGTGTCAGTGGTTTGGAGTCTGAATAAGCAACCTCTGCCCCCCATCCCCACCCCAGTTAAGAGTCTCTACCTGGGGGCATTTCCAAACCCCCTTTAGCAATACACAATCATCCTTTCATGAGTCTCCATCCCACCTCCAAACACCCACAAACTTGTTTCTACCCTGGTAGGAAGTTGGGGGTTGAGGCATTGTCCTTAGGACCCCTCATGGTAGCCACACCCAGCCTGCCCTACCTGGGAGCTGGGAGCACCAGCAGCTGTGATTTGTAGAAGACAAAACAGCAACAGGGAAATCTAAGTGCACTGGGTGCAGCCCCTCATCCTCCTGTCAGGTGGATGTGGGTGGTGGGCAGAGCAGAGGAGCTAGATTCCCACTGGCAGGCCACACCTAGCTCCAGACTGACGCAGGGGCCACAGCCACCCAGACCCCTGGTCAGGAGCGGGCAGAGGTGTAGAGACTTACTTCAGACCCCTAGAGAGTGGACAGACTTGGCTGCCTGCCGCCAGGAAACTGGAGGAGGACTAGGATCCTCTCCTCCCCGCCCACCTGCCTCTCAATTCTCGCCAGCACAGAAATTCCTGAGGCCAACGTCACCAAAGCTCAATTGAAATGTTTTGTTATTGTTTCTTTTATCTTTCTTTCTCTCTTGATTTGATGAATCTTGAAATTGACTAGTTTCAATAAACCAAGTTAAAATATGACCCAACTATTTTAAGAAAACAACCATCGGAGTCCTACAGGAAATTGAGCCTCTTGACCTTATTTCTCATTTCCTACTTGTGAATGGTTAGAAACACAATCTCAGAGATCTCTGAGGGTGTATGGGCTCCCCAAAGGACCGACCCCAAGGACCCCAGGGAACCTCGTCTGTGTCTGAGAGCCCTCCTGTACAGCCACCTGGCAGGGTCAGTGAGGCCTAGTGGGCTGGCCCTGGGGGTTGCTCTCAGCCCCTTCAGTCAGTCATGGCCTCTTGGGCCAGGGCCTATCATGCCTGGGCCAGGTGGGTACCTGAGAGACACTCTGGTGTTGCCAGAGTCCAGTTGTCCCATCCTGAGTGGACCCACATGCCCCATGAGTGAGGGGCTGCCTGTCTGTAAGCAGAGTCCTTGGACCCAGTGGCTAGTGTCCCATGCTCACAACAGCGCTGCTGTCTCCTCACTTGCTGGACTGGATTCACCCAAGGATGAATTTTTGTGCATTCAATAAAATCTTCCTGGGAACACGGCATCATTATTCCCTGAGAAATTGGGGTGCCTCAGCCATCCTCAGCATCCTGTTCTGTAGACGTGGAGGCCAGGATTTGAAGCAGGTAGCAAAAGATCTGATGATCCTGGCCTGTTCCCAAGCCTGTTCTCATCCAGGACCCTGAGCCCAGCTCTTCAGCCCTTTCCCCTCACAAGCAGGACAGTGTGTCCTTGGTGCAGTGTCACCCATGGTGTCGAGGGCACTCAGGCTCCTGGAAAGAACAAGTTCTAGGGGACACCTGGAAATTTGCTCCAAAAGACTTCTCACAATGATCCTGCACCTCTGCTGGGTGTTTGGTTGGGGAGGAAGAGCTAGGCAAGCACCCAGAGTGGACACTAAATACACCCACTACCCATCCCAAGCCCTGAAGCCAAGAACATGGCATGAGAATTTCCAAAAAGAGCTCAGCTTTTATATGCTGGGGTTCCACATAAAATGTCATCTTAGAAGCCTGCAGCAAACACAGGTTTGCCAAATCCCTGACAAACAGTTGTAACAAAGTGGCTGGTACCAGGTTTTCTACAGGTGTCCTGGAGAAAGTTGGGGGAGACAGTCCGCCCCCTACTGGATTAGGACCAAGCAAGTCCCAACATTTAGCACCCTTCTGCTCCCCCCCCACCTCTGCTGAACCTCCAGTCGTCACCCCTACCCCTTATCCTGTCTCCCATCACTGTGTGACTACTATTTCAGCTTTAACACCTGTGCCTCTGGATGTTAGCTGAGACCCCAAAGGAAGCTGGGTTTAATTTCAAAAGGGGGGTCTCCTGGCCTTGTTGCCCTGGCACAGCAGGAATGAGGAGAGGGCAAAGCAACTCCAAGAAGCTGCAGAGGCCAGGTTCGCAGGTCGGTGGGGCCAGAGATCACAGTGAGGTGGCATCACCAGGGAAGGAACTTGAAGCAGAGCACAGGTTCTTCCCCTGAAGCTGTCTGCTGGCAGGACCAGCCCGACATGCAGAAGGGTGCCAGCTCAAGAGTCCTCTCCCCACATCCTCTCAATACCCATTGAGCAAGGAGACTGGTTGCAAGATGACTGGCCTCTCCAGGTGCCTCAGATAGGGCCCCACCACCCACCCCAGCTGGAGGAGCTTGGGGGGTGGATTTTGATTCCTTTAGCCTCACTGCCCTCCAGCATTCTTGCCCAGCCCCCCCACACACACACACACACATGCAAACGCACACACACTCTAAGCCTCAACTCCACAAGGGAGGGACAGCCCCTCCCTGTACCTAAACAAGACCAGACATGCTCTCAGTTGACAGGAGTTTAACAACTTGCAGAGTTCTTCCCTGCTGAGCCTCACAACCACCCTGTGAGGCAGTCAGGCAGGAACTGCTTTCCCCATCCGTCCTGCAGTGACAGGCACCGGGGTATTGTCTGCGTTCCACACGTGCCTGGCTCTGGCTCAGGCCAGACAGACCTGCCTGCAGGAGCATCTGTCCTGACCACCAGAAGCCTGAGCCTCCCTGACTCCCCAGCTGCTTGCACCCTGCAGAAGAAGAGGCGGAAGAAGGTGCAGGAGCTGGGGCCTCAGTCTTTGAGCAAGCCCTGCTCAGGCCTCCCGAGAGGCCTCAGGGACCTGCTGCCAGAGTTTTGAGGGTTGTCCATCGTGATGGCTCAGCCACCCTCCATGGGGTCACCACACACATGACATAGTCACATACACCCGTAGCAGAGATGTGGATGTGCCCACAAGCCCTTCCCAGAACATTTACACTTATGTTCACATATTGATCAACAACCTCCCTGTAGATGCTTGCATGCACATGCACACACACACACAAACACACACACACAACACACACACACCCTCCCTCCTGAACACACTAGATGCACCCATGGGTGACCCTCCCCTGCAAAGCCATGGGCAAGGCCCCAAAGGTCCAGCAGAGATGTTGCCTGCCTCGCCAGGCCCCTGCTTCCCTGAATGCCCCCTGCCCCTTGGTTCATGAAGGCAGACACAGGAGCTGCCAGCAAAGGGGACACTTCCCCACCTGGGGCTTCAGCAGCTCCCTGAGGCCTGAAGAAGGAGGTGGGGGGGGGTCTTTCCCGCAGGTTTCTAGAAATGGTCTGGTGGAGAATGTCCCCTTCAGGGCCTTGTGGGTGCTGCAGTCAGCATCCCGGCAAGGTCAGATGAGTCTCTCTTCAGGAGGCACCTTGAGGACACTGTCCATCTCCAGCCGAGCCCCGGCCACCTCCTGCTGGCTCGGGCTGTAGGTGCCTTCTGACTGGCGGCGTTTTCTGGCTGCCAGGATCCCTGAGAGGAGGCCCAAGAGGAGGAGGAGGAGGCAGGCACAGGTTGCAGGCACCACCACCTCCAGCAGTGGGAATGGCAGCGGCAGTGGCAGGTCCTTCTGTAAGAGAGGGAGCAGGCGTGCCCCCCCTTGAGACTGGGTTGTGGGGCAGGCCCTTCACAAAAAAAGGACACAAGAAAATGAGAGCTGGGAGCAGACTTCCCTGGAGATGGTGAGAGACCTGATCCCAGCATGTCAGAGCCACTGTACGGACTGGGAAAGAAAGCTGGGATTTATGCACTAAGTAGCTAGTCCACAGTAAGCACTACATGTGGAGTTCAATTAAGCCTGCCGAGATCTAGTGGAGGAGTGGTGACACCCTCACCTCACTTACCTGTGCAGGGGACAGAGCAATGCCAAAGTGCCCAGAGCAGTGTCTGCATAGTAGGATCTCAAAGTGTGAGGTGCCCAGACCCTTGGCCAGTCAGTGGGTGGCAAGCCAGCATAGGCACTTTCCTCCTGCTGATGCTGCCCCCAGGGCTACTCCATGCCCATTTTGCCTTCCTTCAGCCTTGGAATTCCAGCCAGAAGCCCCTGTTGCGTCACTGGTCGAGATTACCTGATTGGTCTCCTCTCCCCACACTTAACTCACCCAAGCTGAGACACTGGAGTTTCACGCCCCTGTGCCCATCCCAAGATGATCGTGAGACCCTGCTTAAAACCCTCAGGCTGCGGTAGCAGAGGCTCACTGGCTCACTGGCCAGGTGGCCTGAGCAAGGCAGGCTGGGCAGGGTCTGCACCCTCCCGAAAAGACTCGGGCTAGGCTCTGATGAGTCCAGCAACCCTCCACTCACCTCCAGTCAGATTCCCAGTATGCTTCCATCAAACATTCTACAAATCTTGGGATTCTAAAGTCCCACTGAGTCCTGAGTCCCAAGACTCAGCACCTAGACCCAGAGAAGGGTCTCAACCCACAGAGAATCCTGTGTCCGAGCCCTGAGCAGGCCCTGAGCAGCCTCCACCCCCTGGCACTTCTGGGGGAGCTATAAAGCCATCTCCTTCAAGGGGAGGGAGGGAGCCAGAGGCTGTAAAAGTTCAACTTGAAAGGAAACATTCCCCAGAAGCAGAAGGGATTTGCAGGTTTATGGCCCAGGCTTCCAGAAGCCTGTGGAGATCAAGGCTCCTCCCCCAGGCTTCCAGCCTGCAGCCCGGCTACCAGCACCCACTGAGGACTCAGGCTGGGGAGTGTTTGGGGAAAGGTGCAAGCCCAAGCTGTCTGTCGGCCCCCACTCACCTGGGCCCCTCCCTGGCTGAACCTCCCTTGGATTAGGGGCTGCCTCCAAGGTGCTGGATATGCACTGGCTCAGAAATCTGGGCTCCCCAGTCTCGGTACTCGAGATCCTGGCTCAGAAACCCCTTGAGATTATGGGCTCTTGTAATCACCACCTACATCCCAGAATTCCCAGACTTTGTGGGTCCTGCACCCTGTCCCAGTTCAGACTTGGCAGAGTTCAAATGTTCTATCTGCCAGTTCAGGGGGGAAGGGAGGAAGAGCAAGCTCTCCCTAAGAAAAGGGGAGGGGAATGCCTCCTGTATGGGGTCGTGGAAAAGGAGAAAGTCCTTTCCCTGCCACTCCCCACCTGCAGCAGGGTGGATCCACAGGAGCTGTCTATGCTGCCCCAAACTTATTAAAGTCCCCAACAGGGCACCCCCACCCCACCCTCCCCAACCCCTCTCCCTGCCAGTCACTCACCACCACTTCGCAGAACTGGCCTGAGAACCTTGTGCTGCAGATACATTCATACACCCCATCAGCTGCCCGGCAGGTGCCCCCATTCAAGCAGGGGTTGGCTTCACAGGGGAGCTGACACCTGGGGAGGTGGAGAAGAGCGTGGAGTTGAGAAGGTTGCTGCATGTTCCCCTCAGCTGCTCAAGCTCCTAAGCTCCTAAACCACCCTTCTGCCTCCCCCTCCAAGTTAAAAGCCCACTCACACACTGTCTGCACACCGGGTTGGGTCCAGTCAAGTGACTGAAGCTGAGAGCGCCTACTACTCCCCTTCATGCGACCTTCGAAACTGAGGAGGGTGCTCGCCCCTCAGAAACACAGGGGAGACTGCCTGAAGGCAGTGTTCCAGGGGTGTTGACTCCACCTATTGGGGTGAACCAGGAACCTACACTTGTGCAGGCTCCCCAGAGGGTCCTGACCCTATGTGAGCTCTAAAAGCACCACCAGGCAACAACTTCTGGGGTTGGGGGGTGCGGGGGTACAGCACTGAAGATGGTCTTGGCAATTCCAGAAGGAAAGAACTCAAGAACCTGCCAAAGTGGTAGGTCAGGTTCTGTGATGACAGGAAGGGCTGAGAAGGTGAGCAAGCATTCAGGAAACACCCACTCCACCTGCTCCGAGTGGAAGGGATGCTAGGGCCCACCTCCCTGAATTCTTCCCCCTAGACCTACCTCTGGCCAGCTAACCCCTCCTGGCAGGTGCAGTTGGTGCCCTGGGGTCCACTCTTACATGGAGCACCATCGAGGCAGGTGAAATTCAGCCTGCATTCCTCTGGAAGAATGGGTATTCTGGGGGGGGGGGTACAGAGAGACTGGACTTGATGCAGGAGGCCTGGGGCCTGATCCCCAACCCTACAACAGTGTCTCACGGGTGTCCACAGGCAAACCGAGCCACTGTGCCCTCATCTCTGTAATTGAGGCCCATCCATCTATCCACCTACCATCAATCAACAACGATGTGATGGGAAAAAGGGGGGGGGGGGAACTGAATGTAACTCTTCTGACCAAGGCCCAACCCCTCCAACAAGGCCTGGACTCCTGACTCAGAGCTTCAAAGGTAGGCGTGCAGGAATAGCACAAGAGTCTCTTGTAAAAGTGATCTGGAAGGCCCCCCAAACTCCACCCACAACAGCAGCTTGGAGTGTCTGAAATTCACATTTGTCTGGGTGGCTTGCATTACCCAGGCAACTCTAGGGGACTATCCTCCCATTCTACAGACTAGAGCAGGGAGGCACAGAGAAGGGATATAGCTGCCCCCTTACCTGTTGAGCCATCTTCCTGACCGCAATTCCCCCACCCTCATATATATATTAGAATATGAGAAATCGAGAGAGGAGGGGAAGACAGAGAGACGCATGCAGACCTGCTTCACCACTTGTGAAGCGACCCCTCCCACCGCAGGTAAGGAACCGGGGGCTTGAACTGGGATCCTGGCACTTCATACTATGTGCGCTTAACCCGGTGCACCACCACCCGCACCCCCCCCCTCCTTTTTTCTTTCTTTTATTTTCAGACACACCACAACAGCACTCCACCATTCATGAAGCTTCCCCTGGCTCCGAGCATGGTGCTGCCATGTGGTGCTGGGGGCAGGAACCTAGGTCCTCACACGTGGTAAAGTCTGGCTCCTGGACTTTGCCAGTACGCCCACCCCCATCCTCACCCCGCGCGGGCTCCCAGCCCGGCTGGGTAGCGCACCTGCAGCGCGGCCCTGAGAAGCCAGGTGGGCAGCGGCACTCGAAGCGACCGTCGGGGCGCCCGTGGCAGTGGCCACGGGCGCAGGGTGCCGAGCGGCAGGGGTCGGCGGGAGCCTCGCAGCGCGGCCCCTCCCAGCCCGGGCCGCAGGCACAGGCGAAGGCGTGGAACAGGTCTCGGCAGGCGCCGCCGTGCAGGCAGGGCGACGGGACACACACGGGCGCGCCGCTGCAGCCCAGGCGCGGGCCGGGCGTCCCGGACACGGACACTGCGGTGAAGTGCTGCCGGGCGCCTGGGGCCGCGCCGGGCCGCGGGGGCGCCAGGGGCAGCGGGAGGCCGCCGAGCGCCACGCGGCCCAGGCAGCCGGTGAAGTTCTCTGCCAGCAGGATGCGGGCGGCGCCGGGGCCGCGCAGGAAGTCCAGGTCTCCGGCCAGTCCCCGCAGCGCCACCGGCGTCGCCGCGCCGTCCAGCCACAGCAGCCAGCGCGCCGCGGCGGCCGCGGGCCTCTCCAAGGCCAGGCGCACGCGGTGCCAGGCGCCGTCGGCCACGCGCGGCCCCGGCGCGGACAGCACAGCCCCGGGCAGCCCCGTCCCTGCGCGCACGCCCGCCGCCAGGAAGCCCCCGCGCACCGCCAGCCACAGCGAGGCCTGGGTGCCCGTGGCGCGCAGCAGCCCCGCCTCCGGGTCCCGGGTGCGGAAGGCCAGCGACAGGCTGCCGAGGGCGCGGCCTGAAGACACGTTCTGCCCGCTGAATTCGGCCGGAGGCCCTTCCTGGAACGTGGCCTCCGCTACACCTGTCGGGACAGAGGGGACGTTGGGGAGCGCCTACAGCACCACCCTCTGCCCCAGCACCGGTGAGACCCTGTGCCACGCCCCCACTCGCCTCCAGTGGGGAGGCACACCACGCCCTAACTAATCCCAGCTCCCCAGCTTCTACCCTGCCACGCTTGGGGAGGTGCTGGGGAGACCACCGTGCCCACCTTACTGACCACAGGCCAGGTAACAAGACGCCCTCGAAAAAAACGTGCCTGAGTGGGGCCGGGCCTGGCACAGGGTGAGCTCACATGTTACTATGTAAGGACCTGGCAGGGTTCAGGGCCCTACTCCCCACCTGCAGGGGTGAAACAGCACAGCAGCTATCTGTCTTTCCCTCTCCCTATTTCCCCTTCCTCTCTCAATTTCTCTGTCCTATAGGAAGGGAGGGAGGGAGGAGAAAGGAAGGAAAGAGGCAGCTAGGAGTAGTGAATTTGTAGTACAGACCCTGGCAGCAAAAAAAAGAAGCTGCCTCCTCCCTCCTCAGTGAAGCTACAAAGGCTTACTCTTCGCTGCAGTCACTTTTTTAAAATGCAGGACTTTTTTATGTGCCTTTGATTAAAGTCTTTTTTTAATGCTTCCCATTCCCTCTCTCAGCTCCCCCTGCTCTAGGGCACAAAGACCAGAGCTGAGTGACCTGGCATTCAAGTTCCCTGACCTCTCCATCCTAACCCCTATACTGGGGTTTCTGTTCCCATTAACCTTAAGACCTTTGGGGGCTACAAAACAGCTCACCTGAATAGTGTGCTGCTTTGCCATATATGCCACCCAGGTCCAAGCCTGACCCCCACTGCACTGAAAAAAGCTTCAGCGCTCTGGTCTCTTTCAATCCCCGCTCCCATCTCCTTTCTCCCTCTCCTCCTCTCTGTCTCTTGAAAACTTAAGCAAGTACTCTCCCTCCAGAAAACTCTTCCCTTCTGGATAGATGCAGAGACCAGACTGCACCATTTCAGCTGTTGGCAGCCCAGTCCACTATGCACTATATGGGGTGGGGTCCGTCCTAGTTTGGGCGTCCAGGGCACACACTCACAGACAAAGCCTCCAGGGACCTCCTCACAGGTGGCAGGTGGGAGGCAGGGCTGGCCAGGACACCACAGCTGCTGAGCACACGTGGGTCCTGTGAAGTTGGCAGGGCAGGTGCAGTGGAAGTCATTCCAGGTGACCTGGCAGGTCCCACCGTTGAGACAGGGGTCAGGCTGCAGGAGGAATAGGACAGGGACTGACTCTGGCTAGGGGCTGGTATCCCCCACATATGATCACTGACGGTTCTCCCACTCCAGACACATTACAGAGAAAGCCACTAGCACCCCATATCAAGATGAGAAAACTAAGGCTCACAGAGAAGCCACGTGCCTGAGTCGCGCAGCCAGAAAGCCAAGGAGTCAGGGTTCACACTCAGCTATCCTGACTCCAGGGCTGGTGCTTCGTGAATGAATCTACAGCCACAGGTGTCCCTGTCCCCTAAGCTGTCTCTGCAGATGTCTGGGTCAGGTGTCTGTTACAGACCAGGACTGGGAAGTATGATATGAATATGGGGGAAGGAAGGGAGACAGCTGGGCCAGAGATGAATGTGACTCCAGTTCGCCACTCTCTGGCACTGGGGCTGTGGGCAGGGCACCTTACCTCCTGGCACCAGCCTCATCAGTAGAACCAGGGAGAACTGGGGGGAAAGGAACCCACCCTGTTCCCTGCACACTCACACTGCATGTGTCCTCAGAGATGCAGCCCGTGGTGAGGTTCCAGGCCTGCCTGGTGCCGGGCTCGTCCAGCTGGCTTGAGTTTCCCAGTGGAAAGAAGGGGAGGTGGAGGTCATTGAGTCGCAGGTCCTGGAGGCAGCCTCGGAAGTGCCCTCCCCAAGGCTGGGCATCAGCAGGGAGGCATCTCCCTCCCACGTGCACCTGCTGCACTGGGCCTTGCAGCTGATCAGGGCCTACACTGAGGATGACCAAGTGTCTGTGCCCGTCATCCCAGCGCCCAGGGAGCGCCTGAGCAGGACTGTCTGGTGCCTGGGTCCAGATCTGGCCCTCACTCAGGAACACAGTCAGAACAGTTGCTGAGTCGTTGGTGAACTGGAGCAGCAGGCCAGCAGCTTCCCGCGTGCGGAGAAGAAAGGATATGGTGAGGTTGGGGCCTGGCAGTGGAAGCAGGAAGGAGGCTGAGCTCAAGGTGCCCCCCAGGCCAAAGGTGGCAGCAGGAACCTCTGCAGGGAGAGAGGGTGCCAGGCATGAGATCTGCAGGCTGCGGGGTAGGCACAGTGCTGCCCTCCCACCCGACTTCTTGCTCACCATCCATACACGTGGGACCAAGGTAGGGCCGGGGACAGTCGCACTGGAAGTGAGTCCAGAGGTCCACACAGGCTGCTCCGTGGGCGCAAGGCGGAGGACTGCACTGCTCCCTGCGCTCACAGCCCAGGACGACGGTGCCACTGAGATCCTCGGGCAGCAGCAGGTTCCCATCCACATACACATCCTGGAGGCAGCCCACAAAGTCCATACCACCCAGGAGTACAGAGCTGGGCCTGGCAGCTGTTTGGGCCATGGCAGCTGTAAGACCTGGGGCCACAGGCTGGGAGGCCATGCAGAGCTGAGCAGGGCAGTCCTCATGCCAGAGTCGCAACTCCAGCAGCCCCAGGCGGAATATCACCTCCACTGGGTGCCAGTGGCTATCATTTAGAGCCTGACTTGGCAGCCTCAGGACAAGCACAATGTTGCCATGGCTCCAGAGTGTGGCCTGGAGTGTGGCCTGTTCCAGAGCTAGTTCCAGACGGTCCCAGGTGTCTGTGCGTGTGGCTAAGACCCCGGCAGAAATCGTGGTGCGAAATCTCAATACCAGTCCCAGGGGGCCACCAGCCGGCACCAATGCCTGCGCAGGGCTCCCTGCCACCACAGAGAAGGTGGTATTCTGGTCGCAGGAAGGCCCGTGGGTACCAGGTGGGCAGTGGCAGGCATAATCATGGACCCCAGACTCAAAGGTGGGAATGCACGTGGCAGAGAGGGGGCAGGTGTGGCCCTGACAGCCGGTGAGCTGCACAGAGCAGTCCTGCCCGCCCCAGGCCTGTGGACACCAACAAATATAGGCTGCCACTGAGTCTTCACAGGTCCCACCGTGGAGGCAAGGCTGCGACAGGCACTCGTTCACATCTTCCTGACAGGTCAGGCCTTTGGGAGAGAGCAGGCCAGGGCTCAGTATCGAGGCCAGAACCATGGTCTGACCTCAGTTTTCCTGCTTCTCAGGATGGGGACCTCCATGAAGATCCTGGAGGTTGGAATCCAAGACAGCTCTCCACCTGCCATGGCTGGTGTGCCTGGTCTCCAGCTCAGCTCCATTTTCTCCCACTGCATAGCTCTTGCTTCCCCAGCTCCCCAGACCAGTCTAGTGTCCTCCAGTTCACCTGTCTTCAGAGACCCCTCTACCACTCATCTCCACATGCAGAGAGTGATTTCTAGAGCATCACCCAGTTTGGCTCTTCTGCTGCCTAAGGTTCAATCACACCACCACCATGAGACATACACACACACACACACACACACACACACACAATCCCAGTCGTTGAAATCCATTGTGGCTGCATCCTACAAAACCCTGAAGTCTCAAACCCTCTTTCTTACAAACCCTGACCCACCTGTCTGTCCCTCCAAACATTTCCTAGAAGGCTTTGCCTCTGGAGCTCGGCTCACCCTAATCTATTCCTTCTCTTCGGTAAGCCTTGCACTACCTTTAACAGTCCAACTCATCCTGAGTGCCAACTCAAAGGGCCAGTCTCCTTGGAGGCCTTCTCTGGAACCTAACCCTAAGCAATTGTGTCAATCCCAACTCCTCACCCCCTCTCAGCACCCCACCATTGACCCCATATTGAAGAAATCTCTTTATTTAGCTAAGAGCTCTTCCAGGGACTCCTTGGTGTCCAGCAAAGGGTCTAGCATTACTTTTGTGTACAGATGAAGTGGAAGAGCATGTGGGGGAGGACATGTGTGTGGCACTCCAGCCCCTGGATTCTGACTCTCTAGCCCCACAGTCTTAAGACCCCTGTGCTGACTGTGAGGGGGCCAGCTCATCATCTCCCCCAGGAGCTACACTGGGTGCAGTGGCCAGCTAGGATCAAGAGGGTACAGCCCAAGCCCAGCTCAGCTCAGTCGGAGATGCCACAAAACATGCAGGCCAGCCTTGCCTCCCATGTCCCAACTGCAGGAACCCAGGCCCAGAAAAACCTCCAGGATTCTAATCCTGGCTCCAGTGAGCCCATATGCACTACAGCCTCCTTCTGGGGATGGGCACCCCCCCCCTCTACCCAAGTGAGACTCCAGCCCTCCATACATGCCTGAAGCCTCAGCCTTCCCCAGGAAGGTCCACAGAGCCCACAGTCCCATTGCATTTGCCCACAGATGGGCTGGAGTGGTGGGCAGACACCAAGGCTGGGCAGCAGAGCTCCCTCCTTTACAATCGGCTCAGGAATGTTAGGCACTAGCCTCCTCTACACCCAGCAAGGCCCAAAGGGAGGATGGGGTAGGCAGCAGCTCAGTCCCGTGGCCAGGGTCTCCCCTCCCATGCCCTTGCCTCCCCAGTTCCCATCCGCTGAGCTCAGTTTGAGAAGGAGCTGGTTCCAGCTGATGCTAATAAACCTGGGTGACAACACAACCCCTGCCTCTGAACTTCCCACTGCCCCATCTATCACATGGGGCTGGGAAAGCCTGTCTCCCTTGTGAGGAGGAGAAAACCAAAAACACAGAAAACACTCTGCAGAGGTGGTAGCAGAGTTAAGGACACACATTACCCCGGGTTCGAGTCCCTGTTCCACACCTGCAGGGAGGAAGCTTCACAAGTGGTGAAGCAGGTCTGCAGGTGCCTACCTTTCTCTCTCCCACTCTATCTCCCCATCTCATCTCAATTTCTCTCTGTTCTTTCAAATAAAAAATAGAAAGGAAAAAAAAGGGGGGGAATGGCCACCAGGAGCTGTGAATTCATACAGCTGACTGGCACTCAGCCCAGTGTGAGCCAGCTTATTCCACCAGGCCACTGTGCCCAGGAAGGTCCTAGGAAACCTTCATCCACTGGGTCACAAGACAGGCTTGCAGGGCTCTCAAGCGCGTGGCCACCCAAGGGTGGTGAGACTGAGCCTCAGGGTCTTCAGGCAGGCACAGCCTGTCCTATGCACAGGGACACTGCAGGGGGAGGAGGCAGAAGGCTGAAGAGGAATGTGGACAGGCATGGGGGCAGTGTCACAGGCATTCCAGAGGGCGTAGGGTCCTGTGTGCACCGGTCTTGTGTGTGTGTGTGGTGGAGGGGGAGTGTGTGAGCACCTCACCAGCATCTACATGAAGTGGCGTCTGTGTGTCTCCAAGTCCTGCCCAACTGGCCCCAGCCCTTCAGGTCAAGCTCATTCTTCTCCTTCTCCTTCTTCTTTTTTGCCTCCAGGGTTATTGCTGGGGCTCAGTGCCTACACTATGAATCCACTGATCCTGGCGGCCTTTTTCCCCATTTTTTGGTTGTTGCCCTTGTTAGTTGTCATTGATGTTGTTGTTGGATAAGACAGAGAGGAATCGAGAGAGGAGGGGAGAGACTGATAGACACCTGCAGATCTGCTTCACTGCTTGTGAATCGACCTCCCTGCAGGTAGGGAACCTGGGGCTCGAACCCGGATCCTTGTGCACATGCACTTAACCCGCTGTGCTCATTCTTCTACAGCTACTCTCCACCCCTTTTCCCTTCTCTATCGTCCCTGAGAGCCACTGGCCTCTGCCCAGCCCCTAAATGTCCCAAGTTCTCCTGGTGCTCACATCGCACTTGCCCCTTGGCCACCCATGGCCCCAGCTACCAGGACTACACTCCCAACCCCCGGTCTCAAAGCCCTGGCCCCAGACCCTGGGTCACCTGCCGTGACTAGGGCTCCTCCCAGAGGCAGAGAGGCAGAGCCAGACTCAGTGCGGCTAAGACTGAGCTCACGGCCCACCCACGTCACCCAGGGCAAAAACAGCTGCACCCCGCACCCCGCACCCCGCACCCTCCACCTGGGGTCTGTGGAGGGCGCCTCCTAAGCACTTCTCAACGCGATTCCTTTACTCTCATCTCCACCGCCACCACCCAGCTCTCCCGCCCCTCAGCTGTCACCCGGACCACCACACCCAGCTGGTCCCCATATCCCCGACGCCCATACTCTGGTCTCCACCCCAGGCACCTGTGTAGCCATCTGGGCAGTGGCACTGGAAGCTGTTGTGCAGGTCCTGGCAGCGGCCCCCGTTGAGGCACGGCCGTGAGGCGCACTCGTCCACGTCCACACCGCAGTCCGCCCCTGGAAGAGGCCCCGCCGGTTCCCACCTGCACCTTCAGGGCGGATGGAGCGGGGGGAGACCCACGGGGGGGGGGGGGGAGGCACAAGGTGCAGGCCCTGAGCTCCGCCAGACTCCCTCCCCAGCCTCTGGGCCTGACAGACCCGCTTCCCTGGAAGGGAGCGGAGGACTCACCCTCAAAGCCGGGTGGGCAGCGACACAGGAAACCCGCCGCCCGGGCGAAGCTGAAGCCGCCGGGGAAGATGGCGGCGCCTCCCGCGTAGAGCGCGGGGTCTGAGCGCTGCAGGCAGCGGCCGCCGTGCAGGCAGGGCCCGGCCGCGCACTCGTCCTCGTCCACCTCGCACCGCGCGCCGCTGTAGCCTGTGCGCACACGGGCCTCGGTCACGCCAGGGAGGAGGGCACGTGGCCAAGCACTTTTTAAAATCTTTATTTACTGGATAGAGACAGTCAGAAATGGAGAGAAGGGGAAAGAGGGAGAGAGGGAGACAGCTGCAGCCCTGCTTCGCCATTCACAAAGCTTTCCCCCTGCAGGTGGGGACCGGAGGCTCAAACCCAGGTCCTCGCGCCCTGTAACATGCGCGCTCAACCAGGTGCGCCACCATCCGGCCCCTGCCTGAGCACTTGGCACTCACTCGGCCCCGTTTGCAAGGCCTGGCGGACATCACCCCTTTACCGTCCTCGCGCCAACCGAGAAGGACATACTGGCCAGGTTTGGCGGAGCCCTCAAGGAGGTTCAGAGGGCGCGCACCCAGCATGGCATCCCACCCGCCAACGGCGCGCGCATGCGCACGTACCTGGCCAGCAGAGGCAGCGGAAGCTCCCGAGGCCCTCCAGGCAAGTCGCGTTGTGCGCGCAGGGCGCGGACGCGCACTCCAGCACCTCCAGCTCGCAGCGCGCGCCCTCGTAGCCCGTGTCCGCGCAGTCGCACCGGAACCTGGGAAGGGGCGCGCGGCCTGGGCTGAGCGCGCGGCGGGCCCTGCAGCTTGGCCTTCGCGCGCACCCGCACCCGCACCCGCACCCACACCCGGGGGTGTCTCCCGCGCCCAGGCGCAGCCTCCCCGCCGCTCACCCGTTGACCAGGTCGTGGCACACGCCCCCGTGCGCGCACGGCTGGCTCTGGCACTCGTCCAGGTCCAGCTGGCAGCTGGCGCCCCCGTAGCCCGGGGCACACACGCAGCGGTAGGAGCCCACGCCGTCCAGGCACGAGCCCCCGTGCAGGCAGGGCGCCGACGCACACTCGTCTACCTCCTCCTCGCAGGTCAGCCCTGGACAGGCCAAGACACAGAGATGGGCGAGGGGAGGAGGCCGACCCACCCAGATAACTACAGGGGGAGAGGGCGAGGGTCGCATCAGCCCTTTCATCAGAGCAGGTGTTTCTGGAGCCGCAGTAGGAGAGAGACAAGACAGGCATTCCAGTCTTCTTGCGCCCACAGTTCTCTAGCCCAGGAAACAGCGGTTAGTTATGTTAATATCTGATAAATGAAAACTGATTTTTCATTTTGATGAACTCAGCTATGAGAAAACACGAGCCCTGGCCTGGCATCTTGGCCTGGGAGGTTGAGAGTCAAGGAAAGTTTCTTAGAAGAGAGAGTTGGGCCTGTTAAAGGAATAAACGGGAGGGGAAGGAACAGCCTCTGTCCCCCATTCTGAGATTCCAAAGGTCCCACCTATACCTGCTACCACTCCCATTTCTGGGTGGTGCCTTCTCTCCCTCTGCAGACTTTTGAAAGATAAGGGGTATGTTTCATTAGATCTAGACCTCTGTGAGGCAGGGCTCTGCCAGCAGAGAGACTGTGGCAGTGACCAAGACCTGCTTGGCCAGGGCACCATGTCCTATGGCAGGAGGTTCAGGAAGGGTCAGTGCAAAATGAAAGGTGGTGGCAGAGGGTAGATAGCATAATGGTTATACAAAGAGATCTCATGCCTGAGACTCCAAAGTCCCAGGTTCAATCCCCTGCACCACCATAAGCCAGAGCTGAGGAGTGCCCTGGTGTAAAAAAAAAACAAAGGTGGAAGCGGTGGGACTAGGGCCTTGGGGTCAGGTAACATTATCTGGGCCTATACTAAAGGTTTTTAACAGGACAGCTCTATGTATATTCTAGAAAGCACAGTCTGGTGGCTTTGATGAGTACTGAGAGGGAGACTAGGGAGGAAGAACATAGTCTGGAAAAGAAGCTAGAATAGAGCAGCCAACTCCTCCTGGTCTTACCTGAGCTCTCTTGCTTTAGAAACTAGAAGTCCAGGGGCCAGGTGGTGGCGCACATGTATTATAATGTGCAAGAACCCAGGTTTAAGCCCCTGGTCCCCACCTGCAGGGAGAAAGCTTTGCGAGTCGTGAAGCAGAGGTGTCTCTCTGTCCCTCTCTATCACCCCCTTCCCTCTTGATTTCTGGCTGTCTCTATCCAATGAATAAAGTTTTTTTATTGTTATAGATATTGATGTCATTATTGTTGGATAGGACAGAGAGAAATGGAGAGAGGAGGGGAAGACAGAGAGGGAGAAGGAAAGACAGACACCTGCAGACCTGCTTCACCACTTGTGAAGTGACTCCCCTGCAGGTGGGGAGCCGTGGGCTCAAACCGGGATTCTTTCACCAGTCCTTGCACTTTGCACCACATGCGCTTAACCCGCAGCGCTACCGCCGACTCCCACCAATAAATAAAGATTTAAAAAATTAAAAAAAAAACTAAACTGAAAGTCCTGGAGCTAGGCGGTGGCGCAGCTAGTTAAGCACTCACATTACAGTGTGCAAAGACCCAGGTTCAAGCTCCTGGTCCCCACCTGCCGGGGGAAAGTTTCATCAGTGGTGAAGCAGGGCTGCAGGTGCCTCTCTGTCTCTCTCCCTCTCTACCTTCCCCTCCCCTCTCAGTTTCTCTGTCTCTATCCAATAGTAAATAAATAAATCTTTAAAAATCTTAAAAAAAAAAAATCTTTAAAAAAAACACTAAAAGTCCTGGGGCCAGGCAGTGGCGCACCAGGTTAAGCACAATGACCCCCACAAGGATCGCCTCACAAGTCTATAGGTGTCTTATCTTTCTCCCTCCCTCTTTATCTTCCCCTCCTCTCTCAATTTCTCTCCTATCCTTAAAAAAAAAAAAAAAAAGGCCTCTAGGAGCAGTGGATTCATAGTGCAGGCACTGAGCCCCAGTGATAAACCTGGAGGGGAAAAAAAAAAAAACCAACCTGAAAGTCCTTCAACTAGGGAGATAGCTTAAATAGTGGAGCACTGGACTTACATGCCTGAAGTTACTGGTTTGATTCCCAACATCACATTACTGAAGTATGCTCTGGCTTCCTCTCTATGTCTCATGTGAATCTCTCACACACACTCTGTCTCTCTCTCATATGGAATATGTAAATCTTTAAACAATAAACAAAGCCCCAGATTGGGGGAGTCCCACCAGGGAAGGTGCATGCCATGCCTTGTGTGCAGCCCAGTTTCAAGGAGACACAATGGCACCAGAGGAGCCCCACTGCTGTAGTGTGTCTCCTTCTCTCTCTGAGAACAGTGGTCCAGGTGGTGAAACCATGTATACATAAGGTCTCAGCTCCAACAAAAAAATAATAAATAAAACCAAAAATTTCAAATCCCCAAACTCACTCTTTAGTCCCAGGTAAAAATCAAGTTGCACCAGGGATAAAGAGGGAAGGAGACAGAGAACGGCAAAGCTGGGACATGTACTTGCCCAGCCAGTCCACTGTGGCGCCAACATGTCCTTGTAGATGCTGCTAATGGCCCCGCCCCCTGCTAATGGCCCCACCTCCTGGTGGGTTTGGTCACCAGGACCAGGAGGAGCCCAGTAGGCTCCAGCTGGAACACAACCCCTGATCAGCCTTCCAGGTCAATGAGCACAAAACCCAGCCTCTTTCTTGTGGCCCCTCACTCCTCCCACCCCTACCCTACCCCATCCCCCACCTTCTGTGCCAGGGAGAGCCAGGCCCAGGCTGCCTGGAATCCCAATCTCCCCCGCCTGGCTGGGAAGGAGAGGAGGAGAGAAGTGAGTCATGATACCACTGCCCCCACTCTCATCACAGCCCGCAAGAGCTTTCTCCAAGCGTTCAAGCGCCACACATCCACACACCTGCTGCTCCTTATTCGTGTTTAGCCCAAAGGCACTCAGGGGAGCCCACAGATACTAACAGACATGCAGAACCCCTTTATAAGACCCAGGCTCAGTAACTAACTGACCATCCAGGCACTCACTAACTCTCAAGCAATAGAAAAGGCACATGGAGCCAGTGTCCCAAATACATTTTCAGCTGTGTGCCAAGATGCATCTCTTCCCTGGGAGCCCCCCCCCAAAAAAAAAAAAAAGTAAATAAATAAAAACTGCCTCCCTGGTCTTTATTCTTGCTCTAAAGTTACCTCAGGCTGCCCCCTCCCCACAGAGAGAGTGAGAGAGTGGTCTGAATCCAGGGTTGAAGTAGAACCCGGTGTGTCTACACTGCAGGCTCCCAACTACCCTAGCCCCAGTCTCACCCGCTTCTGACACAGAGGCAGCTACTCCAGAAAGCTCTTGCCTGGCTCGTGGGTATGACTGGGGTAGACCCATGCTCCGGAGGACAGGCTAGCAGTCACTTCTCTGAACACCTGCATATGCATTATCCCACCTGAGACAGCAAGGAAGATGTGGGGGGGGGGAGCATATCAGCAACGGAGCAAAACTATTAGTGCCTGTGCACTGCAGCTTTGAAGACCGCCCCAAGAGGAGAGGGTCCCCACCACAATGAGTGGTGCTCGTGCTCTAGGATCATGAGACGAGCTGAAGGTGCGTACACTACAGCTGGTCCTGAGTCTGGAAGCAGATACAGGAAAATCTGTCAAGACATGTTCCCCCTTAGAGCCAGACAAGGCTTCCTGTGCTCAGGCACTACCAGAAATGCCTGTGATATCTCCACCTCCAGCACCAATGTGAACTCTACAAGCATTTTCTCGGTGCTTGTAATGTGCTCATCTCTGTGCCAGTACTGACAGGCCACACTCTCATTCAGAGCTGCCCTGGGAGCCGCAAGAGCAGCAATTCTATAGCAAAGCTTAGAGTGTCTCTGCCCTTGCAATTTCAGAACGGCTGGGTGAGGGTCTCTCTATACAAAAGTCAAGGCTGAGCTCATGATCTTGCACTTCGAACTGCCTGTGGGTCAGTGTTACACACTTCTTCCCCAAACATCCAGGGCCATTACCTGCGTAACCGAGGGGGCAGTGGCACTCGTAACGATCGGCCAGGTTGCGGCAGGTGGCCCCGTGGTGGCAGGGCCGGGATGCACACTCGTCGATATCCAGCTCACAGCGTGGGCCCTGGAAGCCAGGCACACAGTAGCAGCGGAAGCCGTTGGGATCCGGACCCTGGGGCACACACAGAGCGCCATGGTGGCAGGGCTGGGTGCCACAGCCCCGGGGCTCCAGGGGCCCACAGATGTAGCCTCCACTCTCTGTCTCCTGGCACTCGGTCCCTGGGGGACACGGGGCAGAGGCACAGGCACTGAGGGTCTGCGGAGGCACAGTTCCTGTAGAGAGAGGAGAGTGCTGGGAGAAAAGGCCAGGAGCTGTGGGACACTCCCCACACTCCTGCCCACACCCAGGAGGATGATAGAGGGACCCTACAAGCCAGGTCCCAACAGGCTCGCACAGACCTGGTACAGGGAAGTGGGACTAGCTGTGCCCAATTCTCTGGGCAGCATCTGCCAGCAGACAGTCACTGACATGTGAGCCTGGCTCCAAGGTTCATGGCATCCTACAGCACCCAAGTCACAAGAGAGGAAATTAAGACTCAAGAGAAAAAGGGGAGATTGGACCTGATGTAGGACAAAAGTCAGTGCAACTTTCAGGTTTCAGCCGCAGCTGGGGCAGGTTCCCTCTGAGTCCTCAGCACCCAGCTCCCTGCCAGGATGGTTCCTCCCAGTGTCCCTCCTCCCCCACCTCTCCTTCGGGGATCTGGTAACTCCATCCCTGCAGGAGGAAACTGGAGCTAGATGACTTCAAAGGCAGGGACCCTGTGCTCTTCCATAGCCCCTCCCCAACAGTCTGGGAACCTCTCTGATCCCTGGCCCTCACTGTAACCACCAACAAATGCCTGAGTGGCAGCCTGGCCAAGGTCACAGAGTGCAGGGCAGATGCTTCGACCTGCCCATAGGCTCAGGTCACCATGATGAATCCACAACGATGAGTTCTCTCAGGCTGTGGAAGAGCCACCCTGCTTTCTCCCCTCCCTCCAGCCCCCTCTTCCTCAGAGCCTTGTCAGTGCAGGATAAGAATTCAGGCTTTGAAGTAAACCAGCCCTGGCTTCAGACCCTAGCTCATCTCAGACAGCTATGGGCTCTGAGACCATTTTTCTCTCCCCCTACCCCTACCCCCCCCTTGACACCAGGGTTATCACTGGGGTTTGGTGCCTACACTACAAATCCATGGCTCCTGATGGTCAACCCCCACCCCTTTCTTTTTTGCTTCCTGTTTTATTTGACAGGACAGAGAAATTGAGAGGGGAGTGAGAGAAAGGAGAGAGAAAGACACCTGCAGACCTGCTTCACCCCTCATGAAGCATTCTCCCTGCAGGTGGGAAGCGGGCACTCAAACTGGGTTCCTTGCACTTCTATGTGCAATTAACGGGCGTGCACCCCGTCCAGCCCCCCCCCCCCCAGGTCATTTCTCCAATGGAGCCTGAAAGGAATCATGACAGAGTATGCCTGAGAGTGGGAAGGGCGTCAGAGCCTCAGGTGCTCAGTAGTGATGGGAGAGAGAGAGAGAAGTAGCCCCTCTCACCCCCCCCCCACACACACTCTGAATGAAGCTCCAGGAGGCACCCCTCCCCCACTCAGGCTGTCATCCAGACAGGAACCAGGCCTCCGCTCCCCCACCTCAGTGAAGACCCCCAGATAAGACTGGGCAGCTCCCAGGCGTCGGTCACATTCCACCAGGCAGGGCTGTTCACTGACCTGAACCCCACACCCACCCACCTTTCCCAGCCATGGCAGCAGGATGGGGGAATGGGGAAATGGAGACAGAGATACCTGCTGACAGAGAACCTAGTTGTCAGCTGCATCCTGGAGGTCCCAAAGCCGCTAACCTGAGTTCATGCTGCCAAGATTTCCCCAGGAGTTGGGGAGGCCTAATAGGCACCCAGGGCCAGATAACACACAGGATCCGAATCGTGCATGCAAAAGCCCCATCAGCCTGCTGGTGGGGTGGCAACAACCCTTTGGGTGTGGTTGCAGTTAGCCTTCACATTTACTTTAGGAAGTAGATAGTATTAGCCCTTGCTTCCAGTGGAGGAAAGTGAGGACAGAGAATAAGTAACTTCCCACAGCCAACAAGGGGCTAGAATCCAAGGCTAAATCAAGCTGCTCCAGAGTCTCCACCCTGAGGCTTCCAAAATCTACTCCAGTATTAACAAAATTAATTAGCAATACAGATTCCTGACCCTGAGCCAGTCCAAAAGAGAAGAGTACAAATTCCCAGGCCCGCTCCAGACCTAGAGATTCAGAACAGTGAGCTCCAGTGTCTGACATTCTGCATTGCACAAAGCTGCTGAGGGCTGGTGGCACACGCGCTTGAGTACACACGCTGCAGTGTGCCAGCACCTAGGTTCAAGCTCCAGTCCCAACCTGCGGGGGGGAAGCTTTGTGATCTGTGAAACAGGGCCACAAGTCTCTCTTTCTTCCTCCCCTCCCGTCTCTGTCAAATGAATACAATATTTTCAATTTTTTTTAAAAGACGCTACCAGGATGCCAGGTGGTGGCACACCTGGTTGAGCGCACATGTTACAATGTTCAGGGACCGGGGTTCGAGCCCCCAGTCCCCACCTGCAGGGGGAAAGCTTCAGGAGGGATGAAGCAGGGCTGTAGGTATCTTTCTGTCTCTCTCCCTCTCTATCTCCCCTTCCCTCTTGAGTTCTGTCTCTACCCAGTAAATAAATAAAGATTAAATAATAAATAAATAAATAAATAAATAAATAAATAAATAAATAAATAAATAAATAAATAGAAGCTACCCGGGGATTTCCTTGCACTTAAGAGGCCTGGTGGGGATCTCAGTCTTCCCAGAGGGAGTCCTGGGGCTGCGGGGTGGAGCTGCAGGGCCCCTGGCAGAGGAGGGGCCAAGTCGGCCAGGGTGGAGGGGCGTGGCTTGTTACCAGGGTAACGAGGGGCCTGTGCTTATCTTAACAAATCCCCCCTGACCTCGGAGGCAGCCGTGGACGACCCGGCAGTGGAGGGATTAAGTGACATCCGCCCCTCCCCTTCAACCTGCCGCCGCCCAGGGAGGCCCTAAATCCCAAGTCTGGACCAGGGAGGCTTCTCTGTGGGTTGGGGCAGATGGTAGTAAGGTAGCTGCAGCCATTCACTGAGCTGGTATTACGTGCTCCAGGACGCGCTCCACTCCTAGCATCTATTGTTATATGACTGCATTGGACTGAAAGCCGAAGAGGTGCCTGCTGTTAAGAAAGCATCTTTTTTTCTTGCTCAGAGACCAGCTAGGTAGTTTAGGTGAGCTAGATAGGCTCACCTGGCATCACACTTCCGAAAAGTAAGGAGCCGATGACCTCCAGAATTCTGGGAGTTCCCAGGTCTCCCATTGAATGTAAAATTCCCAGCTGGCAAACCCTCACGTGTTATTCTAGTGCCAGCCCAGCCCAGACTCATGCAGACACTGGGAAAGGCCTTTGCAGGAATGGAAGGGCAGCTGTCAGTCGGACAGGGCAGAGAGTTTTTCTCATCTACCCAGACCCATATTAGAATCTCACCGGAAAGGGCCAGGCAGTGGCACAACCAGTTAAGCACACTTGTTACCATGTGCAAGGACTCTGGTTCAATTCCCTTCCCTGCAAGGGGGGAAGCTTCATGAGCTGGGAAGCAGGGCTGCAGGTGTTTCTCTTTCTCTCTCCTTTTCTGTCTCCCCCTCCATCTCAATTTCTATCTGTTTTCTCAAATATTACAAAGAAAAAGGGGGAAATATTGTCGCTAGGAATGGTGGTAATAATAAAATAGAAAGATAGATAGGTGAGTCCCACTAAGCTTCAGGCTTCTCCCTGTGCATGACGTCCTCAACTTTTCATGCAGATACAAGGGCCAAGTTCTGATGAGAAATGTTTACTGGGGGAAGCTCCTTGTCCTGACAAGGCAAGAGAGACTATTTCTAAATGACCCAAGATTCATGTGAGGGCAAGTAAGTTACCAAGAGCTTCAAGAATAAAGAATAAAGTCAAAAAGCTGTCCAAGCACAGGAATGAATCCAGGCAGTACAGCACATCTGGAATTTACAAACACTTCGCAGAATCAGCAGAAGAGCTCCCAGTCACTTCAGCAAAGCAACAAGAAAAAAAAAGGGGGGAGATACTATTTTATAAAAACATTTACCCACCCCCAGAGATGAAAAGGGATAATTTTAATGAGAGTAATAGCAACAATAGCTGTCATGGTTTAACCACCTGTCCTATGCCTGGTCCTAGAGTATCCCAATGTTTAACAAACATCTCGGAGCCTGGGGGCATGGAGGTATTTCCAGGAGTGAAGGAAAGTTAGAGCAGGTGGACGCTGAGCCACTGTCCCCCACTGTGTGTGTGTGTGTGTGTGTGTGTGTGTGTGTGTGTGTGTGTGTGTGTATGTGTATGGCAGAGAGAGGAAGGAAAGAGAGAGGGGGTGCAGCATTGCTTCACCACTCTCAAAACTTCCCCCTTGCGTATGGGGACCAGGGACTTGAGCCTGAGTCCTTGGACACAGTAACGTATGCACTTAACCAGGTGTACCACCTCCCAGCCCCCTAAAATAGTTATTAACGTGAGAGGGGGGAGGGGGAGAACCAGAGCATCGCTCTGGTACAGATGATACTGGGGATCAAACTCAGGACCTCATGTTTTTGATTCACTGCTCTAGCCATTGTGCAAAACCCTCTCTCTCTCTCTCTCTCTCTCTCTCTCTCTCACACACACACACACACACACACACACTCACACAGACATACACACACACACACACACACACACACACACACTCACACAGACATACACACACACACACACACACACACACACACACACCACACCACCAGGTTTCTGTGTGGAAGGGCTCACGAGAACAAGGCACGTACTCTACTATTAACCCAGCTCCCTGGCCCTCCCTAGTTCATGTTTAGTTATAAATGGGCTTCCATCTACAAATTCCCCTGAAACTGGGGATTCCATACCAAACTTCAGGTGGGACAACCACAGTGTTTTCTCCTCATGTTCTTAGACTGGTCTTTGGGGTTGTTTGGTGTGGCTCTTTTTGACAAAGGCACAAAAGAGACATAACCTGGCATCTACCTGTAGTGGGAATTAGGTTTGAGCACCTGCCGCACAGTGGCTGATGATAAGATTTATTCATCCCACAAGCCTCTTCTTGGAGGGGGCAAACATGGACGACAGTGTATGCGGTTCCCTGCTTCTGTCTCTACGGAGCCTCCCACCCCTCCTCCCCCAAAGTCTTGGTTGGAGGAGAGGCCTTACTTGGGGACTAGACTCTTAGTCCTTTGTGGGCCAGACTCCCTGGCTGAGCCTGTGGACCCCATTGTCCTCCAAGATGCTTGATGCTCTCCATAGCAACCAGCCAGCCGGGTGCTTGTGGCAGAGTGAGCCTAGGCTCGAGGGGACCTGACAGGGGTGGACAGGGATGGGTAGCCGACACAAGCCCAGGGCCTCATCGTACCCCCAAACCCACGTAGGGTGGAAATTGGCTTTCCAGTGACACAACCCCCAGTCCTTCTCCTCTTGGCAGCCACCCCTTGGGCACTGGCATCCAAAATGCTCTTGCTCCAGTTTTCAGGATTCCTAAGGAGGGGACGCCCTGCACCGAAGCTGGAAGGGGAAAGCTGCTATAGGTCCAACCCCGGAAGAGCGGTGTGGGGAAGAGTGTGTCCAGCCACTGGGAGCTTTGATCTACTCTGTAATGACTCTGCCTCCGGGATCACATGGACAGACATCCGGGTATGAGCACACACACACGGACACATGTATTTCTATCGGTGCAGGCACACCTTGTGTTCATAGGTGTGTGTGTGTGTGTGTGTGTGTGTGTGTGTGTGTGTGATGTTAAATGGACTATGTGTAGCCACCTGATGGTGTGGTTGTGTGATCTGGACCATACCACACCTGTGACCCAGAGATCCATGATATATAAGTACGCAAATATATGTGTGTACAGGTGCATTTGTGTGGTTCTGTGTTCTCACATGTGTGGGGTGCACTGCAGCGCAGGGGCAGAGATCACACCCCCAGCTGAGCACTTTATGTCCTCCTGTGCAAAGCAGGACCCCTGTTTCTTTCATGAGCCCCTGATTTGTCCCTGGGAGCCCATTTCATAAGCTCCCCCCCTCCTTAAGTCTTGGTTTCTTCCACTGAAAATTGGGGTTTCCATACCCCCCCCCCAACGGTTCTTAAGAGAGGAGTAGGAGTTGAAGGTTTTGAGAGCTGGGCCCTGTGAGAGGCTGGAGGAGGAGAGGCCCCAGGTAGGCTGTGGAAGAGCCCAGGACCCTGCCCTGCTTGGCCCCCTCCTCCAGCTAGTGACGGGGCAGAGGACTTCCCAGGCCTGGCTTCTGTAGCTATAGTGACCAAGACAAAGCGTCCTCCAGACCCCCCAGGAGGAATTCCAGGGCTGTGCGCACGCGTGAGTCCACTAGGACAAAAGCAGAATCCACTTGGCGATCGGGGCTCTGGCTTCAGAAAGCCCTTTCAGCTCAGTGTGGGAATGTAAGGGAGGGGCTGCAGTCAGCAGACACGTGCTCCCAAGTACCTGGCCACCCCCCCCCCCCGCAGGACCCCAGAACACCCCCAGCCCCAGTACTCACATACAAAGGGAGAGGATACAGGCAGACACCAAGCTCCCCTGGTCTCCTTCCCTTTCTCCACCCTCATCTACTGGGCCGGGGCTGTCACCCCCATCCATACCCCACATGGGGAGCAAAGGTAGTTCAACCCCCTTGACCACTTACACACACCCTACCCACCCCCAACTCATGCTGGAGACAGAGAACCTCAGACACACTCCAGCTCATCCCAATTGGTCATCCAACCTTAACACAGCTCATGCCAGGCAACTCCAGGGTGAAGTCCAAACTACCTGCCTCTCCCCAAACTCACGGCCTCATGGCCCAGCCAGCAGTCGCAGCCCCTGCCTCTCTCCCCCGCAGCACACAATTCACCCAAATCACTCAGAGAGCCTCCCTTAGCATACAACACCCCAAGACCCAGGACACAATCGCCCCCATATGCCTTGCAACGGCCTGCAGTGCAACAGTACAACTCCACACCCCACAATATGAGTCTGTACCCCAAACTCTACAAGCAGGCCTCCCACCCACAGGATAGCTCCCAGAAACTGGGGTATCTTTTTCTGGGACACTCTGTCCCAGGAACCCAACAAGACTTGGACCCCAACTCACCAGCCAGTAGGGCAAAGGCAGGGGTCCAGAGCAGCAACAGCAACAGCAGAGAAGCCAGGGGGCTGGGGGTTTGGGCCCCCTGCCTGGCCAGCTCCATTGGCAGCATGCTAAGCTGGGCCGGCTGTGGGAATGGGCGGCCTGGCTGGCTCCACAACTCCCTCTCCCTCCAACCAGCACTAATGCCATGGACAGAGGCCTGGCCCCTCCCTGCTATCCCGCCCCTCTGCCTCCTTGCTCCACCCAGGCCCTCCCAGGCTGCACCACCTCAAGGATGAGTCCAGGGAAGTGGTCTGGCCCACCATGTCCCCAGCCCCAGCCCCAGCCCCAGGGCTCCAGACCAGGCCTCTGGGCCTCTGAGAATCTGACCTTGTTTGGGGTGTCCGCCACTCTTTCCCTCTCCTTCCGGAGTCCCTTTCTCTGGACCTCTCTGACCTGAATTCCCCCCTCACTCCCCTCCCCCCTCCCCCACCCCTCCAGCCCCATCCTGGCTCAGGCTCCTGGGAGAAATTTCTGTTCTGTGGAACTATTCTTCTCACCAGATCAGCAACTCCTAAATTTTCAGTTATCTCCCTCTCAACCCTCCCCCCCCCCAACAAACACACTACTCCTGCCTCTCTGCCGGACATTCCCCCATCTTCCCTCACCATGGACCGCTCTCCCCTGCCCCCTAATCATCCCCCAGCCCCTCAGCTCCCCAGCCCCCCAGCCCATGTCTGCTCACTGTATGGCCCAGAACTCCTCTCTGATCAGGAGTGCCCGCCCCTTCCACTCAGCCTGTACTTTCCCAGTACTCAGGCATGCCCCCACACACCTCCTGCCCTGCCCTGAAAACACACCCCTGAAGTCCCCTCCCCACATTCAATGCACCAGCAGCTCCAGTGATGTTCTCCCTTCTCGATGCCCTCTAACAACCCCAAGACGCTCCTCCCACCACAGCTGGCTGGCTTGGCCTCTGTCTCCCTCCACTCTCACCAGCCCCCCACCAGCCTTACCTAGACCTTTCCATCTCTCCTCAGGAGCCCATACCTTCACCTCTGCTGTCCTCATCACCGGAAACCTCACTGCTATCCCAGGCATCCTGTTCCAAACTGAGCGAGCTTTCCCTTTCCCCTGTGGGAAGTCCTTCTTGCTGTCTAGCCTGCTGCACTTAATGTCACTTGCTCCAGGCAGGCCTCGGGGCTGGAGAAGAGATTGTTGTTTGAATGGAAAGGAGGTCTGGATCAAGAATATAAATCATCTCCAGGGCAGGAGATATAGCTTAATGGTTATGCAAAAGACTTTCTTTTTAAAAATTTTTTAAAATTTATTTATTAATGGATAGAGAGAAGTTGAGAGGGGAGAGGTAGAGAGGGAGAGAGACAGAGAGACACCTACAGCCCCGCTTTTCCACTCGTGAAGCTTTCCCCCTGCAAGTGGGGACCAAGGGCTTGAACCTGGGTCCTTGTTCACTGTAATGTGTGTACTTAACCAGGTGCATCGCAACCTGGCCTTACAAAATACTTTCATGCCTATGGCTCTGAAGTCCCAAATTCAATCCCCAGCACCACCAGAAATCAGAGCTGAGCAGTGCTCTGGTAAAATAATAATAATAGCAATAATAATAGTAATAAAATAAATCATTTCCAAAGTACTGTAATGGCCCAGTCTTCCACTGTGCTCAGCTTCAGTGGAGGAAGAGGATGAAGACTTCAGTCGAATGAGTCACATCCTGTTTGGTCCCACTAATAACCATGAACTTGGGCGCTGTGGGTGCCATGGGCCCAGAGCTGACCCCTGGGGTCTAGTGAACCCTGGTGCACATGCTCACTTCATGTCCACCCTCCAGTGTGTTCTCTCTGGGATGGATGTTGCTTCTTGGTTTCTGGGGCCCTCCCCTCTCCCAAGTGACCAGTGATTTCTTTCCTTTTACAAATATTGGGAGCTTCTCCCCCACAGAGAAGCTCTTCTCCACTCTGGGGGTAGGGGGGAGCCCAAACCCCACAGCTAGATCTGCCCCCCCCCCCAGGGCTCAATGCCTGTGACACAAATTCACTGCTATCAATGACCATCTTCCTCCCCCTTTTATTTGATCAACACAGAGAAATTGAGAGAGGAAAGGGAAAGAGAGAGAGAGACCTACAACACTTCACTATTCATGAAATTTCTCCCCTTGCAGGTAGTGGCTGGGGCTTTGAATCCAAGTCCTTGCACATACATGCTAACATATGCACTCAACCAGGTTTGCCACTGCCCAACCCCCAGATCGGGGTTTGAGCCCAACACCGTCACTGATGAGTAAGTGACCTCAGTAATTAGTTTCCTCTTTTGGGCCTCAGTTTCCTCATCTGGAAAATGGGAATAACAACCTTTCAGATTTTTTGGTGCTTCAAGGCTCTGTAACAGTCCTGCGAGTTCTCTTTCAGATTCCAGAACAGCCGTAGGAAGGGATGTGGAGGACGCCAGGCTCCACAGAAACGGGGTGGAGGTAGAGGGCTTGGGGAGAGTGTCCCTGGATACCAGACACAAACATTCCAACCTTCACCAAGGGGCCAGAGACCTGGAAAGCGCATGTCGATACCATCCAGGCCCCGCCCCCAGCCGGGGTCCCGCGACTGCCACGCGCCATCTGGTGGCCAGACTTGGAAGTGTCCCGAGAGCTGAGTAGGGCAGGAGGCAAAGAGGGATGGTTGAGGAAAGGAAACCGCTGGGTAGAAGGTACCCGGTGTAAATAGGAAGAGGCCAGGGAATCACTTGGCAGGCAGGACTAAGGTTAGGCAGGGCGTACTGTTCTGCCGCACTCCCAGGTCCAGATCTGGAGGATCGTTTTGCAGCTAGGGAAACTGAGGGACCAAAGCAGCTGGGATTCCTAGTGGGGAGGAAGGGGACTTGAGCCTGGGTCTACCTGACTCTGGTCCTTCTGTTACATATACTGACACAGTCGTGATCCTGAGGGGTGGAAATGCTGCTGTGTGTACTGTCAACTGTAAAGGCCCCAGTTGGTGAAATGACAGAGGCCCCAGAGATGGAGTAGCACCCTGTGGATACAGAGACTAGGTAATTGAAGAGGGTGACTGATATTACAGACACAAGCAGACGCGTGGAAGGCATGAGCAGAGATAGAGCCAGGGGGGCGAGGGGCCATGCCTGAATCAAAATGAGCAGGTGGGCCTAACAACACAACCTTCAGCTATGGTATAAATTTAGGCATTGAGTGGGGCTGTGTAGAGGGGTGTGTGTGTGTGTGTGTGTGTGTGTGTGTGATTGCAGCATTGGGCTCTCAGGCATTCACATTATTACTAGTCCCAGGCTGACTTTTTCCAGTTGCCACCAGGTCTATTGCTGGGGCTTGGACTCTTCCCAGTGGTCATTTTTTCCCTCCTCCCTCACCCCATCTTTCCCCCCTTCCTAATAGAGACAGAAAAAAATAAAGAGGGAGAGGAAGAAAAGGAGAAAGAAATGGAGAGAGAGAGAGAGATACCATAGCACTGTTCCACCTCTTTTTTTTTTTTTTTTTTGCTTCCAGGGTTATTGCTGGGGCTCAGTGCCCACACCATGAATCCACTGCTCCTAGAGGCCATTTTTCACCCCTTATGTTGTCCTTGTTGTTGTAGCCTTGTTGTGGTTGTTACCGTTGTTGATGTCATTCATTGTTGGATAGGACAGAGAGAAATGGAGAGAGGAGGGGAAGACAGAGAGGGGGAGAGAAAGATAGACACCTGCAGACCTGCTTCACCGCCTGTGAAGTGACTCTCTTGCAGGTGAGGAGCCAGGGGCTCGAACAGGGATCCATATGCCGGTCCTTGAGCTTTGCACCACGTGCACTTAACCTGCTGCGCTATCACCCGACCCACTGTTCCACCTCTTGTGAAGCCTTCCCCCTCCCCTGCCCGAAGGTGGTGGCTGGGAGCTTGAACCTGGATCCTTACGCATGGTAACATGTGTTCTCTACCAGGATTGCTACCACCAGCACCCTAACTTTTTCATTTTTATTTCAGAGAGAGGGAGGGAGAGACACAACAGAACTGGAATTTCCCCTGGTGCTGTGGCACTCCCGTGTGGTGTGGGGACTCAAACCACGGCTGTCTGCATAGCAAGGCACATGTCCTACTGTGTAAGCTATATTTCAATTGGGTCATTAGAGATGCCTTCTGAGTTCCACATCCGAGCTTCTGAAGCCTCTCCAGTGAGAGGCCAGGACTCTTAGCTCAGGAGAAGAAGCCCCTCTCTCCCTGATGCCCTGTTGATGGCAGCTGTTGGTACTCTCCAGACCAGCTCTGGCATTTGTCATCCAGCCTGCCTGCTGGCTGCCAAGCCCAAGTGACTGACTCTTTTCCACCTCTTCTCTCTTTCTTGCTAATGAAATTCTCAGGCCATATTGCTATAATGTGGAACTCTCCCTAGTGAAATGTTGTGATAATAGGCAATTGGTTTGAGTTATAAAGTGAAACCTTTCACTTTGAGGTGGTAGTTAGCACCACCAGGCTCTGGATCTTGTACGACACTTTCCCCCTCTGCTCCTCTCCCTTCAGGTGAACTCCAGTGCTCCATTCGGCCTGGAAAATTGCTTGCCGTCCTCTTTCTGGTAAAGAAAGAGCACCTGGTCTTGGGATGGGACCCACTATCTCTGAAGCTTTAGAAGGAGATAGCAGTAAAAGCTAGTGGCCGGGAGATTCGCTTCACTATTCACGAAGTTTCCCTGTGCCTGGTACTCCTGTGCGGTTCTGGAGGCTCGAGCCCGGGTCCACACAAATGGCAAAGTGTGTGTTGTGCTGGGAGATGTAGCTCCAGGCCCCATAACAAATAGTTTGCGTGACCCTTCGTTACCCTCAAGTGAAATGTCAAACACATGCGAAGAATTTCCTCCAAAGGAGACTGTTCCAATGCCCTAACTGAAATAGTAGGTTAATAGTTATTACAGGACAGTGATGAAACACAAAGACGCTGGTTCAAATCCTGGCCTATCTACCTCCCGGCTATGTGACTTGGGTAAGTCACTTAACTTCTCTGTGCCTCCATTTGAAAGAAAATGTGTGTGTGTGTGTGTGTGTGTGTATGTGTGTGTGTGTAAGAGAGAGAGAGAGAGAGGGTACTTAGCACTTTACTGCATGGAGCTATTATGGGGATTAAGTGAGTAAATTATTCATGGGCCACTTTAGAACAGTGCCTGGCACATGTAAAGAGTTAAGTGAGTGGTTAAATCTATGGTGAGAGGTGTTTCGAGTTGTAAATGCACTTAGCAACTATCCTAGAAGCTGGAACAAAGTGAGAAGAAGCTTGTGCCTGTACACAGAGCCACTGGCTGGAACGTGCCATATTGGCAGCTCAGACACTACTAGCAGGGTTGACATTATGTGTAACTTTTCAAACTGGTGACAACTCTGGAAAAGGTTCTTTTTTTTTAATTAAAAAATTTTTTTTTAATTTTTTATTTATAAAAATGAAACATTGACAAAATCACAGGATAAGAGGGGTACACTTCACACAATTCCCACCACCAGATTGCCATATCCCATCCCCTCCCCTGATAGCTTTTATTCTTTAACCTATTCTTTAACCCTCTGGGAGTATGGACCCAATATTTATTTTCCCTTTTTGTTGCCCTTGTTTTCTGTTGTTGTTGTAGTTATTGTTGTTGATGTCATCGTTGTTAGATAGGACAGGGAGAAATGGGGAGAGGAGGGGAAGACAGAGAGGGGGAGAGAAAGATAGACACCTACAGACCTGCTTCACCGCCTGTGAAGCGACTTCCCTGCAGGTAGGGAGCTGGGGCTCAAACCCAGAACGCCGGTCCTTGTGCTTTGTGTCACGTGTGCTTAACCCACTGGTCTACTGCCGATTCCCTTAGAAAAGGTTCTAAACAAGATAAAGAGCAGATATCCCCTCCATTTACTTGGCGGCAAATTAGGTGTATGTCAAAATTCAGGACCTTCGTGGGAAAAAAAAAACCCTTTTTGTTTGTACTCAAGACGGACCTGGGCTCACGGCTCAGACACTGACAAGCAGGCGCTTTTCTTCTGTGTGAATATGGTGGGATGGCCAATGCCTAGCAATGCACAGGCATTCTTTTTTTTAAATACTTATTTATTTATTCCCTTTTGCTGCCCTTGTTGTTTTATTGTTGTAGTTATTACTGTTGTTGGATAGGACAGAGAGAAATGGAGAGAGGAAGGGAAGACAGAGAGGGGGAGAGAAAGACAGACACCTGCAGACCTGCTTCACCGCCTGTGAAGCGACTCCCCTGCAGGTGGGGAGCCGGGGGCTCGAACCGGGGTCCTTACGCCTGTCCTTGTACTTTGCGCCACCTGCGCTTAACCCGCTCGCTGCGCTACCTCCCAACTCCCTACAGGCATTCTTTATTGGGTGGGTTTGCCCTCCACATGCAGCATCCTGACCTCACCCCCTAAATACTCTGCCCCCCACACACCAGCAGGAGCAATGAAAGCACCCCCAAACATTTTCAAAAACAGTGCCCAGAAAGCCACTGTGTTCAACACTGACTACCAGAGGGACTTTCCTACACCCTGATAGTCTCTTTACAGTGACACAGCTGGTCCCAGATCAAGTTTAGACTCCTGAAACTAATCCCCTCCCCTCGTCCTCCAGATCCCTGCTTGTCCCCCCCATACACACACACACAGATGTGGATCCACACCATCAGCTTCTCCCCCTCCCTTCTCCTCTAATATATAGTTTGAGTCCCAAGAGTACTAACTTCTGCCTCTAAGTGAAAGGTTTCACTTTATGACTGAAGCCAATTGCCTATCGTCACAATATGATTTAATTAGGGAGAGTCCACATGACAGCAATAAGGGCCGATAATTCAGTTAGCAAGAAAGGCAGGAGGGAGGGGAAAGAGTCACTTGGGCTGAAGAGTCAGTTGGCTGACAAATAGCAGAGCTGTCCTGGAGAGTCCTCACAGCTGCCACCCACAGGGAAGGAGGCAGGGAGGCAGGGGTCTCTTCCTCTGAGCAAAGGTCCCAGTTCCTCACTGGAGAGGCTTCAGGACTTCAGATGTGGAGCCCAGAAGGCGTCTCTAATCTGACTACACTTTAGGACCAGATTTATACCATATTTGTGTTACCAGGACCACTTGTTGATTGTAATCCACACAGTCACTGTTTGTGCCTTTCACATGTATGCTTACGTCAGTAACATAAGCCACCCTCTCTCTATTGTTGCTGTCTTTGCATCCATGGGGTCCATTTCAGTGGCCCCCACCTTTTCATAATCTGGGGCCACTACTGTCTCAGTGCCCATAGTATTTCACCTGTTAGGGTCATGACAGTGGCAGCAATGCAGCAACTCTCAACTGTATCATGACCCCACTCTCCCACTCCCACTCCCAACTGTGTGTGTGCGCACACAAACACACACACAGAGGTTTATTATTTTGTTATTTTTTTAATATTTATTTTCCCTTTTGTTGCCCTTGTTTTTTTCATTATTGTTGTGGTTATTATTGTTGTTATTGATGTCGTCGTTGTAAGATAGGACAGAGAGAAATGGAGAGAGGAGGGGAAGACAGAGGGGGAGAGAAAGACAGACACCTGCAGACCTGCTTCACCACCTGTGAAGCGACTCCACTGCAGGTGGGGAGTAAGGGGTTTGAACCGGGATCCTTCAGCCGGTCTTTGCGCTTTGCACCATGTGCACTTAACCTGCTGCACTACCACCCGACTCCCTATTATTTTTTTTTAATGGGGCTCAGTGCCTGTATGACCAATTCAGCACTCCCAGCAGCCATTTTTCTTCTTTTTGTTTCTTTTTCCTTCCTTTCTTTCTTTTTTTCTTTCTTCCTTGCCTCCAGGTTTATTGCTGGGGCTCCGTGGCTGCACCACGAATCCACTGCTCCTGGAGGCTATTTTTTTTCTCTTTTGTTGCCTTTGTTGTTTATCATTTTTTGTTGTTATTACTATTGTTGTTACTGCTTTCATTGTTGTTGGATAGGACAGAGAGAAATCTAGAGAGGAAGGGAAGACAGAGAGAAAGATAGACACTGCTTGTGAAGCGAGCCCCCTGCAGGTGGGGAGCTGGGGGCTTGAACCAGGATCCTTACGCCGGTCCCTGCGCTTCCATGTGCACTTGACCCGCTCCGCTACTGCCCGGGCCCCTTTTGTTTTTTCTTCTATCCCTCCTTCCTCCCATCCTCTCTCCCTTCCTTTCTTTTTGTTTTGTTTGATTTTATAGAGAAATTGAGAAGGAACAGGAGGTAGAAAAAAGAGGAAGAGAGACACCTGTAGCATTGCTTAATCACTTGTGAAATCCCCCCCCCCCGCAGTTGGGAAGTGGGGGCTTGAACCTGGGTCCTTGCACATGGTAATGTGCATTCAGTCAGGTGCATCACCACCCAGTTCCTACCAGACTGATTTTTTCCCTGACAAGTCTGCCTCTGAGGTCTTCTCCTCCCCCTGGTTTGGTGCTATTTGCCCATTAAGATCTGGCTCTCAATCATCTCCACTGAGAAGCTTGAGTCACTCCCAAGTTTGGTTGGGAGCTCCTTTGTGCCCCCACAGACCATGGCCTTCCCCAGAAGCTCTCAGAACTGATCATGCAGTCCTAGCCACTGCTGAACACATCTGCACCCATCCTAAGGCAGGCGGGGCACCCCTGTAGCTGACAGATATTTAAGCTGTGCCATTCAGCCCTCACTCTGGGGAAAGCTCCCCTCTGATGGAAAGACAGACACAAGAAAGTGCTGGGGGTGAGCCTCAATGACCGAGTCCAGAGGAAATAGGGTCTTGGAGTGTGACAGGAGTCCTCCAGGTGGAGAGGAAGCAGAAGGAGAGCACTGAGAGGGAAGGTCAGGCATGAGAATGAGCACAGGATATCACCATCCTGCTTCCGGGGACTATAGATGGATGAGTCCATGCCTGGATGTGGAGGGCAGTGCTTGGAGGTGAAAATTAATGACCATGCAGCACTTTGGAAGTTGCCAAGGAGGTTGTGCTTTGTCCTGGGGGAACAGGGAAGGCATGGGCAGGTTCTGGAAGGAAAGTGATATGGTCATGTTTGGGATGCTCGGTTCCCCCTGGGGAGTGTGTGGGAGATGATTGGCGGGGGTGGGGGGGCGGGAATAATAGAAGCCACCCAGGGAAAGGTCACCAGGTCAGAATGGAGAGAACGGGTGGCTATGTCTGTGGTGAAAGCAATAGAATGTGCTGCCTCCTGGAGCTGAGGATGAAGGAGACTACAATGTACCCCAGAATCCCAGCTTGGTGAGCCTACAATGATGAGGGTGGAGACAGGCTAATGAGAGAGCTTGCAAAATATCACCCAGACAAACTCCTCCCTAACCTGAAGAACAGGCTGAAGTTCTCTGTAGGGACGCTAGAGGGAGCTCCAGGACAGGACAGTCTCCCTTCTGCCACTGACTGCCAGCCTCCACCCTCTTCCAGGGAGATTGTTCCCAGAGCAGTCCTTGGAGGTAGGCTGTGGGAGGTCCTGCCTCAGCCTGGCCAAGCCAGTAGGGTCTGGAGTTTCAGGCAGAGGTTGGTAACTATGAGCACTGACACCCTGAGCCTACTCTTCCCACTCCCACAGGAGAGGAGAAGAATTAGTCAAGGTCACACCACTGCCATAGGCCTTTCCTATGAAAAACTGAGCTGGTGTGAGACTCTGATGGACCTGCATGTCTGGGACAGGGTGGTGGCATTCCAGGAGAGGCAGTTCCTGACAAAGGCCTGGAGGCAGAGGGGAGTATGGCCAGAGCTCCGGTAACAGGAAGGGGTACAGTTGGGGCTGTGCTGAGCAGAGGGGAACCTTGGCAGGTCTTCTGCAGGGCAATGCCAGCTTGGCATCTTCAAAGGATCCCTCCAGCTGCAGAGTAGGGAGTGGCAGGATTACAGTTTTTGGAGAAGCGATTAGCCTCTCTCCTTGCATCTAAATGGCATGCTCTTTTAAATTTTTATGACAACAAAAAATGAATAACAAATGGAGACACTGAATCAGGAAATCCATTTCCTTTCAAATCTGATGGAAAGCACAAATCCAAGTCCAAAATAATGCTAACAGGATTCTAATAACCTGTAACAAATTGTGCCAGCAATACCAGCTGAGTTCACCTAATGCTGATCAACTGAGACCTCTCTGAAACCCAGTTGAAGCCTCAGCTCTTACTTTAAAGAGATATTTTGTTTATTACATCTGAGGAAAAGCTCCACGTGAGACAAGAGACAGAGAAGGCTATCCAGAGGACAACTCTGGTACATTTGGTGCCAAGGATTGAGCCAGGAACCTCAAGCATGCAGCTTCAATACTCTGCAAGTAGAGCTATTTCCCCAGTCACCATATGACTCTGTCCACATGGGGAAACCAGGGCTTCGTAGAGAAGGGACTAATCCTAGGTCCTGTGGCAAAGTTGGAACTGGAACAAACATTCCTGACTCTCAAACCTCGTCTTCTTTGTACACTCGTGTGTGTCTACACACACACACACATACACACACACACACACATACACACACACACACCATATACACCACACAGGAATGCCCTTTAGTCTCAGATACACACATTTTCTGAGATCGGGTGTGTTCAGGGTGGTATGGCTGTAGAACAGATACACACATCTATACACACAAGGTCCAGTAGACTCTTTGCTTATGTCCACATACGCTGGTCTGGATGAAACTAGCACACATTCATACTCTGTTCCCCAGCATGCCCAAATACAGACACAAACATTCACATTCACACACACAGCTGCTCACTCCCAGTCACTTCAAAGCTCATGTATTTCCAGACATTTGCAGAGAACACACAGGTATGCACTAAAGCAAACATAGGCAAGATACCAAAATATTCCTGTACACATCTACAAACACACCAACCTCACATCAGTGGACACACAGACTCCTGAGTGTACACACACACACACACACACACACCCTGACTAACACTCTGGTCAAGACAGCCACCCTCCAGCTCAGGTGCAGGCCATGCCAGATGTGCTGGCCCCTCAGCTTACAGTACCTCTGCAAGGGCCTGGGAATGAGACTAGCTGCCGCCTAGGGCAGGTCAAGGGCTACATGCTTTACTGGAAGAGCTGGGGCTGATAGCAAGTGCCCAGGCTGCCCAGAGTGGCTTAGATTCTGCTCCCCTCCCCAACAGGAGTGTGCAAGTGTGTGTGTGTGTGTGTGTGTGTGTGTGTGTGTGTGCACCTGCCTTAGTGGGAGAGAAGGATCAATGCAAAGATGGGAGAAAGTCATCTTTTGTGAACCAAACAAAGCCAAGACTTAGTATCTGCCTTCCCCCTACCAAGAATACAGGAGAGAGTGTTAGTGGGCTCACCCAGAGCTGAGCTCTTAAGGCACACACTATGACAATGGTTGTGAGGCCCGAGACTTGAGTTCCATCTGGGTTGTGGGACAGTGAGCAACTCCTGTCCTCTGAGCTTCAGTTTTCTCATCTGAGAAGTGGGTCCCACCCCCTGCATGGTCACTCATTGGGCTTGCTGTTTAGACTCGAATGTGGCAATGTTAGATTCCAATGTGCTTTAAGGGGGAAGGATGGTTTTAATATGCTGAGAGTCAGGTGTTTAGGGGGAGCCTCAGGCAGGTGGATCCATATGTACGTCCAAGAAACCCAGTGGGGTGCAGATCCCAGCTTTGCCAGGACTAGGATGTAGGCTTGTAGGCTTGAGCCAGTCATTTGACCTCCCTGCACTTCTGCCTTCTCCTCTGCAATGTAGAATGTAGGTGAAATAACGGTAGTCACGTCAGTGACATGAACAATGCATATAAAGCTGTTGATGGAGGGGGCACTCATTAGTCAGTTCCTGTGATTATGTCTTTTTTTTTAATTTATTCCCTTTTGTTGCCCTTGCTGTTTTTTTTTATTGTTGTAGTTATTATTATTGTCATCGTTGTTGGATAGAACAGAGAGAAATGGAGAGAGGAGGGGGAAGACAGAGAGGGGGAGAGAAAGATAGACACCTGCAGACCTGCTTCACTGCCTGTGAAGTGACTCCCTGCAGGTGGGGAGCCGGGGACTCGAACCGGGATCCTTACGCTGGTCCTTGTGCTTTGCGCCACCTGCACTTAACCCACTGCGCTACAGCCCGACTCCCGTGATTATGTCTTATATGTATTTCATGTATTCACCCAACAGAGACTTTCTGAGCACTTACTATAAGCCCAGCACAGTTCTAAGTGCTCTCCAAAGTTTGTAGCAGTTCACTCATCTAACAACTCCGTCATTATTCCTTGCCCTACAACTGAGGAAACTGAGGCTTAGAGTGGTCTAGTCACTTTTTTCAAGGCCAGACAACTAGTAGGAGGCAGAACCAGAATTGCAACCCTGATCTCTCAGCTTCTCAGTCCATGTGCAAGACCCGCACTTCCCTTTTAGAGTTCAGAGTCCTCCCCTCTCCCTAGGAGCAGCCCCTGTTAAATAAATCATCTGGTAACGGTTTCTAATTCCCAGCCTTGGTTGCAAATGAATTATTCACATTGTAAGGTCTGCAAACCGCAAGCTGAGCCTCATTACCCAAGCAGAGCAGCCCGCCCACAAGATGCCACTCCTCCCCTGGGCATGGGTCCTGGTGGGCTAGCCAGAGGCAGCCAGACTTGGCGGACACAGGGGCCCTACTCTGGGAACTGGCAGAAGGGGCTTTCCTTCTCCTGCTCTGATTCTCAGTCTGTGCTTTCTAATAAGCTCATGACCTGGTGTTGTCAAGAGAACATAAGCTCCGGACTCAGGTGGTCCTGGGTTTCAGTTCTGACTCTACCCTGAGCAGCTGTGTGACCTCAGGCTCTGGGAGACAGGATGGGGAGGCCGTTCCCACAACGGGCTCTACTGCTCAATTCTTTCCTACTCCCATGTGTGTGCTGAGCCTTGTGCTGCCTGGTTAGACCCAGTGCTGGGAACTGGGGGGACACAGATCCCATCTTGTAGGGATGCCCAGGCTCTGTGTCTCATTCTTCTGCCTCCAGGACCCAGATGAAGCTCTGGACTCAGAGCTTCCCTTCAGGGTCAATTGCACATCCCAGTTGCTGGGAACCTTGACTGCTGTTGGCTTTTGGTGAGCAGCTGGTGGCCACAGCCTGACTGACAAAAGACAAAGGACCAGCTCCTTGCCTGCACTAGGACAACATTGAGGGACTGACACCATTCCAGACATTCCCTCCAGGGCCTCAGCAACAACCTCCAAGCAAGTAAATTCCCTCTGCCCGGTACTGCCTTCCTACTTCCTAGCAGGTGTTTCTTCAAGAAGTCAACTGAAGGCCTTTGTCACAAAGCCAGATTCCAGCAAATGAATAAGTCCCATTTCTGGCTACCAGTACACAAGTGTGCTCACAGACTGGAAGCCTGCATTCTAGCTGGTCCACATTTAGATCCTAGTCTAGACTGACTCCCAGTGTTAGTCACAGGCTGAGCCCTGATTAGAACCACTGACTACAGCACACCCAGTCCAAGTTTCCCTTTGTGCCTTCCCTTTTTCTTTTTTTTAATTTCTTTATTGGGGAATTAATGTTTTACATTCGACAGTAAATACAACAGTTTGTACATGCATAACATTTCCCAGTTTTCCAGATAACAATACAACCTCCACTAGGTCCTCTGTCATCCTTTTTGGACCTGTATTCTCCACTCCCCCCTCCCCCAACCACCCCAGAGTCTTTAACTTTGGTGTAATATGCCAATTCCAGTTCAGGTTCTACTTGTGTTTTCTCTTCTGATGTTGTTTTTCAACTTCTGCTTGAAAGTGAAATCATCCTATATTCATCATTCTGTTTATGACTTATTTTTCTTAACATGAATTTTTCTTTTTTATATTTTTTAATATTTATTTATTCCCTTTTGTTGTCCTTGTTTTATTGTTGTAGTTATTATTGTCGTCATTGTTGGATAGGACAGAGAGAAATGGAGAGAGAAGGGGAAGACAGAGAGAAAGATAGACATCTGCAGACCTGCTTCATCGCCTGTGAAGCGACTCCCCTGCAGATAGGGAGCCAGGGGCTTGAACCGGGATCCTTACACCAGTCCTTACATGGGATCCTTACACTGGGCCACCTGCGCTTAGCCCGCTGTGCTACCGCCCGACTCCCTTAACATGAATTTTTCAAGGTCCATCCAACATCGGCTGAAAACAGTGATGTCACCATTTTTTATAGCTGAGTAAGATTCCATTGTGTATATATACCACAACTTGCTCAGCCACTCATCTGTTGTTGGACACCTGGGTTGCTTCCAGGTTTTGACTATTACAAATTGTACTGCTAAGAACATATGTATACACAGATCTTTTTGGATGGGTGTGTTGGGTTCCTTAGGATATATCTCCAGGAGGGGGATTGCAGGATCATAGGATAGGGTAGGTCCATTTCTAGCCTTCTGAGAGTTCTCCAGACTGTTCTGCACAGAGGCTAGACCAGTTTACATTCCCACCAGCAGTGCAGGAGGGTTCCTTCAACCCCACACCCTCTCCAGCATTTGCTGCTGTTACCTTTTCTGATGTATGACATTCTCACAGGAGTAAAGTGGTATCTCATTGTTGTCTTTATTTGCCTTTCTCTGACAATCAGAAACTTGGAGCATTTTTTCATGTGTTTCTCGGCCTTTTGGATCTCTTCTGTGGAGAGTATTCTGTCCATGTCCTCTCCCGATTTTTGGATGGGGTTACTTGTTTTCTTGTAGTTGAGTTTGGTAAGCTCTTTATATATTTTGGTTATTAAACTCTTGTCTGATGTATGGCATGTAGAGATCTTCTCCCATTCTGTGAGGGGTTTCTTGGTTTGGGTAGTAGTTTCTTTAGCTGTGCAGAAGCTTTTTAATTTGATGTAGTCCCATAGGTTTATACTTGCCTTAGTCTTCTTTGTAATTGGATTCGTTTCATTGAAGATGTCTTTAAAATTTATGCGGAAAAGAGTTCTGCCAATATTTTCTTCTGATAGTTTCTGGTCTAACATACAAGTCCTTGATCCACTTGGAATTTACTTTTGTATTTGGTGAAATAATAGTGGTTCAGTTTCATTCTTCTGCATGTTTCAACCCATTTTTTTCAACACCATTTGTTGAAGAGACTTCCCTTTCCCCCATTTAATAGTCTGGGCACCTTTGTTCAAGATTAGTTGTCCATAGGTGTGGGGCTTACTTCTGGGCTCTCAATTCTATTCCGCTCGTCAGTGTATCTATTCATATTCCAGTACCAAGCAGTTTTGATGACAACGGCCCTATAGTACAATTTGAGATCTGGGAGTGTGATGCCTTCAGTTCTGTTCTTTTTTCTCAAGATTGTTTTGGCAATTCTAGGTCTTTTCTGGTTCCAGATAAACATTTGTAGCATTTGTTCTAGTCTACTGAAAAACATGGTTGGGATCATGATAGGGATAGCATTAAATTTGTATATGACTCTGGGTAGTATACTCATTTTGATGAGGTTAATTCTTCCAACCTATGAACATACAGTATCTTTCCACTTCTTTGTGTCTTTCTTAATTTCCTTGAGTAGTGACTCATAATTTTCAGTATACAAGTTTTTCACTTCTTTGGTTAGGTTTATTCCTAGATATTGTTTTTGTTGCTATAGTAAAAGGAATTGATTTTTGGATTTCATCTTCTTCTAACTTAGTGTTTGCATAGAGGAATGCCACTGACTTTTGAATGTTAATTTTGTAGCCTGACACCTTACTGCATTGCCTGATGATATCCAAAAGCTTCTTGCTGGAATCCTTAGGTTTTTCTATATATACTATCATGTCATCTGCAAATAGGGAGAGTTTGACTTCTCTTCCCATCCGTATCCCTTTAGTTCCTTGCTCCTGCCTGATTGCTATGGCAAGAACTTCCAACACTATGTTGAATAGTAATGGTGATAGTGGGCAGCCCTGTCTAGTACCTGATCTTAGGGGAAATACTTCCAGTTTTTCACCATTGAATATGATGTTGGCTGTAGGTTTGCTATATATAGACTCCACTATCTTCAGGAATTTTCCATCTATTCCCATTTTTTGTAGTGTTTTGATCATAAAGGGATGTTGTATTTTGTCAAAGGCTTTCTCTGCATTTATTGATATGATCATGTGGTTTTTGGTCTTGTTTTTATTGATGTGGTGGATAATGTTGATTGATTTACATATATTAAACCAAATTTGCATCCCTGGGATAAACCCCACTTGGTCATGATAAACAATCTTTTTAATTTTTTAAATATTCATTTATTTATTTTCCCTTTTTGTTGCCCTTGTTTTTTTTTTTTTTTTTTTGTAGTTATTGTTGTCGTTGTTGCTGGATAGGACAGAGAGAAATGGAGAGAGGAGAGGAAGACAGAGAGGGGGAGAGAAAGATAAACACCTGCAGACCTGCTTCATCGCCTGTGAAGCGACTCCCCTGCAAGTGGGGAGTGGGGGGGCTTGAACCGGGATCCTTACACTGGTCCTTGTGCTTTGCGCCACGTGCACTTAACCTGCTGTGTCCTACTGCAGAACTCCCCAATCTTTTTAATATACTGCTGTATCCGGTTGGCTAGAATTTTGTACAGTATTTTAGTATCTATATTCATCAGAGATAATTTTTCTTTTTTGATTGTGTCCCTGTCTGCTTTTGGTATCAAAGTGATATTGACTTCATAGAAGCTGGAAGGGAGTATTCCAGTGTCTTCAATCTTTTGGAAGACTTTTAAAAGTAAAGACATTAGTTCTTCTTTGAAGGCTTTGTAGAATTCATTTGTAAAACCATCTGGTCCAGGACTTTTATTTGGGGGAAAGTTTTTGATAACTGTTTTAGTTTCATTAGCTGTGATGGGCCTGTTCATTTTATCTAGATCCTCTTTACTTAATTTTGGAATTTCATAGGTATCTAGGAAATCGTCCATTTCTTCCAGGTTTTCTAGCTTGGTGGCATATAGTTGTTCATAGAAGCCTCGCATGGTATGTTGAATTTCTGTGGTGTCTGTGGTGCTATCTCATCTTTCATTTATGATCCTATTTATTTGGGTCTTCTCCCTATATTGTTTTGTGAGTCTGACTAAAGGTTTGTCAATTTTGTTCACTCTTTCAAAGAACCAACATTTACTTTTGTTGATCTTTTGTATGGTCTTATTTTCAATGTTATTTATTTCTACCCTAACTTAAGTGATTTCTGTCCTTCTGGTTGCTTTAGGGTTCCTTTCTTCTTCTTCTTTTAGGTCTTTAAGATGTGCAATCAGGCTTTTTATTTCTGCTTTTTCTTGTTTCCTAATGTGTGATTGTATGGCTATGAACTTCCCTCTCAGTACTGCCTTAGCTGTGTCCCAAATATTTTGATAGCTTGTGTCTTCATTTTCACTGAAGTCTCGAAACATTTTGATTTTTTCCTTTATTTCCTCTTTGACCCAGAAGTTGTTAAGTAGTGTACTATTGAGCTTCCACATTTTGTGACTATTACTAATCTTTTGTTGATTGTTAAGTATTAGTTTAATTCCACTGTGGTCTGAGAAGATGCTTGGGATGATTTTAATGCTCTTGAATTTGCTGATGCTGTCTTTGTGGCCTAACATATGCTGTATACTTGAGAATGAGCCATGTGGATTTGAGTAAAATGTGTATTCCAGTTTCTTGAGATGAACGACTCTGAAAATGTCCAATAGTTCTAGTTTATCTATCTCCTCATTTAGCTCCCTCATGTCTTTATTGATTTTCTGCTTGGATGATCTGTCAAGTTGAGAGAGTGGGGTGTTGAAGTCCTCTACTATGACTGTATTGCTATTAATATATTGCTGTAGCTTTTTCAGTAGACATTTGATGTATTTAGATGGCTTCTCATTGGGTGCATAGATGTTAATAAGTGTTAAGTCCTCTTAATTGACTGATCCTCTAAGCATTAAGTAGTGTCCGTCACTATCTTTTTAAATTGTATTTATTTTAAAGTCAGATATGAGAATAGCTGTTCCTGCCCCTTTTTGTGGGTCATTGGCTTGTATGATAGTTTTCCATCCTTTCACTTTGAGTCTGTGTTTGTCTTGTTGAGTTAGGTGGGTTTCCTGTAGACAGCATATTATTGGTTTGTGTTTTCTCATCCATCTTCCTACACTGTGCCTTTTAATAGGTGTATTCAGGCCATTGACATTTATTGATATCAAAAATTGAAGATATTTTAACACCATTCTTGTAGTGTTTTAGAGTGTTCTGATAGATGGCATATTTATGGTGGGGTGACTGTTTATAGGAGAACTTTCAAAACTTCTTTCAGGGCAGGCTTGGTGATAGTTGATTCCTTCAACTGTTGCTTGTCTGAGAAGGTTTTATGCCTCCATCTAGTCTGAATGACAGTCTAGCAGGATACAGTAGACTTGGTTGAAAACCTTTCTCATTGAGTACTCAATAGATATCTTGCCATTCTCTTCTGGCCTGTAGTGTTTGTGTGGAGAAGTCTGCTGCTAATCTTACAGGTTTTCCTCTGTAGATGACCCTTTGTTTTTTCCTTGCAGCCTTCAGGGTACTTTCTTTATCCTTATTCCTTTCCATTCTAAATAGGATGTGTCTTGGTGTCTTTAAGTCCGAGTTAATTCTGTTTGGGACCCTCTGGGCTTTTTGAACCTTTATGTCTTTTTTTAAAATTATTTTATTTATTTATTTTTGATAGAGATCCAAAGAGAGGAAGACACAGAGAGAAACACCAGAGCACTGCTCAGCTCTGGCTTATGGTGGTTGGGGGATTGAACCTGGGACTTCGGAGCATGAGAGTCTCTTTGCATAACCATTATGCTATCTACACCCACCCAAACCTTTATGTCTTTTATGTTCTCTAGACTAGAGAAGTTCTCAGCTATTATGTCCTGAAGAAAACTTTCTTCCCCTCCCTCTCTTTCTTCCTTGATAAGCCAATAATGTGTATATTATTTCTTTTGAAGTCATCCCATAGGTCTCTGTTATTATTTTCAGTATATCTTAATCTCTTTTTGAGATCTCTTACTTCTTTTTTAGTTGTCTCTAATTCATCCTTGATCTAGCTAATTCTGTCTTCAGCCTCATTTATCTCTTCTCCCTTCCCTGTACTGTTTTCTGAAGTTCATTTATTTTGTTGCCCTATTCTGATACTGTTTTAGCTTGTTCAGCTAATTGTGTTCTTAGCTCAGCTATTTCAGTTTTCAGCTCTCTAATAACCTTGAGATAATTAAATGTTTTCTTCCAGGGTCTCATTCATTGCTTCTGCATTTCTGATGACAATTCTTTCAGACTCTTTACTCACTCCTGTGATTATTTGCTTAACTAGTGTTTAGATGTTGACCTCATTATTTTGTGCTTCAGCCTTTGAGGGACTTTTAGCTGGACTCTTGGCCTGGTTCATTTCTCCAATATTTCTTCTTGTTGGTTTAACCATTCTATATAGTATGTTATGAGGTCCCTCTCAGTACTTCTCAAATTACTGATCACTCTTGCCTGGATTGACTGTGTCTAAGTAAGGTATTTAAAGGGTTCACAGTTGTGGAAATTGACAGTTGCTTCAGTATTATTTTAATCCCTGAGTTGGCTTAAAAGCCAGTGGCTTAAAAGCCTCTTTTGTTCTTTTTCTTCCCTGTAGGCTATGGGAGCCTATGGGCTTTTAAACTATAAGTAGGCTTCTTAGATTAATCACTGACTCCTGACCAAGAGATAAAGTTGGGTGGGGCAGAGATAATCTAGTGGTTATGCAAAGAGACTCTCATAGCCCCACTACTAGGCCACTGAGGTATAGATCTCTCCTGAGTTTCTTCATTAGTTCTTTGTCCCCTGGAGTCAGCACAGGGCCTTTCCCCCCCACCTGCTCCAGATTCTGAGGGCAGTAGCAATGGAGACTCACAGTTGCATTTGGTGAGTCTTAGGGGAGTCCTCTCCTCCCTTCAGCTATCTTTTTGTTGATGAAACAGACTGGAGGTGGTGTCTCAACTGGTAAACTGATTGACTGTTGCCAGCTGCTTAATCTCTCTTTAGGCTCCTCTCTGTCCATGGGCCATATGTGTTTGCACTCACCAGTGATTTGGTGGGTTCCTGAAGTCATTCTAATCCTGTCTTGTTGTCCCAGGTGGTCTCCTTTGGTATTCCTAGTTGATCCGTGAGAGGAGAGGAGAGAAACACAGCTGCTGCTGCTCCGTAGTTCCATCTCTAGAAGTCTCTGTCTCTTTTTCTTAAGGTCCACCTGTAGGTGAGATCATCCAGGATTCATCCTTCTCTTCTTGGCTTATCCCACTTAGCATGATTCTTATAACTTCCATCCTAGATGACACAAAGGAGATGATGTCAATGTTTTTAACAAATGAATAGTATTTCATTGTGTATATACACAACATATATATAGTTTTTGTTTGTTTGTTTTGTTTTGTTTTTATGGTTTTGTTTTGTTATTGCCACTAGGATTATTGCTGGGGCTTGGCTTGGTGCCAGCAGGGCTCAGTGCCAGCACTACAAATCTATCACTCCTGAAGGTCATTTCTTCTTTCTCTCTCTCTTTTATTTTTAATTGGATAGGACATAGAGCAATTGAGAGAGGAGGGGGAGGGAGCAAGGGAGAAACAGATACCTGCAGTACTGTGGTATCTCTTTTTCCTTCTCACCATCTATCTAGAACAAAGGGGGGGGCAAAGAATCTAAAGGGAGTGATGGAATCAAACAAGCATGAAGCCCTGCTGATAACAGTGGTGGCAAAAAAAAAAAAACGATATAAATAAATAGGGGCCAGGCAGTGGTGCACCTGGTTAAACACAAGGACTGGGGTTCAAGTCCCTGCTCCTCACATGCAGTGAGGATGCTTTCCTACAGGTGTCTATCTTTATCTCTCCTATCTGTCTATCTCCCCTCCCTCCTCAATTTCTCTCTGTCATATCCAAAAACAAACAAACAAACAAAAAACCCACCAGAAGCAGTGGTTTTTGTAGTGCAGCCCCCGAGCCCCAGTGATAATCTTTGTGGCAACTAAAATATATATATATATATAAATAAATATACAATAAATTATAGCCTACCTTAGGAAATTGGTATGGATATCAAATTATACAAATGGTGTAGCCTGGGTGGTGGCACAGTGGATAAAGTGCTGGGCTATCAAGCATGAGGTTCCCAGTCAGATCCCTGGCATCGTGAGTGCTTAGAGTGATGCTTTGGTTCTCTCTTCTCTCTCTTTTTTCTTTTTTTAATATTTATTTATTTTCCCTTTTGTTGCCCTTGACTTTTTTATTATTGTTGTTATAGTTATTGATGTTGTTGTTGTTAGATAGGACAGAAAGAAATGGAGAAAGGAGGGGAAGACAGAGATGGGGAGAGAAAGATACCTGCAGACCTACTTCACTGCTTGTGAAGCGACACTCCTGCAGGTGGGAGCCAGGGGCTGGAACCCGGATCTTTAAGCAGGTCTTTGCACTTCGCGCCACGTGCACTTAAACCACTGTGCTACTGCCCAACTCCCCTCGTCTCTCCTTTTGTTTTTTATATTTATTTATTCCCTTTTGTTGCCCATGTTGCTTTTTGTTGTTGTTGTTGTTATTGATGTCGTTGTTGTTGGATAGGACAGAGAGAAATGGAGAGAGGAGGGGAAGACGGAGAGGGGGAGAGAAAGATAGACACCTGCAGACCTGCTTCACCGCCTGTGAAGCGACTCCCCTGCTTCACCGCCTGTGAAGCAACTCCCCTGCTTCACAGGTGGGGAGCCAGGGGCTCCGTGGCAAGCACAGTAACTCTGTGAACAGTTGGTCATATGATCCAGGAGCCTGCTAGCTCCATAGAAACCTTTCTCTGGAGCCTGGCGGTGGCGCAGCAGGTTAAGCGTATGTGGAGCAAAGCTCAAGGAACTGCATCAGGATCCTGGTTCGAGTCCCTGGCTCCCCACCTGCAGGGGAGTCACTTTACAAGCAGTGAAGTAAGTCTGCAGGTGTCTGTCTTTCCCTCCCCCTCTCTGTCTTCCCCTCCTCTCTCCATTTCTCTCTGTCCTATCCAACAATAACAACATAAATAACAACAACAATAATAACAACAATAAACAACAAGGGCAACAAAAGGGGGGAAAAATTAGAAAAACAACAACACCACCTTTCTCTGGGAGACCAGCTTCTAGTTGAGTCTGGCTTCTACAGAAGTACAGGCTGGCCCAGGGTGTAAGTAAGGGCTGGTTCTGCCAAGGCTGAGGCAAGTCATTTCTGCCTCTTTGAGTTCTCATCTTACTCTTTAAATGGGTGATGATAGGAGGATCCCATGAAATCCCAGGACATGCTTCCTACCAGCGAGATGGCAGCTATTAATTACTCTTAACATCCTCCATTCAGATTTCGGTTCTTCTATAAAGCTGTTCTTCTATGAAGTTGTTTTCCCTCTGTTCCAGATAGAGGGTGAGAGAGAAAAGATACACCAGCACTGATTATATATATATTTGCCACCACTGTTATCACCGGGGCTTCATGCTTGTTTGATTCCATCACTCCCTTTGCATTCTTGTTTTTCCCCTCTGTTCCAGATAGAGGGTGAGAGAGAAGAGATACCACAGCACTGCTCCACTGCTAGTGGAGCTTCCTTATGCAGGAGTTCTCAGGTGGTTACTAAGGCCTCGAACCTAGGTAAAGTGTGTGTTCCACTGGGCTCGTTATTTCAGCTCCCAAGGTAGGCTAGTATTCCAGGTATGGCACAGGTGAGGAAGCTAAGGCCAAGTGAGCTGGGAATCACAACCCAGAACTCCTGATATGTAATCTCTCATCCTTAAATTCATATGTTGAAACCTAACTCCCAAGGTGATACCTTCAGGAGATGGGGCCTCTGAGAGAGTTTATTTGGTCATAAGAGTGGAGTCTCCACATAAAGCATTAGTGTCCGTATAAAAGAAGCTCCAGAGCTCCCTGGACCCCTCCACTGTATGAAGTTATAGCCAAAAACAGCTGTGTGTGAAGCAGGAAGTTAAGACGTCAAAAGACATCAATATCTGTCTCTCTTTCTCTCCCTCCCCCTCCTCTCTCAATTGTTCTCTTTCCTATCCAACTAAAAAAAGAGAGAGAAAGAAGAAATGACCTTCAGGAGTGATAGATTTGTAGTGCTGGTACTGAGCCCTGCTGGCACCAAGCCAAGCCCCAGCAATAATCTTGGTGGCAATAACAAAACAAAACCACAAAAAAAAAAAAAACCAAATATATATATATATATGTTGTGTATATGCACAATGAAATACTACTCATTTGTTAAAAACATTGACGTCATCTCCTTTGTGTCACTTAGGATGGAAGTTATAAGAATCATGCAAAGTGGGATAAGCCAAGAAGAGAAGGATGAATCCTGGATAATCTCACCTACAGGTGGACCTTAAGAAAAAGAGACGGGGGGCCAGGCAGTAGCACAGCGGGTTAAGCGCACTTAATTGAATATATTCACAACGGACAGACAGACTAATTTTAGACTGTTAATTTTTATTTAAATACATCAAGGCTACACTCAAACCTGGAAGATCTTACAGAGATTGAAAAGGCGAAGTTAAGAAATTCTCAGGGAGTCGGGCTGTAGTGCAGTGGGTTAAGTACAGGTGGTGCAAAGCACAAGGACCTGCGTAAGGATCTTGGTTCAAGCCCCAGGTTCCCCACCTGCACAGGTGGTGAAGCAGGTGAAGCAGGTCTGCAGGTGTCTATTTTTCTCTCCCCCTCTCTGTCTTCCCCTCCTCTCTCCGTTTCTCTCTGTCCTATCCAACAACAATAACAACAACAACAAACAACAAGGGCAAAAAAAGGGAAAATATAGCCTCCAGGAGCAGTGGTTGATAGTGCAGGCACCAAGCCCCAGCAATAACCCTGGAGACAAAAAAAAAAAAAAAAGAAGAAGAAGAAAAAAAAGAAAAAGAAAGAAAGAAATAGGGACAGAAAGGGAAGACACAAAGTGAAACTTGGACTGGGTGTGATGTAGTGCACCAAAACAAAGGACTCTGGGGAAGGAGAAGAGGCATGGTGATAGAGGAGGGATTGGAGTCCTGGTGCACAATGCCGAAAAGGACCCAAGTTGGGGGTAAATGTTTTGCAGACACCTATCATGGGGAGATGAGAAATTGTGTCTTGTGTCAATAGTTATTCTGTAAGCCATTACTCCCTCCCCCTAAAATGGTTTTAAAAAAATACATTCTCATTATTTATAAGCTACCCAGTCTATGGTGTTTTGTTGTAGCCACTGAATAGACCATTTTCCACACTTAATAATTATTCCATTCATTCATGAAACCACCCATTCACCAACCATCCACAGCTACACAGCAAATATTCTCAGTGTGCCATGTCTGATCTTCTGAGGACAGAATGGGCAAGCCAGCCCTGGTAGTATGCACAGGCTGGCAAAGGAGCCAGCTTTAAACAAGCCCCAAACACCAAATGCATCACCATTTTGCTAAGTGCTGAGCTGAGAAGAAGCAGTCTGGGATGTTGTGAATCGCTGTAACAAGGACCAACTCTGCTGGGAGTGTTCTCTGGGCCCCAGGGAGCTAGTGGGTAGGAAACCTACTGAGACAACCCTGTAGACTTAGCCTCAGGGGACAGAGCTGCAAGAATAGCATGAATCTGCTTCTGCTGAGCCAGCTGGCTGGGTGAGGCTGCAGCAGCCCACCTGGTCCCTCCAGCTAGCAGGTTCATGGGGTCGAGGGAGCTGGTTGTAGCAAGAGGTAAGTAATGGGTGGGGTGAGGGTCTTTTCAACACTCCCCTCTCCCAGATTCACTTTGCAACACATTCAAGCTGGGACCTGAAGTCTCAAGTGGTCTGTTGGAGCTTTCAGAGACACTGGAGAGTGATTTTAGGAGGGGGGAGAGAGCATGAGCATGGGGGAGGGTGAGCAAGGAGGGGAAGCAGAGATAATATGTCCTTGCCCTTGGACACTACATAGCACCCCTGGAGGCAGGGGGTGAACTTCCATCTTGCACAGGTGATAGTAATTGCTGCCTATGTTGAAAGCTACATTTGTCCAAAGAGGGCTATGTATGATCTCATTGCATGCTCAACAGTCCAGTAAGATCATCACTGCTGGGTCCCCATTTACAGACTGAGGGTCCAAGGTCATAAGGGGGTGAAACAGATAGGATACTATCCTGGAGGACCAAGATACAATCCTAGTTCATGTCCTCAACTCCATCCTATTGTGCCTCAGAAACAATGGGAGGAAACCCAGATACCTGCTGGCTAAGGCTCACCCATGCTGACTCCACAAGTACCACCACCCTTCCACCAGTGGTCTTGCCTGTCTCTCTTGCTAAACTGACAGCTGTATTTACCTATGTCACCATGAGGTGCTAGGCAAATACATTGGAAAAATACAGATTTTAAAAGTCATGAGTAGAAACTCACAAAATGCTCACTGTACTTTACTTCCTACGGCCCTGTGAGAACGGTGCTGTCATCACCCCCATTTCACACATGGACAAGCTGATGACCCAGAGCTGAACACAGTGAAGCCAAGATTCACCAGATGGCAAGTAAATAATTCACCAGCTGTGCAAATGAGCACTGGTTGAGATGAATGAGTGAATGAACAAAAAGTGAAATGTTGGGAAGAGAGACTGGGCAAGAAAGTGAGATGCAGATCTTGGTGAAGTAGAAAGGATGTGGGGGGCCACTACTTGGATGTCCCATATCCAGGCCTAGGGTAAAGCCCCCCTTCCCTCCTTTTTCGGAGGCTTGAGTGTTTGGCCAGGCTGTTGCTTAGCAACAGTGTTCCACCCTTTCCTGCTTCAGTGGCCAGAACTGGGGTGTGCCTCAGGGCCTGTCCACAGCAAACTGGGGGTGGGGAACCCTGGGTGCCTGGCTGCTGAGGAAGTTAAGAGATCAGAGAGGTGGGCTTGGGTGGGCTCCAGGACTAGAAGAGCTCCCCTACTCCAGAGCAATGGTCTAGAAACTTTACATCGGGCTCAACCTGACGCTGTTAACTGGCTATGGAAGAAGGGCAAACGCTAGAAGAAGAAGAAGAAGAAGAGCGATGGTGTGGAAGGCTATGCCCTGTCTGGTGTGGGGAGGGTCACAGCAGGAGTCCAAAGTCCTAGGTTTGAAGAAGGCTGGAAAGATTCCCTTCCCTTCCTGAACCGATTCTGCATCTGTAAACTGTGTTGACCCACCCCACCCCCAGGCGCCGCTGTGCTTATTTCTTCAGTGCAACCTGGGGAAGGTTTTGTACTGGGAGAGCACAAGCTAGTCTAAGCAAGGGCAGTGCAGTCTGTCTCAGAGAAGGATTGTGTGGCAGAGACTGTCTTAGGTCTCCAGTTTGGGGAAGGAGTCCTGGAGGGTTCCCCCGCAGATGTGGGTAAGACCTGGAAGCAGAAGATGGGGCACGTCCCACATGAAGGGTTAGGTATTCACACTCAGGGGCGCTAACACTGGATTCTCACTCAGAGCAGCCCCCTGTGGCGGATGGTGGCGCTCCCATTTCATAGGAAAGGAAATGCAGATGCAAGAAAAGTAAACGCGGGGGACGGGGCGGGCCTTAGCGCGCTGGGTTAAGAGCACATAGCCGAGGGGCAAGAATCCCGGGTTCAAGCCCCCAGCTCCACACCTGAAGGGGGGGTGGTTACGTGTCTATCTCCCCCCTCCCGCCTCCCCCTCCTCTCTCAATTTCTCTGTCCTATCCAACAACATTAACAAAAAAAGAAAGAAAGAAAAGGAAGAAAAAAATGGTCACCACGAGCAGTGGATTCATAGTGCAGGCACCAAGCCCCAGTGATAACCTTGAAAGCAAAAAAAAAAAAGAAAGAAAGAAAGAAAAGAAAAAAGTAAAGAAAGAAGAGAAAAGAAAAGAAAAGGGACTTGCTTGGGGTCACCCAGCTAGTAAGAGGCAGAGCTGCTGACATCAGCTCCCTTCCCCCTGCCCCTGCTCGGATGAGTGGAACGAAGAGAACATGTAGAAACTTCCACCAAGCAGTGTGAAGACACCTCTACCCCTGGGGGCCTGCAGCCACCATGGAAGAATCTGAACTTTGGCCAGAGGGCACTGGGGAGTCACTGGTCGTTTCTGATCTGGGAGACCACTGACACTGGATGCTCAGGAGCCTAGGTACCATCCTGGGCCATCTGTCTTCCCCACCTCCGCCTGCCACCCTAGCGTCCACCCACCCCCGCCCCGTTTCTCAACCACACTGAGAAACCATGTGTGACGAAGGAGAATGTAAAAATATATATGCAACGGAAAACAACAACGGGCTGACAGAACATGGTTATAAATACCCTGACGGGTGAGGAAATGTTCCTCCAATCCTGCTTCCTGCTGCCTGAGGAGCAGGGGTACAGGGTTTGACTGGTGGGGAGGGGACTCAGGGAATGGGGAAGATAGGGACAAGCATGTATGGGAGTGCTGAGTCTCATGAAGACCCCGTCAGAGAACCTCTGGGTTTGGTCATCTCCAGTTCTCAGATATGGAATCCAAAGCCCTTAGAGGGAGGTCACCAAACAAGGTCATGGTCAGGAGGCAGTGAGACTGGGGTCCCAGCAAGTCCTGCCATGGCCAGCTGGCAAAAGAGGAGAGAACTAGCTTCAGACATCCTCCAGCTTCCACAGTGTCTACGACTCCCTAGTGCCCTCCAGATAGAAAGACCAAACTCTGAGACCTTCAATACCCTGCAATCTGACCTCTTCCTGACTCTCTTAAGGAACCCCCCCATCTCTGCCACAGCCATGCCACTCTGACCTTCCCCAGCATCTACTGAACCAGCCTCTGCACCTACTGCTCCCTTTGTCTGCTGTCTGTTCCCTGTAATTACCTTGGGGTTTGGGCTCATGCACCACCAACAGGCTGATTACAGTTGTGTTAACTGTAATCAAGGGAGTCACTGGGGCTGCAGCCACAGCTGAGGAGGGCCTACCCAGGACCTGCCACAGGCTTCACGTGCACACACAGCAGGTGTCGCCAGATGCTCAGGAGGGCTTATAAGGGGGAAGAAGGTGGCAACTGTGCAGATGCGGCTCTCTGATGAATGAACTGCTGACCACACTACTGAAATGAACTTGGAGCTCCTGTGCATCCTCTGGGCCTGGTGGCATAGAAAGGGACTCTATGGGGAGGTGGTCTTAGGGCTCTGGGGAGAGAAGAGAAGACAACAGCAGAGGAATAAACAGGAAAGGGACTCCTGGAGTCCCAGTAGGGGGGGACTGTGCACTGGCTAAGAAGAACTGGAAATAAGTTGGCCTCCTCCCTTGACCCTTATCAAGCAGTGACACCACAAGCAATCTGAGCCAGCTGGCTCCTCTGGCCAGTGCAAGGCATCTAGGTAAGGCTGCCCATGCAGTTGTTTGCTCACTTGCAGGCCCTGCCTATAGACCAACACTGCCCTAGAGAAATATGATATAGACCACTTACATAATTTGTTTAAATTTTTAGTAACCACTTTTTGAAAGAATAAGAAGTTGATGAAGTTCATTGCAGTGTTTTTTTTTTCGTTTTTTTTTTTTTTTTTTTTTTTTACCAGAACACTGTTCAGCTCTGGCTTATGGGGGTGCAGGGGATAGAACCTACGACTTTGGAGCCTCAGGCATGAGAGTCTTTTTGCATAACCATTATGCTATCTACCCCTGCCCCACTGCAGTGTTTCATTGAGCCCAAGATACCCAAAGATCATTTCCTACATGCAATCTAGATAAAAATTACAGAGATATTTTACGTGTTATGTGTCATCACCAGTCTTCAAAACTGAGTGTGTATTTTCTATTTACAACACATCACAACTAAGCCACACATGGCTATTACATTGGTTGGCATAGTTCTAGATCACAAACTCCATAACGGTCAGGACCACGACTGTCCCTAACTTTGTCCTGCTTGGGTACTTAAAGGGTACTCAGTAAAGGTGTGTTGAATGAATGTATTTGTGAATGAATGGGCAAATGGGCTGAGGTCTTGTTAGACCAAAATCCTGATTCCCAGTGTGAGTCATGGGAAGAGCCTTGACATCAATCCTACTTCAATATATGTAAACATAAGTGAGTCCTTTCACTCACTGGATCTCAGTTTCTCTGTCCGTAAAATGGACTAGGGCATGGGATTACATGATATTTCTGAACTCTCACTAGACTCCCCTGATGTTCTTCTCTTCCCTGAGTTCAGAGAAATTCCCTGTTCTACCCCACTCCCCTCGCCATACTCTTCCTCCTTTTTTTTTTTTTTTTCCTCCAGGGTTATTGCTGGGCTCGGTGCCTACACCATGAATCCACCGCTCCTGGAGGCCATTTTTTTCCCCCTTTTGTTACCCTTGTTGTAGCTTCGTTGTGGTTATTATTATTGCCCTTGTTGATGCAATTCGTTGTTGGATAGGACAGAGAGAAATGGAGAGAGGAGGGGAAGACAGAGGAGGAGAGAAAGATAGACACCTGCAGACCTGCTTCACTGCCTGTGAAGCGACTCCCCTGCCGGTGGGGAGCCGGGGGCTCGAACCGGGATCCTTACTCTGGTTCCTGCGCTTTGCGCCACATGCGCTTAACCCACTGCGCCACCGCCCGACCCCCTCTCCCTCCTTTTTTACAGAGCACAGCCAGACCCAAGAAGGGAACCAAGGCAGGATTCCTGCTACACAATGGGAGCAGTCTGGCCTCCAGCTGTTTCTCCACACTTCACATGTGCTCAAAGATAAGAAGAGAGTGAGCAGGGCCTACCCTTTGCTTTTGTAGGGATGGAAAAAGGAAGGCCAAGAGATCTGTCAAGATCAGTTTGAGGTTATAGAGTTGGATCAGAGCTGGCTGCTGCCCTGGATTTTCATTTGCCTTATCTGGAAAATGGGCACAATGTCTATCTTCATCCTATCAAACATCAATGTTCCTCAAATTCAGGTCCTTTGATCTTGGCAAGATGCTTTGCCTCACTGTTGTTAAAATTTCGGAAGGCTCTAGCCGGGCTGGGCTAGCTTCACGGGCGGGTAACAGAGACGCGGAGACAATGGCTGGGCAGGGAAGCTGTATTTCTTTATTCAGGAACAACGATTCATAAACTAAGACAAACTAATCACCAAACAGAACTCTGCTGTCTCTTTGCAGTGGCACAAGCACTCTCTCTTACTCTCGAACTCAGGAACCCTCTGAACTCTCTCACTCTGGAACTCTGGCGGGTTTCCTAGGGGCAGGGCCAAGCAGGCCCGCGAAACTAACTGGACTGATCTAATTCTCTCAGTGGGGGAGAGAACTAGAACCCAATGTAAAGCATACAACACCTCACTGTGCCTCAGTGTCCTTATCTGTAAATAGGGATGATAACAGTCTCGAGTTATGATCCCAAAAGAATGTGTCAGTGTACCCAAAGCCCTCATAAGACTGTCAGGTAAGGGGCCAGGTGGTAGTGTATCAGGATAAGTGCACATGGCATAAAGTGCAAGGATTGGCATAAGGATCCAGGTTTAAGCCCCTGGGTCCCCACCTGCAGAGGGTTTGCTTCACAAGCAGTTCTGAAGCAGGTCTGCAGGTATCTTTCTCTCCCCCTCTGTTTTCCTCTCCTCTCTCGATTTCTCTCTGTCCTATCCAGCAATAACAACAATAATAGCAATAACAACAAGGGCAATAAGGGCAAAAAAAAAAAAATGGGGAAAATGGCCTCCAGGAGCATCGGATTCATAGTGCAGGCACTGAGCCCCAGTGATAATCCTGGAGGCAAAAAAAGAAAATGTCGGGTACTCGCTAAGTGCTACACAAGTAATAAATGTTATTATTGGTCTTTACCATGGAGCAGTTCTGCTATTTGAATGAGGCATGGGGTGTGACAAGCATTTGCAAACTGTAAAGTCCTCTCTGAAGAGGCAATCATTTTTTTTGGGGGGGGGCGTTGCAAAGGCCATTACAACTGTAAACACATCATGACTTGCAGAGTGTTTTGTGACTCTTGCTGTATTAAGGAGGCTTTTGTGGATTAGCTCCATATAACTGGAAAAGCACTTCAAAATCATAATTCCCTTTGACGACTCTAGAGTTTTTTGGTAAGGGCTTTCTAGACTGTCGAGTACTGTGCAAGTCTATGAGACAAGTGGCCTTCCAAAGACACAGGGGCAAGAAGCAGGACAAGATTGGGAAGAGAAAGAAGTAGCACCAGAGGATGAAAACAGCAGCCAGCTCCCCCCTGCTCTGGGCACCGCCCAAGCCAGCCGGTGCAAAGAAATTCCAGCATATCTGCAGATTCCTGCAATTCTCTTCTCAGGCCAGGAAGGCCTCTCTGCACTGCTGACTCAGCCCAATGGGATGAGTTAAGCAGGAATCCGCCCCATCTTCCTTACATTCATGCCCCGTCTTTTTTGTTATTGTTGTTGTTTTCCACCACAAAGGCAATGAACCTGACACCATTTAAAGATTTCCCTGTGGGTGGCCTCTGAGGAGCTGGGGAGGTGCTGAGGCCCTCGGCAGCCTGTTGACCTTGCTCTGAGGCAAACACTTGGGTCTGCTCTCAGCTGAAGCACCCGCAGCCACATTTACTAGCAGAGAAGCAGAGGTTCAGGGACAGGGGACATTATGACCCACATAGTCAACGACTGCCACCTCTCCAGATTCAAAGGAGGTCTCGAAACTTTACATCAGGCTCAACCTGACGCTGTTGACTGGCTACGGAAAAAGGGCACAGGGGGCAAGTGGAAGGAGCAGCCTTCAGATAGTTCCGGGAGTGTGCAGAGGGCCCAGCTCTGCTAGCTTCTCATCTGTGACCTTGAGCACTTTCCTTTACTTCTTACTCTGTGCTGGAGTCCCTCAGCAGTACAGCAGCCAGTAATGTTCATTTGTGCGTATGACATTGGATGACCTGACATGCATACAAATTCTGTCCCCACTTCTGATTCTGTCCCATCTATCCACAGGCCTGTGGGTCTTCTTATTAGGGAGAAATCATTGGCAAGATGAGGGAAGTTATAAGCACAGATTTTCTCCCTCTTTCTTTCTTTCTCTCTTTCTTTCTCTCTTTCTTTCTTTCTTTCTTTCTTTTCTTTTTGCCTCCAGGGTTATCACTGGGGCTCAGTGCCTACACTACAAATCCACTGCTCCTGGAGACTAATTTTTCCCTTTTGTTGCCTTGTTGCTTATCATTGTTATTATTGCTGTCGTTGTTGTATAGGACAGAAAGAAGTCAAGAAAGATGGGGAAGACAGAGACGGGGAGAGAAAGACACCTGCAGACTTGCTTCGCTGCTTGTGAAGTGACCCCTGCAGGTAGGGGACGGGGGCTAGAACCAGGATCCTTGAGTTGGTTCTTGATTTTGGGCCATGTACACTTAACCCACTGTGCTACCACCCAGCCCCAAGCACAGATTTTCAAACCATAACGACCTGAGTTCAAATTCTTGCTATTTCATACATAGCTCTGTGTCTTTATGTGCATCATACCACCTTTTTGAACTGCCACTTGCCTATCTATAAAAACAAGCATTGTAACTATCACTACTATGATTTAGGAATTTGTTCAGAGATTATACTAATGACGTTTCATGCATGAGGCCCCCAATTCAATCCCTAGCACCACAAAAAGAAGTCAAAATCCTAGTTGAGGGGCCAAGGAGGAGGCTCAGTGGCAGAGTGCATGGAGCAGTGAAGAAGTAGTACTCTGGTCTTTCTCTCTCTCTCTCATGAGATAAATAAGTATTTGAAAAAAATCATAAAACAGTGGCCCTGGAGGTGGTGTAGTGGCTAAAATATTGATCTACATGAGGTCCTGAATTTAATCCCTGGCATAGAATATGCCAGAGTGATGCTCTGATTCTTTCTCTCTCATCAATTACATCATCAATACATCATTAATAACACATCATTAATAATAATAGTTACTACCCAGTAAAATGTTGGCAAGGGTTCAAAGACATAGTATGTATGGTATGCTTGACATCAACCTGGCACTTAGTCTGCTTGGCTATGTGCATGACCTAGGTTCTAGCCCAGATCTCCATCACATTAAAGAAATCATTGGTGCTGTGGTGTCTCTCTGTCTCTCTCCTCTGTCTCACTCTTTCTCTCTGAAAAAATCAGCCCAGAGTAGTGAAGCCTGGGAGGTAACCAGGAAAGAAAAGAGAGAGAGAGAGAAAAGAAAAGAGAAAACCAAATAACCTAAGAACTGTTCCACCAATGGTAGTTGTGATCTCCTGTCCCCCCACTATTTTAGGAGCCATACTGTATTCCAAAACACCAGGTGCTTCTCCTTCCTGTGTCTCTCGACACCGGCAATTACTTTAGAAGAAGCCTGCCTTCCTGTGTCACCCAGATGGCTGTGGGAGCCTTGGCTTTCTGGATCTAGCTTTCCAAGTCTGGAGTTTCTATAAACTCTCACAGATCTCTTTTTTCTAGACCTTTTCTTACTCCTGAACCACATGATGTTGACCCCAGGGCAAACTTTAACTTCTCTTTGAGTCCCTCACACAAGCCACACAGAGACCAGGCATCCATTGCTGCAAATTTCACAGATGGAGGGTCTGCACCCTAACTATATGCAGACTGAGCAGTTCTGTTGGAATCCCCAGCTCCTGTATGGTCTCCTTGTTCCCAGAATGTTCACCTCAGGCTCCCTCACCTTGCTGACATCTTGTTCTTTTTTTTTTTTTTTTAAGATTTAAAAAAATATTTATTTATTCATTTTCCATTTTTGTTGCCCTTGTTGTTTTTATTGTTGTTGTTATTGATGTCATCATTGTTGGATAGAACCGAGAAATGGAGAGAGGAAGGGAAGACAGAGGGGGAGAGAGAAAGATACACACCTGCAGACCTGCTTCACCGCTTGTGAAGCGACCCCCCTGCAGGTGGGGAGCCGGGGGCTTCAACCGGGATCCTTGTGCCGGTCCTTGTGCTTTGCATCACGTGCTCTTAACCTGCTGTGCCACCGCCCGACTCCCACTGACATCTTGTTCTTTCACCCTACTTTCTTTTCTTCCTCTCCCGCCTCCCCAGAAACAAGATAGCAACATTTTGCCTCCTATAGCATAACTCGTTTTTTCTAAGCAAAGCTGGTTTCACCTCAGGAATCGTAAATGCATGTTTTGTTGTCGTTTGTTTTTGTTTTTATCCACTTGCATCCACTGGGGATGGTAAGGCATCTGTTATCCACTGTCCAATCCCCAGCCCAGTATTTGGCTTCAGCAGGCAGCTCTTAAGAAAGTGGGTGACTAAATAAATGAATGGGACAGAGGTTTACTGAGGCTGGGGATAAAAGAAGCTGTGGGTGTCTACTCCCCTCAGTTCTCAGAGGTAAGTTTTGTGGTCAGAAGACTAGCTAAGTACCCCTTTGTCACCAGAAAGTGACTGAAGCCAATGTGTGTCCACCTTGGGCCCCTGAAACAATCCCATAACAACACATTCTTGGCTTCTTAGGAGTCACGTGAGTATTAGCCCTTGAGGGTTTACCTCTAGGGTCAGACCCTTTCTCATTAATAATGGCCTCTTCCAATGGGGAACCAAGGGTGACGAAGAAAAGGAAGGTAAGTCCCCAAGACCTACCATATATCAGGACCCCCTGAAAACCTTTCAGCACCAGAGCTTCTTGAATCTCATTCTTCCTCCTCCAAGATTCTGATTCAAATCATCTGATGTGGGCGCTGACAATTTATTTTCTTTTATTAAAATCCTCCTTGACGGGGGCCGGGCGGTGGCACAGCGGGTTAAGCACAGGTGGGGCGAAGCACAAGGACTGCGTAAGGATCCCGGTTCTAGCCCCTGGCTTTCCACCTGCAGGGGGGAGGGGAGGGTTGGTGGCCTCACAGGTGGTAAAGCAGGTCTGCAGGTGTCTATCTTTCTCTCCCCTCTCTGTCTTCCCCTCCTCTCTCCATTTCTCTCTGTCCTATCCAACAACAGCAATGGCAACAATAAAAAAAAAAAAATCTTCCTTGAGGAGGCTATGAGATAACTCACCCAGTAGAGCATACTCCTCACTAGGCATAAGATTCCACGTTCAAGCCCACGTGCAAGCCCCCAATACCACATGGGATGGACTCGTTAGAGTGTGGGATGGATAGTTCCATAGATGGTGGAGCAGAGCTCTAGTTTCTCTTCTCCCACCCATCTGAAAGAAACAAATAAAAAACAACGCAAAAATAAGCCTAGGAGCAACAAAATTATGCATTGGTAAAGCACTAGCATGCAAAAACAAACAAAGTCCTAGCTGAGGAGCTAGGGAGGTGGCTCAGTGGTAGAATACATGCATCATACTCTACATGAGGCCCTGGGTTTGGTCCCAGGTACTACTACAACTGGTGGAGAACTGCACTTGCTCTCTCTCCCTTGCAATAAATAAAATAAGCTAAAGGGAGTCAGGTAGTAATGCAGCAAGTTAAGCACAGATGGCGCAAAGCACAAGGACCGGCATAAGGATCCCAGTTCGAGGCCCCAGCTCCCCACCTGCCTGGGAGTCACTTCACAAGTGGTAAAGCAGGTCTGCAGGTGTCTATCTTCCTCTCCCCCTCTGTCTTCCCTCTTCTCTCCATTTCTCTCTGTCCTATCCAACAACAATGATATCAATAACAACAACAATAATAACTACAACAATAAAACAATAAGCACAACAAAAGGGAATAAATAAATATTTATAAAAAAGAAAATAAGCTAAAAATAAATAAATACTTTTTTTTTACCAGTACATTGCTCAACTCTGGCTTAAGGTGGTACAAGGGATTGAAACTAGAGCCTCAAAACCTCAGGCATGAAAGTCTTTTGCACAGCCATTATGCTATCTCTTCAGCCTCCAAAATTCTAATTTCTTCACACTTAATGCTACTGAGACAGAGGAAAGGGCTGAATTTTGGAAACAAGTGGTTTTATAAAACCTGTGGAGCTGCCACCTGAAAGCTTCCATGGACCAGGCCTGATGGTGAAGAGAAAGGTATTTGGGCTTTGAGATCATTAGAGGCCTGCCTTTGAATGCCAGTTCTACAAACTCCTAGCTCTGCAGCCTTGGGTCAGTCACTTCATCCATCTGAGTCTCTGTTTCCTCCTGGGTTAACTGGCAATCAAAACTCCTACCTCTCAGGTTGGTTAGGAGCACTTAGCAAGGGAACGTCGTATTGAATGGCCTGGCATTGGGCCCAACCTAGAGTCACCACTCCATAAAGTGAGGCTCTGTTGCCTTCCTGAATAAGCCACAGGGTAGAAGAACAAGTGTGGCCCCAATGTGGCCTAAATACCTGAAGGGAAAAACACTGGACAGGGAGAAACAAGGTGTAGGCCTATTCTAGTTCTGGTTCATCATAATGCATGAACTCAGCCAAGTCCCTCCTACCTTGAGTCTCTGTGACCCCATTAAGCTCAAGCCAGGACAGTAGTTAAGGGCAGAGCTCTGGAAACAGGTAAAGCTGCTTCAGTCAATGGTCCAGAGCAAATTACTCACCCTCTCTGAGTCTCAACTTCCTTACCTGCACATAGAAATCCAGTGCTGTACATCTAGTGTTTTCTTTCATTATTTATTTATTTTAAACACATTTTTATTAGTGATTTAATAGTGATTTCCAAGATTTTAAGCTAATAGGGGTAGGTTCCACACCAGTCCCACCACCAAATTTCTGTGTCCTCTCCTTTTTTTAAAAATTTTTTTATTGAGGGTGTTAATGCTTCACAGTGCAGTCACTGACTTATGCATACAATTTCATCATGTGCCAGGACTCCAAAGTTTTCTTCCTCTCCTCCCTCCTCCTTCCTCCCCAGAGTCCTTTGCTTTGGTGCAATTCACCATGTCCAGTCCATGTTCACTTTGTGCTCTCCCTTCCCATTCCTACTTTATCAAGTCTGTTAATAAGTAAGATAATTTGGTATTCATCCTTCTCTTTTGGCTTATCTCACTCAACATGATGTTCTAAAGCTTTACCCAAGAGGACGCAAAGAAGGCAACTTCATCATTTTTAATAGCTGAATAATATATATATATATTATATATATAATAATATATATTATATATATATATATATATAATATATATATATATATATCATGATTTTTTTTTTGCCTCCAGGCTGGGGCTCACTGCCTGCACTATGAATTCACTGCTTCTGGAGGCCATTTTTTTCCTTTTTCTGCCACTGTTGTTTATTGTTGTTATTTTTATTGTTATTGCTGTCATTGTTGTTGGATAGAACAGAGAAAAATAAAAGAGGAGGGGAAGACAGAGGGAGAGAAAGATAGACAGCTACAGACCTGCTTCACCACTTGTGAAGCGACTCCCCTTCAGGTGAGGAGCTGGGGGCTCTAACCAGGATCTTTATGCCAGTCCTTGCACTTCACACCATGTGTACTTAACCTGCTGCGCTACCGCCTAGTCCCCATACCATGATTTTTTTTAGCCACTTATCTAATGTTAGACATCTGGATTGCTTCCAGGTTCTGGTGATTACAACCTGTGCTGCTATGAACATAGGCATACATAGATCTCTCCTGAAAGATGTCTCTTTTTCCTTTGGGTAAATTCCCAGGAGAGGAATTGCTGGGTGGTAGTGTAGGTCCATTCCTATTGTCCCAGTAAGTCTCCAAATTGCTTTCCACAGTGGTTGGACCATTTCCTCTCCCACCAACAGTGGAGTGTCCCTTTTTCTTCATGTCCTCTCCAACACTTGTCATTTCTATTCTTTTTTATGATGTATGACATTCTTTTATTTATTCCCTTTTGTTGCCTTGTTTTATTGTTGTAGTTATTATTGTTGTTGTTATTGATGTCATTGTTGTTAGATAAGACACAGAGAAATGGAGAGAGGAGGGGAAGACAGAGGGGAGGAGAGAAAGATAGATACCTACAGACCTGCTTCACCGCTTGTGAAGCGACTCCCGTGCAGGTGGGGCTCGAACTGGGATCCTTATTTTGGTCCTTGTGCTTTGCGCCACCTGCACTTAACCCGCTGCACTACTGCCCGACTCCCAATGTATGACATTCTATCAACCTGACGCTGTTGACTGGCTACGGAAGAAGGGCAAACGCTAGAAGAAGAAGAAGAAGAAGGTGTAAAGTGGTACCCCATTGTTGTTTTTATTTACATCTGTCTGAAGATCCATGACTGAGCACTTTCTCATTTATCTGTTGTCCCTCTGGATGTCTTCCTTGGTGAAATTTCTGCCCATGTCCTCACCCCATTTTCTAATGGGGTTGCTTGTGGTTGGTGTGTGTGTGTGTGTGTTTAGTGTACTAAACTCTTTATGCATTTTAGTTATTAGTCTTTTGTCTGATGTGTATTGTGTAAAGTTCTTCTCCCATGCCATTGTGTGTCTTTCTGTTTGGGTGACGGTACCCTTTGCTGTGCAGAAGCTCTTCAGTTTGATGTAGTCCCATTGGTCCATTGGTTGATTATTATTATTATTATTTGATTATTTGATTTATTTGAACTTGAATCCTTGAAGGCTTTTTTGAAGCATAGGTCATGAAGTGTCCTGCCAATGTTTTTTTTTTTTTTTTTTTCTATGTATTTGATCCTTTCTGGCCTAATGCTCATGTCCTTGATCCACTTGGAGTTGAATTTTGTGCATGGTGATAAGTGATGGTTCAGTTTCATCTGCTTAAATGTTTCAATCCAATTTTCCCCACACTATTTGTTGAAGAGACTCTCCTTTTGCCATTTAATGGTTTGGGCACCCTTGTCAAAAGTTAGTTGGCAGTAGATGTAGGCACTGATTTCTGGATCTTTAGTTTTATTCCACTGGTGTGTGTCATCTAGTGTTTTCAGTGGTGTTCATGACATCACAGTGACTACCTGAAATCATCCATAGAAAGAATAATTACACCAAAGAAATTGGCAAACATTACAAATCAAGACTCATCTCCCCAGCAGTCAGTTTACCAGAATCACTTCTGGAACTCAAGTAACAACTTTTACTATGGTTATTGGGAGATTCAGAAAATTATTTCCTGCCAAATACTTAGCACAGCACCTGGAACTTAGCACAACCCCTGGGTATGAATACATACAGTTAAACACACAATGTCACAGAATCCCAGTGGTGGGAAGGACTTAGCTGGGTTCATGCATCATGATGGGCCAGAACGAGGGCAGGCCCACACCTCCTTCCTCCCTGTTCAGTGTTGCTCCCATCAGGTGTTTAGGCCACACTGGGGCCAGCTTTAAAGCAACTATAACTGTCACCTGTAAAAATTATAGCTGTAAAAATTCTAGAAATTATAGCTGTAAAAATTCTAGAAATTTCTACAGGAGGAAATTCAAGTTCAGACAGACTTGCTGATTTCTGATACAATTAAAAAGTTGTGTTTTTCGGGAGATGGGCGGTAGCGCAGTGGGTTAAGCGCACGTGGCGCAAAGCGCAAGGACCTGTGTAAGGATTCTGGTTTGAACCCTCAGCTCCCCACCTGCAGGGGAGTTGTTTTGCGGGCAGAGAAGCAGGTCTATAGGTATCTTTCTTTCTCTCCTCCTCTCTGTCTTCCCCTTCTCTCTCCATTTCTCTCTGTCCTATCCAACAATGATGACATCAATAACAACAATAACTACAACAATAAAAAAATAACAAGAGCAACAAAAGGGAATAAATAAATAAATAAATATTAAAAATCATTTTTTAAAAAGTTGTGTTTTTCTACATTTGTCTAATTTCAGCCTCATGACCCCCTTGCTCTCATTCCAGATGAGGAATCAAAGGCCCAGAATGGTCAGGTGAGTCCTCCTTCCCAAGGTCACACATCAAGCCCAATGCTTGATACATTTGTTGTCAACCTGCAGGTGCCAGTGAGTTCAACTGTTAAAACTGACAGGTACCAGTCTCCATCTCTGCCAGGCTTTATCCCCCAGCTGCCGGCTGCAGCCCCTTCTGGGAGAGGGTACACTTTGCTGTTATGATGGCTCTGGCCCTTTCTAGCTCTGACATCCTCAGTATTTAAATCAGTACATGAATATTTCACAAGCATCCAGGGCGAAAATAACCCCCTGCCTGGTTATGTCAGGCTGCGGCCCCAGTCGCTAGGCCAAGGCTCTCCTGCTATTTGCGAGACATACAATTCTGTGAGGCCTCCCAGCAGCAGCCAAGGAATCGATAACCTTTAAATAAGTAATTAGAAGAGCAGAAGACATTGGCACAGCCAGGACTGAACGGGGGAATATAAACTCATAGCTCTTTGGCTCACTGTGTAGGGCCCTGGCTCTGTTTCTTGGTCAGGAAATGTGATAGGGTCTGGGACAGAGTGAGAGAAGGGAAGGCACAGGGAAGAGTAAGAATAAAGCAATAGGAGACATTTACGGCCACATTCCTTGTGTCAGACTTTTAACCTTATTGCCATAATCAGTGCTTGGTGAAAAATTCTGAAGTTCAGAGAGGAAAAATCAGTTGCCCAGAGTCACACAGCTAGGAAGTCCTGGGCTTGTCTGACTTCAGAGCAGAGCACTCATAAACCCTGGGAATATGGACATCTAAGGCTGCATGACTCTTCACTGGAGGCAGGGGCTGTCCTGTGCATTGCAGAATGCTTAGAGTGGACCCTGGCTTTGAGTTCTAGGTGCTGCACCAGAGCACACAGGGGTTAAATACTCTCAGGGGAGAAACTGGAGATCCTTGTCTGTCACATGGGGCTGCTGCCACATCCCTTTGGGAAAGAAGATCATGAGAGTTAGAACTAAGTCATCAGAAGATAAACACCTGATCTGCAGCCCCACCTCCCAGCCCCAAGTATTAAAAATCCATCATGAAGCAGTGGAGGTTGGAATGATTTGATGAACAAAAGAATCCCTTTCCAGGGGCTGGGCAGTGACACACCTAGTTGAGCACATGCCTTACAGTGCTCTAGGCCCGTCTCCACTTGCTGAGGGGCGTGCTTCATGAGAAGTAAAGCAGGTCGGGAGTCGGGCTGTAGCGCAGCGGGTTAAGCGCAGGTGGCGCAAAGCACAAGGACCGGCATAAGAATCCCGGTTCGAACCCCGGCTCCCCACCTGCAGGGGAGTCGCTTCACAGGCGGTGAAGCAGGTCTGCAGGTGTCTGTCTTTCTCTCCTCCTCTCTGTCTTCCCCTCCTCTCTCCATTTCTCTCTGTCCTAGCCAACAACGACAACAACAATAATAACTACAACAATAAGACAACAAGGGCAACAAAAGGGAATAAATAAATAAAAATAGATATTAAAAAAATTTATTTAAAAAAAAAAAGTAAAGCAGGTCTGTAGGTATTTCTCTTTTCTGCTTCTCTCTCCCCCTCTCCTCTCAATTTATCACTGTCCTAGCAAATAAAAAAAATTCTTTTTTAAATCTCTTTACAGAACTCCCCTCTCACACTGTACAACATATACAAATAAACCTTCTTTCCTTTGCACAAACAATGGTGACAGACTTGATAGCTATCGACTCCAGACAGATGAAAGTATGGTATGATTTCCAGGCAATAGCACTTCCTTCCTGTTTGTGACAATCAAATATATATATATATATATCCAGACACTGCCAAACATCCCCTAGCATGGGGAATTGCCCCCCTACCCCCCAGGCCCTAGTGAAGGGCCAGGACTTCAGAATCCATGTCCCCTTGGCTGTTTCTTTCCTCTATCACTGGTGAATTTTAGGATCAGGATCAAAATCCTATTCCAGCCTAGAGATGAAGCTCTGGAATCAAAGCTGGCGGGATGAGAACATCAACTTGACTCCTCGCTGGCTGGCTGACCTTGGGAAAATTCTCAGTCTCTCTGTACTTCAGTTTCCCTGTCTGTAAATTGGGGGCCTCCGGAAGGCTATTGTGAGATTTAAACAAGTTGATAAGAGACAAAGCACTTAGAATGGTGCCTGGTGCACTAGTCTGAGCTATTGTTCAGTCCAAGGACTTGCGTGACTATGTCCTAGCCCAAGACTGCAGCCTCACTGGGACTACTAACAGGCGCTGTCACAGGCACCCGGGAAGACATCATCTTGGACGACTGCTGCTATTCCTTCCTTCCTGCTGCTTTCCTGGAGGAGATGAAGAAAACAGCAACAGAGATGGCCACGGAGACTCTGGGGATCACAGATAGTAAGAACAAAAGCTGACACTTCCTCTCTCCCTGCAGTGCTTCTCACAGAGAGAGGAGTGCTGAGGCCCTGCACACTGATTTACAAAAGCATCCAGAAAGAAGCATCCACAAAGATTACGAGACCCAGCCTTTTCAAAGTTAAGAAAACTGAGGCCCAGGATAGAGCTATTCTCTATCCAGGATCACAGAGTAACACATGCAGGAAACATTTTCTGGGTGTGCAGCGAACACTGACCACGTAACAGGCTCTCAATCTCAGTAGCACTATGGAACAGTCCTTCTCTCTAACATGACAGGTGTTACTGGTCTGCGGATGTGATTCCCAGGTTCTTTCCTGTGGCTACAACCTCCCTTAGCATCTCAGAATCAGCTGTGTTCAGATGGATGAGGTGATAATTGAGGAACTGCAGGGCTATGTGAATCATTATTGGAAGACCTTAAGGGCCAGACTTGGAAGTGGCCTATGTCACTTCTGTCCACATTCCAATAGTCAAACACAAGTCACATTGCATATTCAACGAGAAATGTAGTCTGGCCATGTGCCCAGGAGGAACAAGGGACGGATAGGTGACTAGCTGGCTGAGTCTGGTGCCAGGTTCTGGGCTGGAAACCACAGGGCCAGAGATGACTGAGAAGGGAGAGCTGTTCCCAAGAAGCTCACAGCCTGATGCAGTAGGAGCAGCAGCAGCAGCAGATACAGGTAGCTGGTGCACCCAGCAAAAGGTTAAGGATGAGGACTCCTCTCCCTGATTGCCCCTCCAACAGACCACTGGAAGTCCATTTACTGCACCCTAGACAGATGCAGCCCCAAATAACCTGAAGAGTCTCTCAATCTAAAAATAAATGAGCTATCCTAGTTTCTAAAGGGACACAGTAAAGAGACATGGTTTATTTCCTGAGCCGCCCTTTTCTCTGCCTTAGGCCCTACAATATTTTCTTATCAAGAGAGGAGGGGAGAACTTTTTCCTAGGACCGATGTCACTTTACACCACTGCAGGATTAAACTCTTATCAGAACAGTGCTTGAGAGATGACCTAGCTCCTCAATTCATTAGTATGCACACACACACACACACACGCATATACACATGCGCACACACACACACACACACACACACACATGCATTCATCTGGAACCAACTGTAGCAGACATTTGTTGCTTTGGTTAACCAGTATCTATTTGGGGGATCCTAATGGTATAAGAAACCCCACTTCCCAGTACGGAAGCTGGCTAAAATGTGCAGCCTAAAGTGTGGCCACCAGACACTCTTTCCTGGGACTCTGACTCTTCACTGTGACAAAGAGGCACAAGCTCAACCAGATTTTTTTTTTGCCTCCAGGGTTATTGCTGGGGTTCAGTGCCTGCACTACAAATCCACTGCTCCTGGTGACCAACTCCCCCCCCCCCATTGTTGTTGTTGCTGCTGTTGTTGAATAGGACAGAGAGAAAACAAGAGAGAAGGGAAGATAGAGAGGGAGAGAGAAAGATAGACACCTGCAGACCTGCTTCACTCTGCAGGTGGGAGCTGGGGGTTCAGACCGGCATCCTAATGCCAGTCCTTGCACTTCACACTATGTGCACACCACCCAGCCCCCTCAACCAGACTTTTGAAGGCCACTGCAGGGCTGTGGAGATAGCATAACAGTTTATGCAACAAACATTAACACCCAAGGTGCTCTAAGATCTTAAGTTCAGTCCATTGCACCACCATAAACCTGAGCTGAGCAGTGTGTTATGGTCAAAAAACAATTCTTATTTTAATTAAAATAAATAAAGGTTATTGCAACAGTGACATTTACTTGTGTGTGACGTGTCAGCTCCACAATAGGAGGTGCCAGCAGGGGCAGAGTTAGCAGCTGGCAGGTGGCAACCTCCAGCTCAGCACTGTGGCTGGGGCTAGGCCTTAACTTTCTTGTTTCTTGTCAAACCTGTTCCTCCAGTCCCCTTGTCAACTGCATGCGCCACCTGATACTTTTACGAACAAACAAGTCCTTCTGGTTAACCAGAGCCAAGGGCAGCCAAGAACTCAACCAACGTTGCCTCAGTGCTGCTCTGAGGTCACCACCCAACTTCCTCTGGGATTTTCTTTACTTTCAGTCTCATCCAGGACTATCCCAGACTTCAGGCATTTCCAACAACTTTCACCCACAGGGAGAAATTCTGGGTTCCCACCTCTCTTCTCCAGAAGTGTGAGAGCAAATCTTTAATTCATCTACCTTTCCACACTGCTCCAACATTCAAAGTCCTCTAATGGGCTGTGGACAGGAACCAGCATAATTCTTTTCCTTAAAATCTATTTTATTTTATACCTTTGAAGCCATTACTCAGAGAAGAGGGTCATAGTTTTAACTTGATATCAAAGAGTCTCAGAGCATCAAAAAGATGGAGGAAGTCCCTGCGCCATAACTACTGGACTGATGCCAGCAGGATTCCCTTTCCCACCACACAGGGCTCCTTGGCTTATGGCCCCCTCCTGATCTGAAGACCAACCCATTCTCCATGCACAACACCATTTCTTCTGCCATGAGCTCTCTAATTCTATTGGGGACCAGCTTCTCACACCACTGTAATGAGGTGGATAGTTACAGTAGGAGTGCTCATGGTGTCATATGGCCCCCACTTTCCAGTATCCACTGATCTTGGAGGAGGTGGACTTCTGTCCCAAGCCAGGTCAATTGGACCCTTCTCTGCAGCAATTAAAAAGCAAACAACTGCGAGTCAGGTGGTAGCACAGCAGGTTAAGTGCACGCGATGCGAAGTGCAAGTACCCGCAAAAGGATCCCGGTTCAAGCCCCCAGCTCCCCACCTGCAGGGGAGTCCCTTCACAGGCGGTGAAGCAGGTCTGCAGGTGTCTATCTTTCTCTGTCTTCCCCTCCTCTCTCCATTTCTCTCTGTTCTATGCAACAACGACAACATTAATAACTACAACAACAATAAGACAACAAGGGCAACAATAAGGGAAAATAAATAAAAATTTTTAAAAAATTAAAAAAAACAGGAGCTGGGTGGTAGCACAGCAGGTTAAAGCACAGGTGGTGGTGCAAAGCACAAGGACCATCATAAGGATCCCAGTTTGAGCCTCCAGCTCCCCACCTGCAGGGGGATCGCTTCACAGGCGGTGAAGCAGGTCTGCAGGTGTCTTTCTCTCCCCCTCTCTGTCTTCCCCTCCTCTCTCCATTTCTCTCTGTCCTATCCAACAACGATGACATCAACAACAACAACAATAATAATAACTATAACAATAAAACAATAAGGGCAACAAAAGGGAATAAATAAATAAAAATATATGTCTTTAAAAAACAAACCACCAAAAATGAAAAACAGGCAAGTGTCCTGTGCTAATAGGAAAATTGGGTTGCCCCACAACAATTTTCCTAAAACTACCCTCACAGGGGTGGGTCCTGAAGGGGACCCTTTATGTCTAGATCCAGTAGATAGACCCTTAGAATCCTGATACTACCCCTGAAGCAACATTCAGACCTTGTCCACACTGCTCCTTGGAGAGGTGGGGGGACTCCTCTTTTTAGATCCAAAGCCATAGTCACTTCCTAAGTGTCAATGGTCTCCCAGTACCTGTGCTAGGTCTTCACCTTCTGCTGCATTCACCCCAGACAGACCGATCCACTTGTGTGGCTTCAGGACCCCTTTTTAGCCTACTATCAGCTCTGGACCTATCATCCAGTGGCTGGGTCTCCTCCAGGCTACTGCATGGGCACCTCGTACTAAGGCATGCCCAAAATGAACACACCATCATCCTCTCCCGCATACTGCTTGTTGTGGCCTACACAGCACTTCTCCATTCTAGCAGCCAGCCAGCAGTAGACTCCTGATCCTCATGGGCAGCAGAAGGAAGCAGGCTCTGAAGAGGGCAGAACTGGGCTTACGTGGCTGGCACAGCTTGATTATGACTCAGGATGGGGCAACGTTTCTCACCTCTGACCCCTGGGGCCTCTTGGGGCCAGGGCAGTAAATGTTGACCACATCGATTTCCACCATGCTTGAAAGTCAGCGGTCAGTTGCTGACCACACTGTCAATTATTCAGGCTTCCTGGGATTCCACTGAGAGTGACGGTTTAACTAACACACAGTCCTGTGGTCCTCACACCCTAGACTTTCCCTCTGAAACCTGGGCAGGCCACTTCTCCAGAGAAACATGCAGACATCTGTCATCATCCTCATACCTACTTCTCACCTACCCATCTGTCTAGGATGAGGGCTCCTCCTGGTCTTCAAATCATTTGAAGGACAGCCAGTGCCAGTGACATAGCTCACTTGGATAGTGCGCTGCTTTGCTATATGTGTGACCCAGGTTCAAAGCTGGCCTTCACTACACTGAAGGAAACTTCAGTGCTGTTGTCTCTTTAATTTTCCCTCCATCTCCATCTTAAAAATCAGTCAGTTGGAGGTTCTCCCCAGAGCAGGGGGCTGAAACCTCACACCTAGAAGTAACTGAGGGCAGCTTTCAGTTCTGTTCTACAAGACACAGAATTTTTGCCGTCACCAGAGACAGGCATTCTGGGAAGCAGGAAGCCACCAGTACACCAGTACTGGTATCTGTGGGCTAGTTCCTAACAGACTATCATTAGGAGGAATGGCTCTCCCTGGGGAGACCTGGGCTGTCAGGAAGGATAACTAACATTTGAAACGTGCTTGAAAATTTGCAAAACACATGTCTCAGTGACACATGCAGTTTTGTGGCCTCAAGCCTGTTATGGGAGCCAGGTGGTATATAAATAAAAATGCATTCATTTGACAGTCTTTTATGGAATAGGTCAGGCCCTTTGCTAGGTGCTACAAGATGAGGTGAGAATATCGATTCAGATCTGCCCTGGAGTAACAGTAGTACTGAATGTTAATAGTAAGGGGATTTTCTGTGTGTCAGGAAACATTCTAAACATCTGACATGCTTCACAGCACTGTACCCTCACAGTGATCCAGCAAGGGGGCAGGTCTGTTTTACACAGGAAGAAAAGGTTTTATAGATGAGACTCAGAGAGGTGCAGAAAACATTCACAGGAGTCAGGGCGGTAGCTCAGCTGGTAGAGTGTATGCCTTCCATGTTTATCCCCAGCACCACATGGGCACCAAGGGAAGTACAGTGGAACAGTGCTTTTATCTCCGCCCCCCCCCCCAAAAATTATAAAATAGCGAATGGGCCATGGAGATAGCTCAGTGGTAGAGCACATGTGGAAGGTCCTAGATTCAATCTCTAGCACTGCATTTAAAAAAAAAAAGTATTCCCCCAATAAAGAAATAAAAAAATAAAGTATCCAAGATCACGCAGCCTATGTAAGCAGTGGAGTCAGAACTTGCACACAGCTGCCTGATTAATAGTCCTTGCTTCTCTGATCAAAGTCTCATGAAGGATTTGGTAGAGATTAGGTAAATGATCACCATAAGTAATGACCTCAGATTAGAGCCATGGAGGGAAGATAAGTGTGAACATAACAGGAAGAACTAATCTATGCAGGTTGTGGGGGGAAGGGGAAGGGGGTGAATCAGAGAAGGTTTTCTAAAAATGTCCTTTAATCAGAGACCCAGAAAAGTTTGATGGAGGAAGAACAACCAGTGTAAAGAGGAGGCTATGGCCAGGACCCTTCTGGGTTCCCACAAAGAGGAGCCAGGAGCACCCTCCCCCCACACCCTGTTGGTGCCTCTTCCTCTTCTTCTGTAGGTTGTATTTTTAGATCTCTTACTTTCTGATGACATGGGTGGTCGGACTGTGTCTGGGCCTTCCTCAGGTTTTTTTTTTTTAATTTCTTTATTGGGGAATTAATGTTTTACATCCAACAGTAAATAGTAAATACAATAGTTTGTACATGCATAACATTTCCCAGTTTTCCACATAACAATACAACCCCCACTAGGTCCTCTGCCATCCTTTTTGGACCTGCATTCTCCGCCCCCCCCCCCCCCACACACACACCCCAGAGTCTTTTACTTTGGTGCAATATGCCAATATATATATATATATATATATATATATATATATATATATATATATATAGTTTCACACCATGGGTGTCCATCAGGATTCCTCCTCCCCTCAGAACCTTGAACTATAGGGCTGAGGGGAAGCCCAGGCTTTTTCTCTGATGCAGTTACTGACTGTTCTACTTGGCCCCCTAAGGTCTGTACTCAACTGCCAATTGACACTGATTCTCTCACCTCTCACCCTCCTGTCTGGTCTCTCTTTTTCTTCCCCACAGTTGGATATCTGCCAGATGCTGGATTGGGTGCTGGCAAAACAGACCTAAAGGTCACACACGCACCTATAATGTCATATGTGCTACAGCCAGGGTAGGTATAGATAACTCTTGGTGCAAACTGGGATACTTATGAGAGGGGAAGGGGTGCTAAGAATCACAGTATAAATCTGGGCAAACTGACATACAAATATAAAGTTGCTCCAGCTCAAGGGAAAGATGGAAAGGTGAAAAGAGATGTGATGAATGGTGCACAGATTTTAGAGTCTGGAGACATCTACCTTTCTTTCTTTTTCATTTTCAGATAGAAAGAAGAAGACAGAGAAGCAAAGAAACTACAGCACTGGGACTTGGTGATGGCACATCTGGTCAAGTGCACACATTACTATGCATAAGGACCTGGGTTCAAACCTCCAGTCCCACCTGCAGAAATGAAGTAGGGTTGCAGTTGTCTCTCTTTCTCCATCCATATCTCCTCTCGCTTTCTTTTTGTCCTATCAAATAAAATAAAAAAGAAAATAAAGAAAGAAAAAGGAAGAAGGTATCACAGCAACTTTAGTGTGATGAGGCCTGTGCTCAAACCTGGGTTGCACACATGGCACAGCAGTGAACCATGCAACAAATCAGCTTCTGAGGGAATGAATAACCCTATCTTCAGAGCTATGCAGAGGAGACTTGGTGCCTTTGCTGTTTCCTCCCCAAAGCTGAGAAATGGGGTCCAAGGGTACTATTTTTAAAGCTTGTGTGGTTACTGCAAGAAAGGAAGACTGACCTGGGACACTAGTGTCTAGAAGAGGAGTAGGGGATTGAGCCCCTGATCAGGGGACATTCAGGGTGGGTGGGTACAGTCATTACTCCTGACCTACTGAGAGTTTTTGAGCTAAGTCCACCTCAGCCATGACTCAGAGAGAAGCTTCTGCTTAATCAAGTGTCACTAGAGAAACAGTTATTTTCCTTTCTTCTCAAACTATAGGGGTGATTCCTCTCCTTTCCTTTCCTTTCCTTTCCTTTCCTTTCCTTTCCTTTCCTTTCCTTTCCTTTCCTCTCCTCTCCTCTCCTCTCCTCTCCTCTCTTCTCCTCTCTTCTCCTCTCCTCTCCCCTCCTTCTCCTCCTACTCTTCTTCTTCCTCTCTCTCATATATAAATATGTCTCTCTCTCATATATAAATACGTCAGAGACCAGTCACTCTGCCTGTCCCAGTGTTCTGCAAAACACATGCATATGTGCACACACACATTCACACCCCTACTCTGATCCCAAGAACTTTTAGCTTAGCTTACCTTGTGGAGGAAGAAGAAAGTTTTTTTAAGAAGGACCCAAGCCTAAGGGTTGTTGGCTTTTTTGTTTGTTATGTTTAAATTTATTTATTAAAGAGAAGGAAAGAGAAAAAGAGAGAACCAGAACATCATTTTGGCAAGTGAGATGCCAAGGATCAAACTCAAGACCTCATACTTCTACTGCTCTAGCCACCGTGCTACCTCCCAGCCTGAAATATATATCCGGGTGGTGGTATACCTGGTTAAGTGCACATAGTACTAAGCACTAGTACCTATGCAAGGATCCAGGTTTGAGCCCCCAGATCCTCACCTGTAGGAGGATGGTACAGGTATGTAGGTGTCTATCTTTCTCTCTCCTTCTCCATCTCCCCCTTCCCCTCCTTTTTTAATTTCTTTCTGTCCTATACACACACACACACAAAAGGAAAAATGGCTGCCAGAAGCAGTGGATTTGTAGTGCTAGCATTGGGCCCTAGTGATAACCTTGGAGGGAAAAAAAACAACCATATATATATATATATATATATTATATTTATGTATTAGTGATTTATAGAATTACAAAATAACAAGGGTACAGTTACACACCATTCCCACCACCAGTGTTCTCTGTCCCCATTCCCTCCATCGAAGACTGCAGTGATTCTCTCAAGGTCACAGATATGGGTTAACTATTATTTCTATACCTATCTGTAATATATCCCTTTTTTTTTTATGGTTCTGCCTTCTCTTCCTTTCTTTCTTTTTTTTTAATATTTATTTTATTTATTTATTCCCTTTTGTTGCCCTTGTTGTTTTATTGTTGTAGTTATTATTGTTGTTGTTGTTGTTGGATAGGACAGAGAGAAATGGAGAGAGGAGGGGAAGACAGAGAGGAGAGAAAGATAGACACCTGCAGACCTGCTTCACCGCCTGTGAAGCGACTCCCCTGCAGGTGGGGAGCCGGGGTTTGAACCGGGATCCTTATGCCGGTCCTTGTGCTTTGCGCCACCTGCGCTTAACCCGCTCGCTGCGCTACAGCCCGACTCCCCCTTCTCTTCCTTTCTAAGTCACACCTACACTTACTATTTCCAAGTCTTTCCTTTTTTCCTCTTCTCTCCCTAGGTCCTGATGGAACTGAGTTTCAGAGTCCTCTAGTCATCTTCCCCTAACATTTCTTCCTCTCTGGGAATATGGACCAAGATTCTTTTGGGGGTGCAGAAAGTAGGAGGTCTGGCTTCTGTAATTGTTTCTCAACTGAACATGGGCATTCACAAGTTGATCCATACCCCCAGCCTGTTTCTATCTTCTCCTAGTATGGCAGGTCTCTGGAGAGGTGAAGGCACATTGGTGAGGTGGTCTGTCCATGGAGTTTGGGATGAAATCATAGTAGCATCTACAACTTGGTATCTGAAAGGCAGTGCATTATGAAGCAGGACAAAATGTTTTATAAATAGGAGCCAGAAAGTAGGAACAGAGCTGGTGAGAATAGAGATTTTAGGGTAGTAAGAAGCTAGGAAGTCTATTTTATATATGTGCCTTGGGGTCCATGAAATTAATGATTTTTGAGCTTGATAGTTAACATGGAAGTGGACTAATAATATTGTCTGGGTAGATGTAGTCAGAGTTGAGAATAAGGCTAGAAACTGGATTAAGGAAGATAGTAGCTCCTAAACTTGAAGAAAACATATAAATACAGTTAACTGTTAACCACATCAATCTGACCCAGGGGGCCCATGCATATTCACATTAGTGCAGGACCTGTATAACCTCTGAGTCCCTGTCAGACTGAGCTCACGGTTCATGGTCACAGATGGGAATATTCTAGGCTGCACTCATTTCAAGACTGGTCTTCCTTAAGTGCAGCCTGAAGTTTTTAAATAGCTAGGTCTTCACCAGAATGAGAACTTTCATAACCCAAAGTGTCTGAAAGTCAGAAACTGTCCAACGCTTGACGTCTCGTCACCCAATCTGGTCCCCTATGCCTACACTGAACTTCTCTGTTCCAGTCTCTTGGAAACAGAGTTGGCAGTCAGCTGAGGTAAAGAACAAACACCTCATCACAGACCCCTGCAAGCGTCAACCCGGCTTTGACCTAGCACGTTATGATTGGGCCCTCCTCAATCGCTATCGAACAGGCTATGGCCGGTGCGCCGCTATGTTCCATCGCTGGGGAGCCAGAGACGACCCGAACTGCCCCTGTGGCTACAGACAGACTATGACCCACATAGTCAATGACTGCCACCTCTCCAGATTCAAAGGAGGTCTTGAAACTTTACATCAGGCTCAACTGTTGACTGGCTACGGAAGAAGGGCAAACGCTAGAAGAAGAACTGTTCCTAGGGGCTGCCAAAGGTGCATAACTCAACTGGTAGGAGATAATCATCAAGAACAGTTGGTAGTGGAATTGGAAAAATAAAATGGTGCTACAATTGTAACCCAAGGAGCTAAAGGCCCTTAACAAGTTGTTTACAGCAGGAACACACAAAGGGGATCAGATTGAAGGCACAGATGGTTAGAAACAAGAGTAGAATGAAGCTTTATTGAATGTATTAAACAGAGAAATCCAGAAAGGACTGACACTTATCTCTCCACTTACCCTTCCTGCAAATTTAGGGACATTATATGGATGCCAAACATAGGCCTCTGAGTTGTGGGCTAAAATTCTGCCACCAGTCCAATGCTGAGCCCTTTCTGGGTTGGCATAAAGTCCATGAAGGCCTCTTCCTCCAAGATCAAGCCTGCATCTGAGGATCCCATCACCTCAACTGGGCCAAGTGGGCCAAGTCTGAAGCAATAAGGTCATGCAAATGACCTTGCAGAAGAAGGAAGCAACTCTTGCTTAGCTCCGCTTCAGCAGTGTGGGTGAGAAGGCAGTGGAGAGGGGAGCAGGGATTTGAAGGGGAAGTGGTGAGAGCATCCACAGAAAAGAAGAAAACAGGGGCCAGATAGTAGCACAGTGGGTTAAGCACACATAGCACAAAGTGCAAGGAAGCATTTCATCTGCCAGAGTGATGCGCCAGGTCCCCCCTCTAATGAATTAATCTTTAAGAGGAAGAGGAGTAGGAGAAGGAAAAGGAGAATCCCTTCCAAAATGATTTGTGTATACCTATGTTCACAGCAGCACAATTTGTAATAGACAAAACCTAGAAGCAACCCAGGTGTCCAACAACAGATGAGTGGCTGAGTAAGTTGTGGTATATATACACAATGGAATACTACTCAGCTATAAAAAATGGTGACTTCACCGTTTTCAGCCAATCTTGGATGGACCTTGAAAAATTCATGTTAAGTGAAATAAGTCAGAAACGTAAGGATGAATATGGGATGGTCTCACTCATAGACAGAAGTTGAAAAACAAGATCAGAAGAGCAAACACTAAGCAGAACTTGGACTGGAGCCGGTGTTTTGTACCAAAGTAAAAGACTTTGGGGGGTGTGGGGGGAGGGTTTAGGTCCTAGAACATGATGACAGAGGACCTAGTGGGGGGGTTGTATTTTTATGTGGAAAACTTATACATGTACAAACTGCTGTATTTGCTGTTGACTGTAAAGCATTAATCCCCCAATAAAGAAATTTAAAAAAAAAATTAAAGAGAGAGAGAGAGAGAGGAGAAAAGGACAGAAAGGAACACTTACCTATTCTAGCTCCCCATGCCCAGAGCTATGGGGAGGAGTTTGGAGTCTCTGCAATTGAAGGGTCACTGACACATGGTTTGTGGTGGGGGAGATAGATAACGTGCCAAGGGCTCTCAGAGAGAATTTAGGGAGATGGAAACCTGGGATTGGTCAGGACAGAAGAGATTCTGCCAGTCCTGGAGTGAAATCAGAGAAGGAAAAGTAGCATGGAGAGCAGGGAGCCCTGGTGAGGCCCACATTCAGGAGAGGGAAGAAAATCTGCAGGAACTTGTTTCAGAGGCCCAGCCAGATCCCTATCAGGTTCTTGGCCATCCTTCTGGCCAGACCTCGCCTCAGGCAACCGACAAGATGTATCTGTCAGCTGCTCTAAGAAACCTAAGGGCCTCGAGTCTGCCCAGGTGGGCAGTGAGACAAATCTACCTTCCTGCTTCCCGTCTCCCTCCTTCTCTGCCTTTGGCTGCTGCTCGGAGCCTATTCTAAGGCGCCCCCGCAACTGCCCTCCCGCTCGAACCCCAGTTTTCTAGACTTTCTCCTCATCAGAGTTTACCAGCTTGGTCTCCTTCCCTCTCCTGAGTACCTCGCCAAGTTCTACTGGCTCTCTGCCCTTCTCCTCTCCTTATAGCAAGAGCCAGTTGAGGCCCATCTTCATACTTAGCCACATGCCAGCCCCTGAGACCCACCTAAGGAAACAAAACCCAGCCCTTACCTCCCCATCTGTGTCTGACCTCCCACCCAGCTCTGACAAAGGGGCTTATGTTTTCAGTCAGAAATTGAGGTCCTAAGACTTCCAAACCTCTATGTTGATCTATTCCTTCCTTTCTTTTTCAGATTTTTATGAATGGGAAAGGGGCCAGAGCACTACTCCATCATACCACCATTTGCAATGTTTTGTTTTCCACTTTCTTGTTGCCATGTGGTGCCAGCAATCAAACCCTGGGCCTTGCAAAAGGTCACATTTTGCTGGTGAGCCACCTCTTGGCCCTGATCTCTTTCTTATAGGTGTCACCCACCGCCTCTGTGCCAGACATACTACAGTCCTAATCCTTGAAGTCAGCCCTGAGCTGGAAATACACAGTTGCAAATGGGGGAGGGGGGGACTGATATTCTTTTTATTTTTTTCATTTAAAATTTTATTATATTAAAAATAGCTAGTTAAATCTGTGTAGAAGCCAAGAAAAGGAAAACTCATCTCTTGTATTTATGGTATTGAGCAGTAAGGGAACTATTGCATCTCATACATTAGGAAATTCTGATGTTTCCCTTTCTTCTTTGTGAAGGTGATACTCAACAGTGATTATTAAAAAGGACAATGTAGAGGGAAAGTAGGGAGTTTTTATGGTGAGATCACAGGCAGTATAATCTGACTTAAAAAATAGTTGGGAAGCAGACTGATATTCTTGGGGGCCAGGGCCTCTCTCCACCTCAGTTAATCATATCTGTGTAACCCGTTTGCCCTGACAATTAAAAAATAAATAAATAAATAACATTTGTTTTAAATCTGTGTCCCACACCCTGTGGAGTATAAAACTATCCCCCAATATTTCAGAGAGTTCTGGAATAGTTTTCATTTTTACACTCCCTTTTACTTCAGAGTTGTGGCTTCTGCTAAAGTCATTTAGTATCTGGACTGTCCCCTTGACCCAAGTCTGCTGTTTCACTTTCATGAAGCTCTGACTAAGATGTGGAAGGCAGCCGGTACCTTCTTCTATTTCCACCAGAAATGCACCACTAGAAGTAGTGTGTGAAGTAGGCAGAGGGAGAATTAGGGAAGGTGTAGGGATGGTTGCAAGTTCTACAGTGAAAATGATACCAGGCATTGGATGATACTGTTCATAAAAGTTCTTTGCTCACTACCTTCCTGGGAAATTTTCAATCAGCAAACAGGGCTCCTTTACCTTACCCACGATCCCAGTTCCTATTCTTTCTGGTTCTTCATTTTCTTTATTGTAGGCTTGAGAGGTTTTTGTTGTTGTTGTTAGTTAGTTTTATTTGTTTTTCATCAAAGTATTGTTCAGCTCTGACTTGTGGTGGTGTTGGGGATTGAACCCATGAGTGAGGTACAAAAAGGGACTTTCTGTGAGCAGAATTTGCAAAATTATCCTTTGAAGAGAGTAAGTTGAGGTTGTGTATGAGCCTGACTGTGATCCCAACTTGGTAGACACTAAACAAATGGTAAAAGGACTCTCAAGCATGAGGTCCTGAGTTCAGTCCCTGACAGAACATGTACCACAGTGATGTCTGGTTCTTTCTCTCTCTCTCCTCCCATCTTTCTCATTAATTAATAAATAAAATACATTTTTTTAAAATGGTATGATTTTTCTCCTTTCTTTTCTATCCACCTCCCAGCCTCTACCCTCCCCACCCCCCAGTGGGCTGAATGAAAATTATCAGTTATCACCATTAGAGGCAGGTCCCAGACCTAATGGGAGATCTATCTTTAACTATACTGAATTATTAGGAAAGAGATACTGTCTTTCAGACAGACTATGACCCACAGAGTCAACGACTGCCACCTCTCCAGATTCAAAGGAGGTCTCGAAACTTTACATCAGGCTCAACCTGACGCTGTTGACTGGCTACGGAAGAAGGGCAAACGCTAGAAGAAGAAGAAGGGGGTCTTAACACAAGTTTGGGGGGGTCTTCTTTTCTAACACATAGAAACAGAAACCCCTGTAGGTCCAAGCCTCAGGAATGGGGTCTAAGAAAGTATCTTGGGGGGAGGCGGGGATTAGGGCAGTAGCGCAGCGTGTTAAGCGCACGTGGCAAAGCGCAAGGACCAGTGGAAGGATCCCGGTTTGAGCCCCGGGCTCTCCACCTGCAGTGGAGTTGCGTCACAGGCGGTGAAGCAGGTCTGCAGGTGTCTTTCTCTCCCCCTCTCTGTCTTCCCCTTCTCTCTCCGTTTCTCTCTGTCCTATACAACAACGACATCAATGATAACTACAACAGTAAAACAACAAGGACAACAAACGGGAATAAATAAATAAATATTAAAGAAGTAAAAAAAATTTTTTTAAGTAAAGGAAGTATCTTGGGGGGTTGCGGACAGTAACGCAGCGGGTTATGCACACATGGCACAAAGCACAAGGACCAGCATAAGGATCCCTGGCTTGAGGCCCCAGCACCCCACCTGCAGGGAGGTCGCAAGCAGTGAAGCAGATCTACAGGTGCCTATCTTGCCTTTCTCTCCTCCTCTCTGTCTTCCCCTCCTCTTTCGATTTTTCTCTGTCCTATTCAACAACAACAATATCTATAACAACAATAACAATAATAACAACCACAAGGGAAAGAACAAGGGCAACAAAATGGGAAAAATAGCCTCCAGTATCAGTGAATTCATAGTGCTGGCACTGAGCCCCAGCGATAACCCTGGAGGCAAAAAAAAAAAAAATTAATAAAATAAAAATAAAAATACTTTATGAGAGAGGGAGGAATATCAAGAGATCGCCAGGGCATTACTATGGCACATGCAAAGCTGAAGATCAAACCTGCAAGTCCAACACCTTACTTACTGCTCCACAACCTGGGCTACTTTGAACTCTTAAAACCCACCATATCTGAATTCAGTCCTGTTGTGGTGGGATTTCCAATTACTCAAGCCCAAAACTTCCCCTTTTCATAATTAAGCTCATTAAATGTGAGCTTCTGGCATGTAAAATGGACTAAATCTTGACTAATAAAGAATTTCTACTAAGTATGGTTTATTATTAAACAAGGGAGAATATCACAAAATCCTACTGCAGGAAGAATAACCAGAAATTGCTGCAAAAGAAGGGCTGCCTCTGACGCCATTTCTCTTTCTATCTGAGGTCACACAATTTTCCATTTCTGCCCGCCCCCTTTTCTGCATATCTGCGCAAAATCTTTCTGCAGACTAGTGTCTTTGCTTAACTGAAAGGTCCCAGGGCTAATTATCTATCATAGGCTCAGATTGGGTCACGTGACAACCTAGTATCATTCGCTGGGATTGGTTCATTTTTAATCTGAGGATTGAGGTCAGATCTTACCAAACCAAACTAAGAAAGGGTGAGAATTTTTGTTTTAAAAAATGAAAATGCTGTTTTCAGAAAAACGGGGAATGAATACCAAATAAACAAGCAAACAAACAAAAAACCTAACTAACCAGATGACCTCTAACAAATCAACTGGTTTTGCAAAACCGATTGAGCCTTAAAAAAGCTCAGGGCCAGCACCCTTGTCCTAGCTGAGCGGCTCTAATGGAAACTTGCAGCTGTGACAACAGCTTCTACAGGGCTGGTTTTGCATGGGCTTCCTCTAATCTCTTCTCAGATCGCACCACCTGTGCCAGAGGGGCTCTGGTTCTGACTCCAGTCCTAGCACGAGGTCCTTACATGGCATTATTGGAGCTATAAATGCCCATTACATGGAATTATGGTGGGGAGATGGGTGAGTCCCTATGAGACAAGACAGGAAGTAAGGAAAGGCCGTGGAAGAAGTGGCCTCTGAAAGGGTTCTCTGAAAATGAGCGCTTAGGATCTCAAGAAAAGCACATTAACGGGCTGGAAAGACAGCACAATGGTTATGCAAAAAGCTCTTGTGCGCTAGCCTCTTCTCTTTGAAGTCCCAGGTTCTATTACCTGCACCACCATAAACCAGAGCTGAGCAGTGCTCTGGTCTTTTTCTTTCTGTAGCTCTCTCTTATTCAAATAAACAAAAATTGGGGATCAGGCGGGAGCACAGTGGGTTAAGTGAACGTGGCGCGAAGCGCATGGACCTTCGTAAGGATCCCTGTTCGAGCCCCCAGCTCCCCACTTGCAAAAGGGGGGGTCGCTTCACAAGCTGTGAAGCAGGTCTGCAGGTGTCTATCTCTCCCCATCTCTGTCTTCCCCTCCTCTCTCGATGTCTCTCTGTCCTATCTAACAACAATAATAACAACAACAACGATAAACAAGGGCAACAAAAAGGGGGAAAAATAGACTCCAGGAGCAGTGGATTCATAGTGCAGGCACCAAGCCCCAGCAATAACCCTGGAGGCAAAAAGAAAAAAGAAAGAAAGAAAGAAAGAAAGAAAGAAAGAAAGAAAGAAAGAAAGAAAGAGCACATTAACAAAGCTGAGATACTAGGTGGGGGAGGAAGCACTCTTTAGGGTTATAATCAGGAAGACAAATAATAATAAGTATTTGCAAAGATATTGAGAATTTAGGATTTTAGAGCAGACCCCTCCACACATACCATCATATTTGGCAAAAAATGAATGTCATAGTGGTGCATTGGAAAAGATAACCTTTGAGACAAGTTTCTCCTAGGATGGAGCTGGTATATAAGGAGGGCAACTATATCATCCCCCTATCCTCAGTGCCCTATGAATAAGATCACTCTCTACAATGTTCTGTATTTCCAGTGGAAGTAGCTTTAAAGTGAGGAAATCTGGGAACCTTCTGGGAGCCCTGTGGGGAGAAGCAAGCTGGAAGATTCTAGAGGAAACTAGATTACTGGGAGGAGGCAGAGGGAGGCTGGGTGTCCCAGCAACTTCCCTAGAGAAGGACCAGGACCATGGGTAACCACTGCCCTCGGCCAACAAGGGCCAGGGAAAAGAAAACATCCACAAATAGGGACACAATGGCCTTGTGAATGTTATAAATAATTAATACTTTATACTGGCACAGCCTATTATACTTTTTAAAGCATATCCACCTTTACAATCTCATCTACTCCTCCCCCATCTATGTTGGAGAAAGATGCACTATGCACCCAGAGCTGTCCTGCTTACAACCCCTTCTAAACTAAAACTCCTGCGTGACCCATACCTTGCACACTGGATGAGGTTGTACATCTGACACAAAGGCAGGTTGTACATCTGACACAAAGGCAGCCACCCCACCAGTGGGGGTGGGCTGTGGCTTCTGAGGTTGCCTGATAGGGATCAGAATGACCCACTTAGCCCACACAGCCTCACTTTGGGTTTGCAAGTGAGCCTCCAGAGAGAGAGAGAGAGAGAGAGAGGGAGGGAGGGAGAGAGAAAGCGGCAGATCTCTGCTTTTGAAAGGACAGGAGACAATAAATGGAAGCCAAGAATAAACACAAAGTGGCAGCAGCAGCAGCAGCCAGGAAGTGAAATGAAGATAGGTAGAGGAAGAAGCAGGAGAGTCAGTGCAGGGGGTTCAAAACAGAGAACAGTTTTAACAGATGGAACCCCCTGAGACCTGAAGGGTCTTCCCAGCCCCAAATAGCATTTCCATCATCACAGAAAGCAGTTTAGTTTTCTGTCTTCCTTGTTGCTGTGAGCACCCTCAGCAGGACCTCCTGGGTCATCTCTATTCCTTAAAGCATAGCTGCCACCTGCCACCCCCCCACCCACCCCCACCCCCGCCCCAGCCCCAATTTAATCCCTGGCCTGGCAGGAGGAGGCAATTTCTGGCTAATGTAAGTACATCTCAGCAGGCTTCTTCCTCTCATCTACTCCTGAAGCCTCTCATCTCCAGAGGAGCTCCTGGCAGGAGCAAAAGACAAGGAGTGCCCTGCTGAGATGTCACCTGCATTCAATATGGACTGTTGAGAGATCTCAGGAGAGATGATCAAATTAAGTCAAGATATGCTGGAGGAATCTTTTTTTTCTTCCTTCCCTCCCTGCCATCCTGATTTCCTTCTCTTCCTCACACCCTCACCTTCCTTTCTTCCTCACTCCCTTTCTCCTCCCTTCTCTCTCTCCTGTCCATTCTTTGTTTCTTCAAGCAAGTTTGACACTCAAAAATGTCACTTGTAGCCTCACCCAAGAGTCTGATTGGTGTCCCAGTCCCAGTTCTAAATTCCTGAGAGATTCAAACAGATTGGCCCAGTTTGGGTCACGTGAGTACCTCTGGCCCAATCAACTGTAGTCAAAAGTACAGGGCTAAGTACTATTAATATGGTTGCTGAAACTCAATCCAGTGGTTTCCTCAAAGAAAATAATGTATACTAAGACCTATAATGGGTGGAGGTAGATAGCATAATGGTTATGAGAAGAGACTTTCATGCCTGAGGCCCTGAAGTCCTAGGTTTAATTCCCACCCCATAACTGTTAAATGCTTTGATATTAAAAAGAAAAAACCCTATAATGTGTACAATAAACAGAGAACATTAAAATCAGGGGACTTAAAAAATGTTTATATTGACATGTTGAGTGTTCTAGAAACAATACATTCATTTTTCTTATTTCAGTATTCTCAATAACTCTGTGAAATAAGAATTAATATTGTTTTGCAAATGAGAGAAATTCAGTTTGGGAGGTTAAGATTTTCACAAGATTGAATCTAGCAAGGGGGATAGCTGGATGAGACTCTCCTCTGTAACACAAAATCTTGCATTAACTTGAAATGCTGTTTCTATCCTTGTGTCAAGATTTAACCAAGTCAGTTTCATAGAAAAGCCTTTGAGGGAGTCGGGCGGTAGCACAGCAGGTTAAAGCGCAGGTGGCGCAAAGCACAAGGACCGGCATAAGGATCCCAGTTTGAACCCCTGGCTCCCTACCTATGGGGGAGTCGCTTCACAAGCGGTGAAATAGGTCTGCAGGTGTCTATCTTTCTTTCCCCCTCTCTGTCTTCCCCTCCTCTCTCCATCCTATCCAACAACGATGATATCAATAACAACAATAATAACTACAACAATAAAACAACAAAAGCAACAGAAGGGAATAAATAAATATTAAAAAGAAAAAGAAAGGGAGTCGGGCTGTAGCGCAGTGGGTTAAGCGCAGGTGGCGCAAAGCACAAGGACCGGCATAAGGATCCCGGTTCGAGCCCCGGCTCCCCACCTGCAGGGGAGTCGCTTCACAGGCAGTGAAGCAGGTCTGCAGGTGTCTATCTTTCTCTCCCCCTCTCTGTCTTCCCTTCCTCTCTCCATTTCTCTCTGTCCTACCCAACAATGACAATAATAATAACAACAACAATAAAACAACAAGGGCAACAAAGGGAATAAATAAATAAAATAAATATTAAAATAAAGAAAGAAAGAAAGAAAAAGAAAAAGAAAAGCCTTTGAAACTTCTGGTTCAGATTTCTCATCATGTAACAAAGAAACCAGAGTCCAGAAAGTGTTTATGACCAGCACACAGTCACACAGGGACTTAAAGACTGTTTCCTGTTCTACCTCTCTAAATCTGCCTCTTTCTGTAATTCCTGCTTTCCTGTTCATTACCTAAGTGTATTCATTTATTCTTCTCTTTGGAAACCCCTAGAAGCAAGAACAATGAAGTTCCACAACTAACATTCTTGATAACATATGCTGCTGGGGTTAGAACTCAGGTCCTCATGCTTGAGAGTCCAATGCTTTATCCACTGCGCCACCTCCTGGACCCACAACTAACATTCTTGCTCTGCATTGGGGTCTCTCTCTCTCTCCCTTTCTCTCTCCAAAATAGACTGCAAGCTTCCTGGGGGGTGTACCGTGTCTTTCTCTTTGACATTCCTTAAATTTCTGACATGACCCATTTATCAAGGAAGTGCTCCTAGATATTAAGTTTAAGTGTTAAATAAAACAAGATCATTGAATTCTGGGTGTCTCTGTTGCTGCTGCATATATCCAGTCACCACTCATCTATCTATCTGTCCATTCACCTATGTATCTGTCTATCTATTCCTCTATCTATAATACTAATCAATTATCAAGCCTTGGGTCCAGGCAGACTGAGTCTAGGAAGGGAGCTCTGGGGGCTGCCATGCTTACTCACACTTCCATGAATTTATTCATGCTGATCTCTCTGCTTGAAAATCCTTCCCATCTTTGGTCATCTGACACTCATCTTTCAGCCATGATCACAGCATAATCTCCTCTGGAGAGAATGTCCCATCACCTAGACATTTTAAATGTTTTAAATAAACATAATAATAAATATAAATAAACATAATAAACATAAATGTTTTATTTTAAATAAAATAGTTTTGATTTCAGCCAGTGGGAACTCAGCACATCCAGAGAGTCCTTTGGACTGAAGATTTTTTTTCCATGCCTGTCACTCTACCTAGGCCCTGGTCTCTCTATGGTAGAGAGTATAGTGATACCAAAGTTATTAGTATCTTAATCCTGGAATATGTGATATGTTAGATTACATGGCAGGGGGATTAAGGTAGCAGATGGAATTAAGTTTGCTAATCAACTGCTTTTAAAAGAGGGAGATTATCCTGGATTATCTGGATATGTTTAATGTAATCACAAGGATCATTATAACTGAGATGAAGGAGAAGGAGGAGGGGAAGGAGGAGGAAGAGGAGAAAAAGAAGAAGTAGAAGATGATGATGATGAGTATCAGAATGATAAGTAAGAAAGACTTACTTGGGGGAGTCAGGCGGTAGCGCAGCAGGCTAAGCGCACGTGGCGCAAAGCGCAGACCGGCATAAAGATCCCGGTTCAAGCCCCCGGCTCCCCACCTGCAGGGGAGTTGCTTCACAGGTGGTGAAGCAGGTCTGCAGGTGTCTCTCTTTCTCTCCTCCTCTCTGTCTTCCCCTCTTCTCTCCATTTCTCTCTGTCCTATCTAGCAATGACAACAACAATAACAACTAAAACAACAATAAAAACAAGGACAACAAAAGGGAAAATAAATATGAGAAAAAAAATATTTAAAAATTAAAAAAAAAAAAGAAAGACTTACTTGGGGCCGGGTGGTGGTGTACCTAGTTAAATACACATGTTACAATGCACAAGGACCCAGGTTCAAGCCCTTGGTCCCCACCTGCAGGGATAAAGCTTCACAAGTAGTGAAGCAGGTTTGTAGGTGTCTCTCTGTCTCTTTCCCTCTTCATCTCCCTATCACCTCTCAATTTATCTCTGTCTCTATCCAATAATAAATAAAAAGTAAAAAGAAAGGCTTCACTAGTCATTGGTAGCGTTGAAGATGGATGAAGAAACCCTGAGCTGAACAATAGTCGGTTTCTAGAGAAGCTGTACTAACAACTACATTTTAGCCTTCAGCATGACCCCTCCCCCTGACATGCAACTTCCAGAACTACAGTGATAAATTTGTGTTGTTTTAGCCACTAAGTTTGTGTTAACTTGTGTGTTATTGACTTTTTTATTTTTTTATTTTTTTATTTTTTTATCCAGAGCACTGCTCAGTTCTGGCTATAGTGGTGCTGGGGATTGAATCTGAGACTTCAGAGCCTCAGACGTGAAAATCCTTTTGTATAACCACTATGCTATCTATCCCCACCAGTTTGTGTTAACTTGTTAGAGCAGCAGTAAGAAAGGAATACAGAAACTAGTACCTGGAAAAGGAGCAGGATCACATCTAATTTATTTCAGAAGCTCAGAAGAGGCCCTGCATATCAATTAGGCATTTGGATTTTTCCTCTGATAAGCCAGGATTTGTAGTCTAGTGCTTGTGAATGACATGTCCTTGGGCAAGTAGCTTATCCTCTCAAAGGCAATTTCCTCATCAGTTAAATGAAAATGAATGCTTACCTCCCTCACGAGATTGTTAAAAGGGTTAATCAAGAGCTTAAATGTAAGTGCTTCTCAGTGTCCACCCAGTTCATGGTAAGCACTACATAAATAAATGTTAGCCAACAGTATCACTAGGCATCATTAACTGTTGACTCACTCAAATCAGAATGAACCCTTTCTCCTCTCTGGCCTTGAGCTCGAATGGGGCTAGACTTGTAGCCAAGAACTTGAATCCTAACAGCTGAAGCTTTAAACAGTAACAATATTCCACAGGCAGGTGAGCTGACTTGATTCTAGCTGTATGTCTGATTTGAATTGGGAAAACATACAGGAAAAAGAGAACGCACATCTCAATGGAGGGGAAACATAAATGCTAGATGGACTCTACATAGAGGTCTAGTAATTGATATAGGTCAGTCTCTTACAGGATATTTCTCCAGAGAAACAGGATCAATAGAACATAGTTATCCCTATCCATAACTTTAGCTATATCTACATTTATGTATTGGTAGATTTATCATTGTAAGGAATTGGCTTATGTGGCATTTTGAAAAATGTCTTATGTTAGAGTAAGAAAGATTAAAGTATTGTACCATTATTCACAGTGTGGAGATCAAGTCCAAAGTCACATGCATTCAAAGTATGAGTTATACAGCTGAGCTATCTCCCTAGCTAAAAAGTTTCAAAATCTGCATTGGGAAAACCAGAAGCCTCAGGGAGTCTTGGATATAATTCTAGTCTGAGTCTCAAAACCTAAGAGCCAGGAGAGTCAATAGTGTTAAGTTCCAGTTTGAGGACAGGAAAAACATTGATGTTCCAGCAGATGAGGAAAGCAAGTTCTCTCTTTTTCTGTCTTTGTTTTATTCAGTTTTTCAATTGATTGGGTGAGGGCCACACACATTAGAGAAAGCAATCTGTTTTATTTAGTGTGTTGATCCAAAATGTTAATCTGATCCAAAAACACTCACAGACACACCCAGAATATTGTCTGACCAAATGTCTAGGTATTCCCTGAATCTATCAAACTAACACATAAAATTTAATCTCACAGGCAATAAGGAAGTAAACAGTATATATGTATATATATATATATATATATATATATATATATATATATATATATATATTTCTGGAGTGGTAAGAAGGAAAGAAAAAAAAATGAAATGGAGCAGGATGAAAGATGAGAAAGTGGGGCTTGGGAGACAGCATAATGGTTACACAAAAGACTTTTATGCCTGCAGTTTCGAAGTCCCCGGTTCCATCCCCAGCACTACCATAAGCCAGAGCTGAGCAGTGCTCTGGTCTTTCACTGTGTATTTCTCTCTCATTAAAATAAAATTTTAAAAAAGATAAAGTGTGGGAACACAGATTGATTGGCAGTCTAGGGAATAGCTCAGCAAATGTCAAGTCCTGGATTTGATCACCGGCACCACGTATCAGCATCAAAGACAGCACCAGGAGGATCTCATGGGTGGTTGAGTGGTTCTTTGTCATCTCTCAGTCCTCTCTCCACCCATCCCCTCATAAAAAAAAAAAAAAACTAAAATTAAGCAGAAAAGCAGAGGTATCTATGCATAGACAAGACTGTGTTTTCATTTTTGAGCACCCATACTATAATTACTTAGGTAAATGAATGACTGAAACTTGTATATCTATAAATGCTCCTTTTTCCTTAATTTCAAATTACTTTGTCTTAGGTTCATTTCTAACTTCCTTGAATTTTATTGTTCCCGGGAATTAAGGTGTTTTCAGTCTTTCTTTTAGAATTAGCAGCTTGCGTGGTCCAGGAGGTGGTGCAGTGGATAAGGCACTGGACTCTCAAGCATGAGGTCCTGAGTTCAATCTCCAGCAGCACATGTACCAGAGTGATGTCTGGTTCTTTCACTGTCTCCTCCTATCTTTCTCATGAATATATATATATATATATATATATATATATATATAAAGAATTAGCAGGTGGAGAGTAGTTATATTCACACATTCTTCAGGAATATCATATTTGAAGTGGCCATTACTTGACTTCATCTTTATTTATGATTTCTGGCACTTTTCCTTTGAGGTTGCTAAGAATAGCTTCTGATCCTGCTCACTCACAGAAATGGTGAAATCAAATCTTCCTGTGCTAACCTTGATCATAAGCAACTTTGCTTATGTAAGCTTCTTTCACCCTCAGTGAATAACTAACTGTATGGTTTGAGTCGAACCCTGCACAGATTCCAAATGTGCCTTTCTTCACATAAACATCCTTGACTTGCATGCTAGTCTTCTGGTAAAATGCATTTGTTTCCAGAAATCTTGTTGCAATCAATAAGAGTTGCATGCACGTTACTGAAGGCCAAGTTTGGACCATTTCCTCTTTAGCAACCTCTTTATACCCCTGTTAAATGTTTTCGGTCTATCCCTCTATAATATTCAAATCAATGTTCTGACTTATTTATTCTTTGAAAGTCTCATTTATCTCCTTTATCTTTATACCACTTCTATTTGATTGCTTTTACTGAACTTCTGACCCCTGGGCAAAGAATTCTGGGTCAAACAAGTATTTCTTGCGTGGGTGTCAATGTGTGTAAGAGTTTTGGTCCAAAAATCACAGAAACAACTGGTAAAGAAAAGAAGGGCTTTCGGGCAGAGCTACGAGCAGGAGACCGCTTTCTCTTCTCTCCTCTCCTCTCCTCTCCTCTCCTCTCCTCTCCTCTCCTCTCCCGGATCAACTAGGAATACCAAAGGAGACCACCCGGACCGAAACAAGACAGGACTAGAATGACCACAGGAACCCAGTAAATCACCCGTGAGTACAAACACGTGTGGCTGGTGACAGAGAGGAGAGAGGGGCCTAAGGAGAGATTAAGTGACTGCTAACAGTTCAACAGTTTATCAGTGGAGACACCACCTCCAGTCTGCTCCACAACAAGGGGACAGCTGAAGGGAGGAAAGGACTCCCCAGAGACTCACCAAGTGCAACTCTGAGTCTCCATTGCTACTACCCTCAGAATCTGGAGCAGCGACAGGGAGGGACACCAGGGGACAGAGATCTAACTGGGAAACTCAGGAGAAGACCTATACCTCGGTGGCATAGCTGAGGGGCTGTGAAAGTCTCTTTGCATAACCACTGGATTATCTCTGCCACACCCTGCTTTATCTCTTGGTCAGGAGTCAGTGTTTAAGCTAAGAAGCCTATTGATAGTTTAAAAGCCCTCAGGCTCCCATAGCCTACAGGGAAGAAAAAAAAAGAGGCTTTTACACCACTGAGCTCCAACTCAGGGATTGAAAAAACTGTTAACTTCCACCACAGTAAACCCCTTAATTAAATTACTTAGACACAAGTCAATCCAGGCAATAGTGATCAATAATTTGAAAAGTACTGATAAAGGGAACTCATAACATAATATATAAAATGGTTAAAACAACAAGAAAAAATATTGGAGACTCGAACCAGGACAAGAGTCCAGCTAAAAGTCCTCCAGAGGGTGAAGCACAAAACAACGAGTTCAACATCCAAACATTAGCTAAGTAAATAATAACAGGAGTGAGTAAAGAATTTGAAAAAAATTGTAATCAGAAATGCAGGAACAACAAATGAGAATATGGAAGAAAATTCTAATTATCTCATGGTTATTAGAGAGCTGATAGCTGAAATCGCTGAGCTAAGAAGGCAACTAGCTGAACAAGCTAAAACAGTATCAGAGCAGGGCAACAAAATAGATGAACTCCAGAAAGCAGTAGAGGGCAGAGAGAATAGAATCTATGAAGCTGAAAACAGAATTAGCAAGATTGAGGATGAATTAGAGACAACTAAAAAAGAAGTAAGAGATCTCAAAAAGAGATTAAGAGATGCTGAAAACAACAACAGAGTCCTATGGGATGACTTCAAAAGAAACAATATACGCATTATTGGCTTACCAGAAGAAGAAAGAGAAGGGGAGGAAGAAAGCATTCTCCAGGCCATAGTAGCTGAAGATTTCTCTAGTCTAGACAACACCGAAAGACATAAAGATTCAAGAAGCCCAGAGGGTCCCAAACAAAATTAACCCAGACCTAAAGACACCAAGACATGTCATACTTAGAATGGAAAGGAATAAGGATAAAGAAAGGATCCTCAAGGCTGCAAGAGAAAAACAAAGAGTCACCTACAAAGGAAAACCCATAAGATTAGCAGCAGACTTCTCCATACAAACACTACAGGCCAGAAGAGAATGGCAAGATATCTATCGAGTGCTCAATGAGAAAGGCTTTCAGCCAAGAATACTATATCCTGCTAGACTGTCATTCAGACTAGATGGAAGCATCAAAACCTTCTCAGACAAGCAACAGTTGAAGGAAGCAACCATCACCAAGCCAGCCCTGAAAGAAGTTCTGGAAGGTCTCCTATAAACAACCAGACCACCACAAATAGGACATATATCAAAACACTCTAAAACTCTACAAGAATGGCGTTAAAATATCTTCAATCTTTGATATCAATAAATGTCAATGGCCTGAATTCACCTATTAAAAGACACAGAGTAGGAAGATGGATCAGAAAACACAACCCAACAATATGTTGTCTACAGGAAACTCACCTAACTCAACAAGACAAACACAGACTTAAAGTGAAAGGATGGAAAACTATCATACAAGCCAATGGACCACAAAAAAGGGCAGGAACAGCTATTCTCATATCTGACATGATAGACTTTAAAATAGATAAGATTTTAAAAGATAGGAATGGACACTACTTAATGCTCAGAGGATCAGTCAATCAAGAGGACTTAACAATTATTAATATCTATGCACCCAATGAGAAGCCATCTAAATACATCAAACTTCTACTGAAAGAGCTACAGCAATATATTAACAGTAACACAATCATAGTAGGGGACTTCAACACCCCACTATCTCAACTTAACAGATCATCCAGGAAGAAAATCAGTAAAGACATAAGGGAGCTAAATGAAGAGATAGATAAACTAGAACTGTTGGACATTTTCAGAGTCATTCATCCCAAGAAACTGGAATACACATTTTACTCAAATCCACATGGATCATTCTCAAGGATAGATCATATGTTAGGCCACAAAGACAGCATCAGCCAATTCAAGAGCACTGAAATCATCCCAAGTATCTTCTCAGACCACAGTGGAATTAAACTAACACTTAACAATCAACAAAAGATTAGTAACAGTCCCAAAATGTGGAAGCTCAACAGTACACTTCTTAACAACTTCTGGGTCAAAGAGGAAATCAAGGAAGAAATCAAAATGTTTTGAGAGTTCAATGAAAATGAAGACACAAGCTATCAAAATATTTGGGACACAGCTAAAGCAGTCCTAAGAGGGAAGTTCATAGCTATTCAAGCACACATTAGGAAACAAGAAAAGGCACAAATAAACAGCCTGATTGCACATCTTAAAGACCTAGAAGAAGAACAACAAAGGAATCCTAAAGCAACCAGAAGGACAGAAATCACTAAAGTTAGGGCAGAAATAAATAACATTGAGAATAGGAAAACCATACAAAAGATCAATGAAAGTAAATGTTGGTTCTTCGAAAGAGTAAACAAAATCAACAAGCCTTTAGCCAGACTCACAAAACAAAAAAGGGAGAAGACCCAAATAAATCAGATAGTAAATGAAAGAGGAGATATCACAACAGACACTGCAGAAATTCAACATATCATGCGAGGCTTCTATGAACAACTATATGCCATCAAGCTAGAGAACCTGGAAGAAATGAATGATTTCCTAGATACCTACCAACTTCCAAAACTAAGTAAAGAGGAAGTGGATAACATGAACAGGCCCATCACAGCTAATGAAATTGAAACAGTTATCCAAAATCTTCCCAAAAATAAAAGTCCTGGACCAGATGGTTTTACAAGTGAATTCTACAAAACTTTCAAAGAAGAACTAATACCTCTACTTTTAAAAGTCTTCCAGAAGATTGAAGACACTGGAATACTCCCTGCCAGCTTCTATGAAGCCAACATCACCCTGATACCAAAAGCAGACAGAGACACAACCAAAAAAGAAAACTACAGACCAATATCTCTGATCAACATAGATGTTAAAATATTGAACAAAATTCTAGTCAACCGGATACAGCAGTATATCAAAAAGATTGTTCATCATGACCAAGTGGGGTTTATCCCAGGCATGCAAGGTTGGTTTAATATACGTAAATCAATCAATGTGATCCACCACATCAACAAAAGCAAGACCAAAAACCACATGGTCATATCAATAGATGCAGAGAAAGCCTTTGACAAAATACAACATCCCTTTATGATCAAAACACTACAAAAAATGGGAATAGATGGAAAATTCCTGAAGATAGTGGAGTCTATATATAGCAAACCTACAGCCAACATCATACTCAATGGTGAAAAACTGGAAGCATTTCCCCTCAGATCAGGTACTAGACAGGGCTGCCCACTATCACCATTACTATTCAACATAGTGTTGGAAGTTCTTGCCATAGCAATCAGGCAGGAGCAAGGAATTAAAGGCATACAGATTGGAAGAGAAGAAATCAAACTCTCCTTATTTGCAGATGACATGATAGTATACACAGAAAAACCTAAGGAATCCAGCAAGAAGCTTTTGGAAATCATCAGGCAATACAGTAATGTGTCAGGCTATAAAATTAACATTCAAAAGTCAGTGGCATTCCTCTATGCAAACACTAAGTTAGAAGAAATTGAAATCCAGAAATCAGTTCCTTTTTCTATAGCAACAAAAACAATAAAATATCTAGGAGTAAACCTAACCAAAGAAGTGAAAGACTTGTATACTGAAAATTATGAGTCACTACTCAAAGAAATTGAAAAAGACACAAAGAAGTGGAAAGATATTCCATGTTCATGGGTTGGAAGAATTAACATCATCAAAATGAATATATTACCCAGAGCCATCTACAAATTTAATGCTATCCCCATCAAGATCTCAAGCACATTTTTTAGGAGAATAGAAAAAATGCTACAAATGTTTATCTGGAACCAGAAAAGACCTAGAATTGCCAAAACAATCTTGAGAAAAAAGAACAGAACCGGAGGCATCACACTCCCAGATCTCAAACTGTATTATAGGGCCATTGTCATCAAAACTGCTTGGTACTGGAACATGAATAGACACACTGACCAGTGGAATAGAATTGAGAGCCCAGAAATGAGGCCCCACACCTATGGACATCTAATCTTTGACAAAGGGGCCCAGACTATTACATGGGGAAAGCAGAGTCTCTTCAACAAATGGTGTTGGAAACAATGGGTTGAAACATGCAGAAGAATGAAACTGAATCACTGTATTTCACCAAATACAAAAGTAAATTCCAGGTGGATCAAGGACTTGGATGTTAGACCAGAAACTATCAGATACTTAGAGGAAAATATAGGCAGAACTTTTTTCCACATAAATTTTAAAGACATTTTCAATGAAACAAATCCAATTACAAGGAAGACTAAGGCAAGTATAAACCTATGGGACTACATCAAATTAAAAAGCTTCTGCAACAGCAAAAGAAACCACTACCCAAACCAAGAGACCCCTCACAGAATGGGAGAAGATCTTTACATGCCATACATCAAATAAGAGTTTAATAACCAACATATATAAAGAGCTTGCCAGACTCAACAACAAGACAACAAATAACCCCATCCAAAAATGGGGGGAAGACTTGGACAGAATGTTCACCACAGAAGAAATCCAAAAGGCCGAGAAACACATGAAAAAATGCTCCAAGTCTCTGATTGTCAGAGAAATGCAAATCAAGACAACAATGAGATATCACTTCACTCCTGTGAGAATGTCATACATCAGAAAAGGTAACAGCAGCAAATGCTGGAGAGGGTGTGGGGTCAAAGGAACCCTCCTACACTGCTGGTGGGAATGTCAATTGGTCCAACCTCTATGGAAAACAGTCTGGAGAACTCTCAGAAGGCTAGAAATGGACCTACCCTATGACCCTGCAATTCCCCTCCTGGGGATATATCCTAAGGAACCCAACACATCCATCCAAAAAGATCTGTGTACACATATGTTCTTGGCAGCACAATTTGTAATAGCCAAAACCTGGAAGCAACCCAGGTGTCCAACAACAGATAAGTGGCTGAGCAAGTTGTGGTATATATACACAATGGAATACTACTCAGCTGTAAAAAATGGTGACTTCACCGTTTTCAGCCGATCTTGGATGGACCTTGAAAAAATCATGTTGAGTGAAATAAGTCAGAAACAGAAGGATGAATATGGGATGATCTCACTCTCAGGCCGCAGTTGAAAAACAAGATTAGAAAAGAAAACACAAGTCGAACCTGAAATGGAATTGGAGTATTACACCAAAGTAAAAGACTCTGGGGTGGGTGGGTGGGTGGGGAGAATACAGGTCCATGAAAGATGATGAAGGACATAGTGGGGGTTGTATTGTTAAATGGGAATCTGGGGAATGTTATGCATGTACAAACTATTGTATTTACTGTTGAATGTAAAACATTAATTCCCCAATAAAGAAATAAATTATTAAAAAAAAAACAAGGGCAACAAAAGGGAAAAAATATAAACAAACAAAAGGTCTGTTAGAACCAGTTGAGAATAATTGCTCCCTGACACTCATACCACTGGTCACAGATAAGCTGACACCCCCCTCCCCCAAAAGCTGCTATGGTTTCGTCTCACAAGTTCCACCCAGGTCTGCAGCATCACAACCTTATAGGGGTGTCAAGACTAGAGAAATCTGGACAGCATAATGGTCATGCAGACTCATGCCTGAGGCTCCTGGGCCCTAGGTTTAATCCCCAGAACCACATCAGCTGAGCTGTCCTCTGGTAAAAATCAATCAGGTGACTCTGCTGTGCACTAAAGATATTACTTTGGGTAATACTTCTTGATTTCCCCCAGGAAGAACTTTGTGATCTGCTAAATGCCTGAAAGAGGTAACTAATTTTGGGACCAGATGGTGGTGTACCTGGTTAAGTGCTCACATTAGTGTGCAAGGACCCAGGTTCAAGCCTTTGGCCCCCACCTGCAGGGCTGCAGGTGTCTCTCCCTGTTCCCTCCACCCCTCTCAATTTGTCTCAGTAGTAAATTTAAAAAAAAAACTAATTTTGAAAAAAAAAAAAGAAAGAAAAAAAGGACTTTCGTGGCATAAAGCACAAGGACTGGCGTAAGGATCCCGGTTCGAGCCTCCGGCTCCTCACCTGCAGGGGAGTCACTTCACAGGTGATGAATCAGGTCCGCAGGTGTCTATCTTTCTCTCCCCCTCTCTGTCTTCCCCTCCTCTCTCCATTTCTCTCTGTTCTATCCAACAACAATGAAATCAATAATAACCACAACAACAATAAAAATCAACAAGGGCAACAAAAGGGAAAATAAATAAATACATAAAAAAAAGAAGGCCTTTATTGGCAAGGAGATAGTATTTAAGTCGGGGATATAATCTGGCCAGCATAGACTGTAGAGCCAGTTTTAAAATAAGCAAGTGGAGTCTGGTTTTATGCCAAGTAGAATTAGGATGAAATAACAGACTCTGCATATTTAGGAGTAGTCCAGGAAAGAGCATGTATATTTATGAGCAGTGAGGTGAGTGTATGTGGTTGAGGAATGTACAATGAACATACATTCATGACATGGGCAGAAAATGATGGAGAAATACCATTAGAGGCATACTTTTTCAGTATGGTGATAAGGAAATAGGTGACTACTAATCAAACAGGGATCTGCTGAGCCATCTCCATTGAGTAGTTTGGTCCCATCAAGAGGCTGCGGTCCTTATCAGTATAAAGCTATAATACTTCTTGCTCCAAAGCCAGAAGGATGTTGCCCAAAGAGGGATTTTCATACTGTCCAAGCAATAAGCGCCCAGCCAATTTTTTTTTTTTGCTTCCTTAATCCTGGATTTCATCTTAACTTTGACTAAAAGGAATGGAGACACATTTGCACAAACGTTGACTACTTGATCACATTATGAATGAATTTGCATGAGCAAAAGTTTGTATCTAATATAGTTACCAGTCGTCTTAAGTTTGGAATCAAACAGATGCAGGTTAGAAAGACAGCATTAGGGCCGGGTGGTGGCACACCTGGTTGAGTGCATGTATTACAATGTGCAAGGACCCGAGTTCAAGCCCCCGGTCCCCACCTGCAGGGGGAAAGCTTTATAAGTGGTGAAACAGGGATGCAGGTGTCTCTCTGTTTCTCTTCCTCTCTATCATCCTCCCTCCCTCCCTCTTGATTTCTGGCTGTCTCTATCCAATAAATAAAAATAATTTTTAAAAAAAGAAGAAAGGCAGCTATTAGGAGTTGGGCGGTAGCGCAGTGGGTTAAGCACACGTGGCACAAAGAGCAAGGACCAAAATAAGGATCCCTGTTCGAGCCCCCAGCTCCCCACCTACAGAGGAGTCCCTTCACAGGCAGTGAAGCAGGTGTGCAGGTGTCTATCTTTCTCTCCCCTCTGTCTTCCCCTCCTCTGTCCATTTCTCTCTGTCCTATCTAACAACGATGACATCAATAACAACAACAACAAAAGACAACAAGGGCAACAAAAGGGAAAATAAATAAAGAAAAAAGCAAAGAAAATGAAACCCAAATGTCCATCAGCTGGTGAGTGGGTCAGTTGTGGCACACCCACAGAAGAGAACCCATGCACCATAGTACTATTGGATCATAAAAAGAAATAATGTGGTGGTGGTTGTGGTTTGGAACTATACACTGTAACCTTACAATCTCGTAACCTACCATTAATAACAAGTAAGAAAATGTTTAAATAAAAGAAACAATGCACTAGATGTGAGAAAATACCCCAATAACAAAAAGTCTTCTTGTAAATCAATGTTTTCTCAATAAAGTCATTTGGAAAATGGGGGGGAGGAGAAGGAAGTACTGGTACATGCAACAACTTGGATGAACTTTGAAAACCATATGCTAAGTGAAGTATGCCAGTATGCCAGCCACAAAATAACATATGGATTCATTTACTAAGTTGACCATACCACAGTGGGCTGGACAGTGATGCACTCAGTTGCATGCACACATTACCATACAAAAGGACCTAGGTTCAAGTCTCCTGTCCCCACCTGCTGAGGGGAAGCTTCAAGAGTGCTGAAACAATGCTACAGATGTCTCTTGTTCTCTTTATTTCCCTTTCTCTCTCTCTCTCTCTCTCTGTCTCTCTCTTTACCACCAGGGGTTATCGCTGGGGTTTGGTGCCAGCACTAAGAATCCACTGTTCCTGGTGGCCATTTTTTTCCACTTTACTGGATAAGACAGAGAGAAATTGAGAGGTGGGGAAGATAGGGAGCGAGACCTAACCCAGATCCTTGCATTTAGTACTATGTGCATCTAACCAGATGCACCACTACCTGGCCCCCCTCTTTACCTCTCTATCCCCCTCTCCCCTCTCAATTTCTCTCTATCCTATCAAATAAAAAACAAAGAGTGGGCCAGGCGGTGACACACCTGGTTAAGCATTCACATTATAGTGCACAAGAACCCAGGTTCAAGCCCCTGGTCTCTACCTGCAGGGGGAAAGCTTCATAAGTGGTGAAACAGGGCTGCAAGTGTCTCTCTGTCTTTCTTCCCCCCTTTCTATCTACCCCACTTCCCTCAATTTTTCTCTGTCTCTATCCAATAATAAATAAATATATATGAAAGGAAAAATGGCCACCAAGAGCAGTAGATTTGTTGTGTAGACACTGATCCTGTGATAACCTTAGTGGAAACAAAGCCAAAAACAAACAAAACTTCATGATTTGGTGTTTTATGTTACAGAAATTTTTGTCTTACAGTTCTGGAGGCTGTAAGTCCAAGATCAAGGTGCCATCATTACTTTCTTTTTTGAAGGCTATGACAGAGAACCTATTTGATGACTCTAGTGGTTTGTTGGTAATCTTCGGCATTCTGCGACCTATTGAAGCATCACTCCAATCTCCACCCTCATCTTTACATGGCACTTTTCCAGTGTCCACATTTCCCCTTTTCACAAGAACACTAGTCATATTCAGCCTTCCTTTCTTTCTTTCTTTCCTTCTTTCTTTCTTTCTTTCTTTCTTTTTTTCTTTCTTTCTTTCTCTCCCTTTCTCTCTTTTCCTTCCTTCCTTCCTTCCTTCCTCCCTCCCTCCCTCCCTTCCTTCCTTCCTTCTTTCCTTCCTTCCTTCCTTTTCCAGAGTTTCATAGACTTTTTCAGGTAGAGACAGACAGGGAGTCGGGCAGTAGTGCAGTGGTTTAACTGCAGGTGGCGCAGAGCCCAAGGACCGGCAAAAGGATCCTGGTTAGAGCCCCTGGCTCCCCACCTGCGGGGGAGTCACTTCACCAGTGATGAATCAGGTCTGCAGGTGTCTTTCTCTCCCCCTCTGTCTTCCCCTCCTCTCTCCATTTCTCTCTGTCCTATCTAACAATGACATCAATAACAACAACAATAATAACTACAACAATGAAAAACAACAAGGGCAAGAAAAGGGAAAATAAATAAATAAATATTAAAAAAGAAAGAGAAAAAGAGAAAGAAAGAAAGAAAGAAAGAAAGGAAGGAAGAAAGAGATAGGCAGACACAAGCACAAGAGCTCTCCTCCCCCACCCCATCTCTCAAGTGTTGTGGCACTCAAACCTGGATCATGTGTATGGCAAAACATACACCTTACCAAGTGGCTATTTTCCAGCCACATGATCTCATCTTAACTATACCTGCAAGACCCTCTTTTTATTTTTTTATTTATTTTTAATGGATTAAAATTTTTTTTCTAAATTTTTTAAATGTTTTTATTTATTATTGGATAGAAACAGAGAGGAATTGAGAGAGGAGGGGGAGATAGAGAGGAAGAGATACAGAGAGACACCTGCAGACCCACTCCACTGGTCGTGAAGCTTTACCCTTGCAGGTAAGGACCAGGGCTTGAACTTGCAATCTTGCCCACTGCAATGTGTGCACTTAACCAGGTGCACCACCACCTGGCCCCAAGATCCTCTTTTTAAATAAGTTCCCATTCTGAGGGACTAGGAATTGCAACTTCAAAATATTAACTGGGGGATTGGGTAGATATTCTACCCATATCATCACATATTCATTATAAGAAATGTCCAGAATAGGTAAATCCATAGAGACAGAAGGTAGACAAGTGGTTGCCAGGGGATAGGGAAAAGAAGGAATCTAAAATGTCTGTTAATGGGTACAGGGTTTATTTTTGACACTTCTGAATTTAGATACTGGTGATGGTTATACAACTCTGTGAATATACTAAGAAACCAGTGAATTGAACATTTGCTCCTAGGGTAAGCTAAATGAATAAGAGACCCAGATGGTTGCAGTCTTAGCATTTGTCTAGTTTAGATTCAAAGAAGCCAACCTAGAAAGGTTATTAAACACAAAAGACAAAAAGCAGAACATCTTCACCTCAACTGCTCATCTTAATGAACTGTATGACATATAAATTATCTCTCCAAAAAACTAGGTTTTTATTCCTAAATAAAATGGGTATTACTCATTAATCTTCTGCTATATTAGAGTTTACATGGGTCATTTAATAAAATGGAAGTAAGTATGTTTGGAAATGTGCAAAGATGAAAAATCATAATGGTTATGCAAAAAGGCTTTCATGCCTGAGGCTCTAAAGTCCTAGGTTCAGTCCTCAGCACTACCATATACCAGAATTGAGCAGTGCTAGGGTACAAAGAAAGGGAAAGAAAAAGAAAAAAGAAGAATGAATGAAAGGAAGAAAGAAATTATTACCTTTAGTATCTAATTTTTACTTTAGAATTTTTTGAGTATTACCAAAGGTCACCTGAAAACTGCCAGATTCTTTTTTATTATTTATTTTTTAAAAGAATTTATTTATTTATTAATGAGAAAGATAGGAGGAGAGAGAAAGAACCAGACATCACTCTGTACAGGTGTTGCCAGGGATTGAACTCGGGACCTCATGCTTGAGAATCCAATGCTTTATCCACTGTGCCACCTCCCAGACCACCTTTTTTTAATATTTATTTATTGGGTACATACAGAGAGAAATCAAGAGAAGAGGAGATAGAGGGAGGGGGAGGGAGGGGTGGGGGGTGGATAGCATAATGGTTATGCAAAGAAACTCTTATGCCTGAGGCTCCAGAGTCCCAGGTTCAATCACTTGAACTACTATAAACCAGAGCTGAGCAGTGCTCTGGTGAGAGAGAGAGAGAGAGAGAGAGAGAGAGAGAGAGAGACCTGATGCACTGTTTCATCATTTGTGAAGCGTCTCTCCTGCAGGTAGGTACTGGGGGCTTGAACCCAGGTCCTTATACATTGTAACCCATGCACTCAACTGGGTGTGCCACCACCAAGCCCAGCTTTGGAATTTTTTAAATTAAGGTGAAGAGGCAAAATCACCACTATGACATTTTCTATGATGTCCAATTTGTTTTTCTCTTTCTTTTATGCAGAACCCTGATAATGAACTGTGGGCCTAACACATATAAGCCATGCAATCTAGTGCTCAGCCACTTCCCAATCATCTGGTTTTTAATTTTTTTAAATTCTTTTTGCACTTGTTATGTGCTTCCCACCATAAATATATGGTACATTTGCTATTCATGCTAAACACTTCTAATGTAACAAGAACTCCAGCTTTCCTTAAAAGTTTACTTGAGCAGTAGCTGCAAACTTACTTTCATATCATTTCTTTCAAAAAAAAGAAATATATTTTTTTCCCTAAAGCAGTCCTGTGATTCCCATGAACTGTTCATCTTCTCTGAACAGATAGCTCCTTCAACATGGAATTTATCTCAGAGCAATCTCTGGACAGCATCTTCATGTCTTGGCATTTTAAGAAACAGGTTACTTCCTTACATCTTTGCTTTTGCCTTGTTGAATCTCAGCTAGTTTTTTTCCCCAGAGGCTAAATAAAATTTCGTGAAACAGCCAGGATTTCAGCAACTAAATAAATTATTTCTTGTCCTCTGAGATGCCTGGGTGCATCATTTCCCTTCCAGATTCCCCAGGGAAAGCTGTACAGAGACTTGGTATCTCTTAAGGAGCCAGCTTAGGGACCACTATGTTTGGAGTCTGTTCAGTTGCCTGTGGCCCAGAAGCAATGGGCATCTTCCTTGTCCTGACACCCTTGGCTGAGGGCCTTGAGTCTGCTGTAGGGTGAGCTGTCTGAGTTGCAGGTTCAGGCACCCTGTCTCTTGTTCTGCGGTATGAAGGATCTGCATACAAGTTGCATGAAGGCTTTTATTTATTTATTTTGGTAAGGAAACACAGCAGTTACCAAATCCAGTGTGGCAACGCCTAATATACCAGTTTACCCAGTTCACTCCACTTCTCTCCTAATTCCTCCCTCTTCGGCTTATCGGCTTTATGCTATGGGGCCTAATCACACTGGACCCCCATCTTCATTCTCTAATTGCTATGTCTCTGGCTGAATTGCTTAAACTTTTGGGCCTCAGTTTCAGCGAGTCAGGCGGTAGCGAAGAGGGTTAAGTACAAGGACCGAGTCGTAAGGATCCAGGTTTGATGCCCGCCCCCCCCACCTGCAGGGGAGTGGCTTCACAGGCGGTGAAGCAGGTCTGCAGGTGTCTGTTTTTGTCTCCCCCTCTATCTTCCCCTTCGCTCTCCATTTCTCTCTGTCCTATCTAACAACGACGACATCAACAACAACAACAATAATAACTACAACAACAATAAAAAACAAGGGCAACAAAAGGGAAAATAAATAAATTAAAAAAAAAAACTTTGAGGCCTCAGTTTCTTTAGCTTTGAAAGGAGCTGATGTTCCCTTTCTCATAAGGCTGTGATAAAGATGGACTGAGATTTTTCTGAAAACCCAACTTAATGTTGGTGCTCTCTCTTTCTTCTCCATACCCTCACCCCACCCTCCATCCCACCCCATTCCACTCCACCTCAACCCTCAAGGAGAAAAAGAGTTGATCTGCATACTCCTTCTAACTAGATTGAGGACCAAAACTGTGCAATGAGCATTGTACTTGGGGTCAGCACACCGAATTTGAACTCACAGTTCTGATATAATGTTGTACAGATTCCAGGTCCTGGGAACTGGGGCAAGGTGAAGCATATATGAGATCACATATGAAAAACAGCTTACTAGGATGACAGAGGACCTCGTGGGGGTTGTATTGTTACGTGGAAAACAGAAATGTTATGCATGTACAAACTATTGTCTTTACTGTCAACTGTAAAACATTAATCTCCCAATAAATTTAAAAAAGAAGAAGAAGAAAAGCAGCTTACTGGAAAAAAACAAAAAAAAACACAGCTTACTATGGTGGGGGATGTAATGGTTAATCATGTATGGGGCTCTGGGTTTGGCTCCTGGTACAGAAAAGAAAGAGCAGGGTTAGTTAGCATAATTGTCATGCAAATAGACTCTCACGTCTGAGGCTCCTGTCTCAGGTTCAACCCCATCTCCCCCACCACCACCATAAACCAGAGCTGAGTAGTGCTATGGTAAGAAGAAAGAAAGGAAGAAAGAAAGAAAGAAAGAGAGAGAGAGAGAGAGAAAGAAATATAGGTCTGTGATAAGTGTAGATAGCATAATGGTTAGGCAAAGAAGCTCTCAAGCCTGAGGCTTCAAAGTTTCAGATTCAGTCTCCCCCCCATCATAAACCAGAGCTGAACAGTGCCTTCAGGTAAACTAAAATAAAAATAAAATAAAATAAAATAAAATAAAATAAAATAAAATTTCAGGGTGGGGGTAGATACCATAATTGGTATTCAAACAGACTCTCATGCTCCATATCCCAGGTTCAATCCTCCGCACCACCATAAGCCAGAGCTATGCAGTGCTCTGGTAATAAATAAATAAATTAATTAATTAATTAATTTACATATTAGGGAAAGAAAGAAGAAGAAAAGGGAAAAGAAAATACTAACTTTAATGCCTGAGGCTCCAAATACTGAGGCTAAATTCCCTTTACCACCATAAACCAGAGTTCAGCTGTGCTCTAATTAAAATAATGATCAAGGGAGTCGGGCGGTAGCACAGCGGATTAAACGCACGTGGCGAGAAGCACAGGGACGACCGGCATAAGGACGACCGGCATAAGGATCCTGGTTCGAGCCCAGGCTCCCACCTGCAGGGGAGTCGCTTTAAAGGCGGTGAAGCAGGTCTGCAGGTGTCTTTCTCTCCCCCTCTCTGTCTTCCCCTTCTCTCTCCATTTCTCTCTGTCCTATCTAACAATGACGACAACAGTAATAACTACAACAACAATAAAAACAACAAGGGCAACAAACGGGAAAATTAATAAAATTTTTAAAAATAAATAAATAAATAAAAGATCATGGGTCCATACTCCCAGAGGGTTGAAGAAAAGGAAAGCGTGGTCCAGGAAATAGCAGTGAATAAAGTGCTGGACTCTCAAGCACTTTATGAGGTCCTGAGTTCAATCCCTGGCAGCATATGTTCCAAAGTGATGTCTTGCTCTTTCTCTCTCTCCTTCTTTCTCATTAATAAATAAAATATTAATTAAAAAAAGAAAGCTATCAGGAGAGGGGAAGGGATATGGAGTTCTGGTGGTGGGAATTGTGTGGAGTTGTACCCCTCTTATCCTATGGTTTTGTTAGTGTTTCCTTTTTATAAATTTAAAAAATAAATAAATAAACAAAACAAACAAAAAAATTAGAGAGGAGAGACAGAGAATTAAAAAAAAATAAAAAGAGCAAGCTCAGAGGACTATAAGGAGTTGTGTGGCAAAGAGGGTAGATAGCATAACAGTTATAAAACGAGACTTTCATGCCTGAAGCTCCAAAGTCCCCGGTTCAATCTCCTGCACCACCAGAAGCCACAGCTGAGCAGTGCTCTGGGAAAAGAAAAAAAAAAAAAAAAGCACAGGGGGTGGGGGGGTGTGTGGCTAAGAGAGTTAATTTCATTTCTGTGATGTGATGTGGCATCCCTGATACCCCACTCACTCACCCAGAGTGATTCCCACAGGGTCCCAAACTCAATTCCCCTCAAACTCATTTTTAATGGTCCTCGTCAGCTTGTGTAGCCCTAGGTGAACAGGCTCCAAGGTCCTCTCTACAACCTTGCTGGTTTTCTTTCTTTCTTTCATTTTTTTAAAAGATTTTATTTATTTATTAATGAGAAAGATAGGAGGAGAGAAAGAACCAGACATCACTCTGGTACGTGTACTGCCGGGGGTTGACTCAGGACCTCATGCTTGATAGTCTGATGCTTTATCCACTGTGCCACCTCCCAGACCACCCTTTCTGGTTCTTTCTCACTGCTGATATTTTTCTAACGCTAGGCAGCTTCAAGAGGTCCAGGGTGAAATGACAGCTCCAGTTCTTATATGTGGTTGGCATGGGGTTCCTGAGAACTGGGGAACTCATCCCTTACTCAGTCACTGAGCTGTGGGGTCTTAGGCAGATTGTTCTGGTTTTCTGTGCCTCTGGATTTGAAAGCTGGCAAGGAGCATAGCACCTCCCATGTAGGTGACTGTATATATTTAATAAATCATCACATGTAAAGAATTTAGACCAAAGCCTGGCAAATAGTAAGCACTCAATGAATATTTTATATTGCTGTTGCATATGTATTCAATCATTCACTCACCAGACACCTTCTAGCTGCTGAGTCCTAAGGATACAAAAGAGCAGGTTGGAGGCCTGACCCTTTGTGGTATTCCCAGCCCAGAGAAGAAGACAGACAAGACAGGACCATCACTGTCCCTATTGATAGCAGAGGGCTGGTGCTGTGTGAGCTTCTGCACCAAGTGATAAGAAGACGGTGTTGTGAGAGCTGGGAGGAAGAGATGCCAACTGCTCTGGGCTGGATGGGGGAAAAGCCTCGTGGAGAGAGGATTTCTAGGTGGGTTGTGACAGCAGCACAGGAGTTCACTCACAGTGGAAAAGAAGCCTGGAGGGGGGGTGCAGTCCAGGCATGGAACTAGTGCCCTTCAAGGCACAGGGGCTGGGAGTGGGGAACTCACATCTGAAAATAAGACTGACAAACTGAGCAGCCTCTCCCCTTCTGCAGATAGATACTTGCACTGGGGCATTGGAAGTTGTTGGATCATGAGTGTCTATCAGTCCAGCCAGGAATGGAACAGGTATCGAGGAATAAACACCCCGGGAACAGCCCTTTGTTGTTACAAACAGGAGACAGCAGGTAAACACCCAGATTCCTTACTCTGAGTGATGGAACAGTTCTAAGTGGTGTTTTCTATCTCTGAGGGCTCCCAGCAAAATGCAGCCCCTGTTGCTTGGAATAGCACCTCCTCGTGAAAGCACCCTGTACACTGTCTCAAGGCACAGCTTGGGCCCTGATCTCTTTCTAGGAGACTGCTTCTCAGGGAACCCAGGCTACAGAAAGCTCTATAAGACTTGCCCAGAATGAGTGGTCAGGAATCCTCGTGTTAGCCACCATTTTGGCATCTTGGTTATTTCTTCCAGCAGTTCAACCCACAGTCAGTACTGGGTGAGAAACTAGAGAACAGTCAAAGAAGTAAATTATAATCCTTTGAGGAGCTATTTGGAGAGGATAAATATTTCAGCAGAGAGAGAGAGACAGAGACAGAGACAGTGACAGTGATGCACCTGGTTGAGTGCACATGTTAAAATGTGCTAGAACCCAGGTTTAGGCTCCTAGTTCCCACCTGCAAGGGGGGGGGATTTTCACAAGTGGTGAAGCAGTGCTGCAGGTATCTATCTATCTCTTTGTCTCCCCCTCTCCCTCTTGATTTCTCTCAGTTTCTATCCAATAAATAGATAAAATACTAGAGAGAGAGGGAGAGATGGGAAAAGTAGGGAGGAGTAAGAAATTTGGTGCATCAGCATCAGATTCAGAGTGGTATAGCAGAGAGAGGTGGGGAACAAAAGTTGAAAGGACATAGGGGTGCGGGGCCCATGTTTGCATACAGAAACCTGGAATGCCTCTTCTGGATGCTAGTCTAGACTATAGACAGTGGAGAGTCATGCATTTTGAGCAGGGTTTGGAGTGGTGGAGGGGCTGGGCAATCTCTGTGTTAGGAAAACACGCAGGGTTCAAATCCAAGTTGATAAGGAGGAGGAAAGACTGGAATAGAGGAGGCCCAGGAGGAGGCTATTGAAATAGTCAAGGCTAGACCCAATGCATATGTAACACTGACTCCAGCTCAATCCCATCGCAGCCAGCCCGGCTCCTCTAGGGCTTCCTCTCCAACTTGGGAGGGCCATCTTTTCAGAAAAGCTTCCTGCCTTCCCACCCTTCCTTTCAGACCTGTTTCCTGCTTGGCCTCCAAACCCGTTTCCATTCCTCCTACCTTCTCCCATTATCTCTGACTTCAGAATGTTTGCTTTGGCTCCTACTAGCTCTGTCTGCTCTCTCTTGCGGTTAGTGCTGGATACTCAGCAAAAACCCTCCTTCCTGCAAATCAGTCCAGACTCATGGGGCAGGGATTGTCTTCTTTCTACTTTAAGTAAAGGGAATTGGAGCAACTTTGGCCTTGGAAGATAGACTTTGTCTTGTAACGACTTTCCTTCAAAACCACAAATGTATTTTGTCTCGATTTGAGGTGGTTCTTGCCTCTTGTTTCAGCAACCTCAGGGTGAGTGTGAAGTGGCATCTGGCAACCTGAAGATTTCACAGCAGATGCCTTGCTTATGTGAAAAGTCGATTTCTTTGCAAACCAGCCGAGAGGGCAAAGACAGCACAATTTTCTGTCCATTCAATAAATGTCTGCGAGACAGACCTTTATCTAGGACTTGGTGAATAAGACATCTGATCTCCAGGTCTCTGTGGCCTAGTGAGAGAGATGGATTGTAAAACCTGTCACATGCAAAGACTGCAGACTACTGTAGGAATCTCAGAGGAGGTGCTAGCTTATATGCACGTTACACTGGAACTAAACTTTCATCTGCTTTGTTTTCTCATCTGCAAAACAAAGAGAAATTTTCCCTTATAGGGTTGCTGCAATGATTCAACAAGGTAAAACACAGAAAAAGCTTAGCACAGAGTTTGGAAGACTAAACATCAAGTAAGTGCTAACCATTTCTTTCTTTCTTTTATCAATTTCCAGATTATAAAGTTTTCTTAAAATGTACAATTCAGTGGTTCCTAGTATATTCACCAAGTTCTACCTGTTATCACCATTTCCAACACATTTTTATCAGCCCTTAGGAAATCTTGTATCCAGGCCTGGAGGGACCGTGTGAACAGTAGCTCACCATACTTTACTGCCTCAGACTCAGAAGTCCAGTTTCAATCCCCAGCAATCCCTTAACACACCATAAACCAAAACAGAGCAGTGCTCTGGACACACTTTCTCTCTCCCTCTCCCTCTCCCTCTCCTTCTCTCTCTCCCACCTCCCTTTCTCTCAATATTACTCATTAAAATAAATAAACCTTAAAAAATAATAAGAGTTAGGAAGATAGCATATGGTTATGCAAAATAGCTTCCACTCCTGAGGTTTGAAAGTCATTGGTTTAGTCCCCTCATTAAATTACTAATAAAAATTAATCATAAATAAATAAAAATAGCAATAATAATAAAGTTTTAAAAAGAAAGAAGAAGGGAGTCGGGCGGCAATGCAATGGGTTAAGCACACATAGCGGCAAAGTGCAAGATCAGCATAAGGAAGCCTCTGGCTCCCCACCTGCATGGGGGGGGGTCGCTTCACAAGCAGTGAAGCAGGTCTGCAGATGTCTCTTTCTCTCCCCCTCTCTGTCTTCTCCTCCCCTCTCAGTTTCTGTCCTATCCAACAACAGTAATAACAGTAACAACAAGGGCAACAAAATGGGAAAAAATGGCCTCTAGGAGCAGTGGATTGGTAGTGCAGGCACCGAGCCCCAGTGATAACCCTGGAGGCAAAAGAAAGAGAGAAAGAAAGAAAGAAAGAGAGAGAGAGAGAGAGAGAGAGAGGAAGGAAGAAAGGGAGAGAGAAAGGAAGGAAGAAAGAGAGGATGGAAGAAAGGGAGGAAGGAATAAAGGGAGGAAGGAAGAAAGGGAGGAAGGAAGGAAGTTAAGAAGGAAAGAAAGGAGGGAGGGAGGGAGGAAGGAAGGAAAAAAGGAAGGAAGGAAGGAAGGAGAAAAGCATTGCTCCATTAAAAAAGAAATAAACACTGTAGCTATTAATAGTCACTCCCTCATTAATAACTCATCTGCCTGTATTTATAGATTTAGGGTCCAGGTTAAGGGCAGAATATCCTATTCTGAATATTTCACATTTATAAGTGGAATCATACATATAAGCACTCTTTTTTTTACCTGGTTCCTTTCACTTGCATATTTGTTCTATACCCATCATGTTATAGCATCTAAGCGGTACTTGTTTCCTCTTTATGACTAAATAATGTTCTTTTATTGTAAGAACCATGTGTGCATATGGGGCGGGGAGAGGTAGAAACAGCCCTCTGCTATTTCTTTATTATTATGTGGTGCCAGGGAGCAAACCCAGGGCCTCACACATGCAGAGCCTGTGCTCTAATGCTAAATCCCCTCCCTGGTCCCAAACTTTTCAAACTTAATTCATCAACTCATGGACATTTAGGTTATTTCCATCTCTAGGTACTATGAGTACTATGAGTACAGATTTTTGTGTTGACGTGCCATTTATCTGGGATATATACCAACAAGAGCAATTGGATCATGTGATAACTGTTTAACTTTTGGGGAACTGCTAGACTATTTTCCAGAGCACTTGCACCACCTTTTCTTACCCTTACTTAGTTCTCAAAACATCTCTCCACATGTAATTATTCCAGAACCCCAAGGGAAGCTCGTACAATATAAAGGGCATTAGCGATAGGTCAAGACCCAAGCTAAATATATTAGAGCTCAGTTTCACAAGCTGTTTTAGGTGGCCAAGATCAACCACTTGGTTTTTTTTTTGTTTGTTTCTTTTTTATGTCAATGGGTGATTTTACCTTGCTTATGTTTCCCTGCACATAGTATAGCAGGTAAATGATGCTAACCACCCCCCTCCTTCTCAACATCTGAAGGCCCTGAGCTCCTTCCTTTCACCTTTCTCAGCAGATACAATCCCACGTCTTTCCCGAGTCCAAGGCCAAGAAGAAAAGTAGGCAGGTATGAACTAGGAATGACTCTGTTGAATAACTGTGATTTAGGAATGACCAGATAGGTATGTGGTATTTCTGGAGTAGAGGAACCCCTGATAAGTTTCCCTGCCCAGTTTTCATTTTTCCAACCAAAATTGGAGCAACCTGGGTCTTGTCAAACAGACCAACTTTCCTCACCCATGTTAGACACTCTGCTTTGTGTACCCTTCCTAGTCATCCTTGTCTAGTCCAGCCTCTGCCACAGCTGATCTCCCAGACCATTCTGATGCTCTAAAAATGACCCTGAATTGTGACTTAACCATGCTGAAGCTTGGTGTTTTGATCTCTCATATTTAATTCCACAGCATGGTTGTAGGGGCAGCCAAGAGCCCTAGTTAAGGGCATGAAGCTGGCACAAAGACAAAGATTGGCTTGAAGTGAGACAGCATCCCCTCCGGATTTGCTCTGTGATCTTGGCTAGCTCACCTCTCCTCTCTGAGCCTCTCTGCTCAGAGTATGTAGAATGGAGTAAGGACTCAGTAAAAAACGGCTATAACCGTTGTTGTTATGCTGTTTAAAGGAACTGGCATGGGCAGCCCAGGAGGTAGTTCTATGCCTAGAATGCCACACTTACATGCATGAGGTCCTGAATTCAATCACTGGCATTGCATATGCCAGAGTGATGCTCTGTTTCATTCTATCTATCTATCTATCTATCTATCTATCTATCTATCTATCTATTATCCTCTTTCTCTTGCTCCTCTCCTATCTCTTATGTTAGTTTAAAAAAAGTTATTTTTAAAAGAATGTGGCCTGCAAAGCACTGGGCATAGTGCATAAAACATGGTAGGTATTTATTACAGTTCTTTCTTTTTGGGTAGGACAGAGAAATTGAGAGGGGAGGGGAAGAGAAAGATAGACAACTGCAGACTTGCTTCACTGCTTGTGAAGCAACCCCCCTCTGCAGGTGGGGAGCTGGAGGCTAGAACAGGGATCCTGCCGCAGGTCCTTATGCTTCGTACTATGTACGCTTAACCCAGTCAGTGCACCACTGCCCAGCCTCCTATTACAGTTTTTATATACTAAATAAGAATTGTAATAAAGTTCTATAAAATAAGATCTATGAAAATAAATAAATAAAAATTAAAAAAAAAAAAACAATTATGGCTACTACCATCCTCTGACTTTGTGCATGAGATTGGTGAAGGGCTTGAGTATCTGAGTATTAGCCAGACAACAAAACAACCAGAAGGTACATCTGCACATCAGTGAGCAGAGCTAGATGAGTCCTTGTTATGCTGAGAACTTTGGGACAAAACCAAAAGGTAGACTAGCAAGACAGCATAATGGTTAAGAAAATGACTATCATTCCTGAGGCTACAGGTTCCCAAGTTCATTTCCCAGAACCACCATAAACCAGAGCTGAGCAATACTCTGCTGTTTCTCTCTGTGTCTTTCTCATAAGAAAATAAATTTAAGAAAATAATAAACTGTAGTCTGGGAAGTGGCACAGTAGATAAAGCATCAGACTCTCAAGCATGAGGTCCTGAGATCAATCCCCAGCAGCACATGTACCAGAGTGATGTCTGGTTCTTTCTCTCTCTCCTCCTATATTTCTCATTAATAAATAAATAAAATCTTTAAAAATAATAATAATAATAAACTAAAATATACAAGGGGTTGATGAGCTGAACATGAAAAACAGAAGTGAGACTGGTTGAGGGGAAAGCCTATGGACAAAAGCCATAGGTTTCTGAATGTTTAGCTTCAGATACATGCTGTGTAAGCAACCAGGTATATTTAAAAAACCAGGCACTGATCAATCACTTCAAATACGCCTTAAACTTCCTGGACTGATAAACCACATCCCGGCATTCATCATCAGTGAGTGTCATATGATCCTGCTGTCCTATGCATGAGGGACAAAGAACTGGGTTCAAGCCAGGGAGCCCAGAAACTAGTGGAAATTGTCGCAGAACTCCTCTTTGCAAAATGGGCAGGAAGTGGACAGGACAGGGATCTGGGAGGAAGGAAGTTACAAAGACAGGATCACAAAAGTTGCTTCAGAAGGAAGGAAAAGGAGATAGAATCTTATTTTAAAATTTAGGAGAACAGGCAGTGGTGTATTTGGTGGTTGAGCACACACATTACTACCTACAAGGACCCTGTCCAAGCCTTGATTCAGTCTCCAAGAGGGAGCTTCATGAGCAGTAAAGATCTGTAGATCTCTCTGACTCCCCACACCCCTTCCTTGACCTCCTTTCCTCTCCTGTTTCAATTTCTCTCTGTCCTATTAAAAAAAAAAAGGGGGGTGTCAGGCGGTAGCACAGTGGGTTAAGCGCACGTGGCACAAAGCGCAAGGACTGGCCTAAGGATCCCAGTTTGAGGCCCTGGCTCCCTAACTGCAGGGGAGTCACTTCACAAGCGGTGAAGCAGTTCTGTAGGTGTCTATCTTTCTCTTCTCTCTGTCTCCCCCTCCTCTCTCCATTTCTCTCAGTCCTATCCAACAACAACATCAGTATCAACAACAATAGTAACAACAGTAAAACAACAAGGGCAATAAAAGGGGATAAATAAATAAATAAATATTAAAAAAAAATAAAAGGCTGCTTGGATCAGTAGATTCCCTGTGCAGGCCCTGAGCCCCAGCCATAACCCTGGTGGCAATTAAAAAAAAAAAATTAATACAATCTTGTCTTATTTAAAATGATATACTTTGATTGTAAGAAATTTGGGAGGAGAGGGCCAGGCGATGGTGCACCAGGTTAAGCACACGTAGTAGGAAGCACAAGAACCAATGCAAGAGTCCCTGTTCGAGCCCCCGGTTCCCCACCTGCAAGGGGGTCGCTTCACAAGCAGTGAAGCATGTCTGCAGGTGTCTCTCTTTCTTTCTTTTTTCTTTTTTTTTTTTTTTGGTGTCTATCTTTCTATCTCCCTCTCCATCTTCTCCTCCTCTCTCAATTTCTCTCTGTCCTATCTAAAAATAATTCTTTAAAAAATGAAAAAATGGCCACAGGAGCAGTGGAGCCCCAGTGATAACCCTGGAGGCAAAAAAAAAAAAAAGAAAGAAAGAAAGAAAGAAAGAAAGAAAGAAAGAAAGAAAGAAAGAAAGAAACTTGGGAGGAAAAGATTGTGAAAAAACAAGAAAAGGAGACAGAGGGCTGGGGAAATAGTAAATAGGTAATGCAAAAGACTCATTCCTGAGGCTCTGAGGTCCCAGGTTCAATCAATCCCCAGCACTACTGTAAGCAGTGCTCTTAGTCAGTCTCTCTCTCTTTCTCTCTCTCTCTCTGTCTGTCTCTCATTCTCTCTCTTTTTTCTTCTGTGTATGTTTTTAAAAATAAAGGTAAATAAAAATATTTTGAAAAAGAAGAGGCAGACAATGAAAAATATTCTGCAGTAATCTCACTCCACAGAGTATTATAAGCACTAATATTCTGGTGTGCTTTCTCCTACCATTTTCTGTGCATGTATGTGGCATATCTTCTTTTCCTTTTTTTTTTTTAAAGCAGAAATAGACTCATATCGTACATAGTGTTTGTGACCTACTTTTAAAAATACATCATGAACTGTGTTCCCTGTCATTAAATATTTTTCTTCACCACTATTTAATGACTTTATAGTATTCTCTCATATGAATGGCACATCATTTATTTAAGCACTTTTCTATTCTTGGAGATTTAAGTGGTTTCAAATTTTCAATATCATAAGCATCTTCTAAATGAACATCCTTGTGGCTGAAACTGTGCATGTCCTTAATTATGTTCTTGGGATACATTTCTTGAAAAGTAATTGCTAAGATAAAGGGGTTGTGGATTTTAAAGAATTTTGGTACATTTATCAAATTGCTCATTAAAAGTCTAGCACCAATTTATACACATACCAGCAGGATATAGGATGCCTATTTACCAGCATTGTACTGACAATGGGGATGATGTTTCCTTTGTTAATTTCATACCTTCCAGACCAAAATTCATGAGTCCAAATTTCTTGAGATATAGGATAAAAGAGAGGCCAGAAAGATAGTTCACATAGGGCACATGCATTCACACCAGGCTGTTCAGGTTAGAGTCACAGTACTATATGAGAGATGCTATGGCAATGGAGAAAGCTCTGGTGGTGGAGGCAGATAGCATAATGGTTATGCAAAGAGACTCTTATGCCTGAGGCTCCAAAGTCCCAGGTTCAATCTCCTGCACTACCATAAGCCAGAAATGATCAGTGCTCTACCGAGAGAGAGAGAAAACTCTGGTGTTTTGGTATCTCTCCCTCTCTATCTGTCTGAAAAAGGGGCCCTGAACCCATTTATTTAAAAAAAGAGTGGAGATGGGAGTAGGGCAGTAGTGCAGCGGGTTAAGTGCACGTGGTGCAAAGCACAAGGACCAGCAAGAATCCCAGTTTGAGCCCCTGGCTCCCAATCTGCAGGGGAGTCGCTTCACAAGCGGTGAAGCAGGTTTGAAGGTGTCTATCTTTCTCTCCCCCTCTCTGTCTTCCCCTCCTCTCTCCATTTCTCTCTGTCTTATCCAACAACAGTGACATCAATAATAATAGCTGCAACAATAAAACAGGGGCAACAAAAGGGAATAAAAAAGTAAATATTAAAAAAAAGAGTGGAGATAATCACAATAATACCTATCATGGGTTTGTTATGACAATCAAATCACATAATAAGTGTGATATGCTGGAAAAAAAAACACAACTAATTATTATTATTTATTATTATTATTATTGAAAGGATTAATGCTTTACAGTGCAATCACTGATATAAGCATACAATTTCATTATGTAATAATGAAAGTTTTCTTCCTATCCTCCCTCTCTCTCCCTCCCAGAGTCCTTTGCTTTGGTGCAATAGTTAGTGATTATTCTAACTTGATTACTCCTAGAATGAGGAAGTCCTGGGAGTCAAGGTTGGAAACCGTTTTTCTAAAGGGCTTTATCTTCCCTTTAACTACCAAATTAATATATTCTTGTAAAAAAAAAAAAAAAAGAAAAGGAAATAACCCACAGCTTGTAAAATGTGAAAACACTCCACCACCCCAAATCCTTTCCCCAAAGATTAGATATGTATCCTGCTAGATCTTTTCTCATGCCTTCACAAAGGGTGTGTATGTGTGTGTTTGTGTAAATATATCCATGTATTTAATTGTATTGTTGTCATTTTTTTAAAGTGGTATCCTAAATAGTATTTCATTGTCATCTCTGAATATACAGACTCACTTGTCCTTTTTAATATCTGCTTGGATTCTACAGCTGCAAAAAGAATCATTTGCTTGTTCTTTCCCCAAACAACACAGTAACACTCATCCTTATAGACATGCTCTAGCAAACTTGAGAGACTATTTCTGTAGTTTGAGTTCTCAGCAGTGGGATGGAAGGTCAAAATGGTCAGACATTGTCATACCATCAAATCGTTCTCCAAAGAGATTGTACCAATTATAAAAATCTCACAGCAAAGCTACAGTAGTGTGTAGAGGATTGGGAATATCCAAGTCAAGGGAATTAAAACACCCCTTCAGTAGGCTGGGCTGAAAACCCAGCACCTGCCTCCCCTTAATTCTTTTTAATTCTAAAATCTCTGAAAGAAACCTGAAGCATAACTGGGATCTGCCTGCAGCTCCAGCTTCTTGCCGTCTTCCACTGTGAAGCAAACCACAAAGGAATTTTGTTCTTGTTAATTAACTAGGGTTTGATTAAACACCTTAGCAGCTAGCCAGCTGCTCTGACCTAGCCATTCCTCAGAGACATTTTGATGAGAAGTTTTTTTTTGTTTGTTTATGTTTTTGTTTTTAATTTATACATTTTCAATGGCTGTTTTTGTGTCAGAATGTGAGCTCTATAATCAAGTATTAATTATCCAAGAGGAACAGTTCTCCAACGACAAACGCACTGGTTTGGACACCAGGGAGGTAGAAGTGAACTCTAAATTTCTGCCCAGATGCAGAGTGTGGTGGAGGAACTAGAACACACATACAAGTAACAAAGTGTGAACATTGTCTTATGGGGGTAACAGATTGGGACCAAATCTCACTCTTTGGGCAATCAGGAAAGTGGATATTAATCTGGATTTCAAAGGCTTGGGAGAACTGTTCCAGGAGAAAGAAGCAGAAAGGAATCAACACAAGAGGGAACAATGTGGGTAAAGACCTATATTTGAGTGGGAATCAAGAAATGAGAATCTGGTATGGTTAAGGGATTAATTGGGGGGGGGGCAGGTGGTGGTGCACCTGGTTGAGTTCATATGTTATAATATTCAAGGATCTGGATTCAAACCCCCAGCCCCCACCTATGGGGGAAAGCTTCACAAGTGGTGAAGCAGTGCTGCAGGTGTCTTTCAGTCTCTCTCCTCTCTCCAGCCTTGCTCTCAATTTCTCTCTGTTGCTATCCAATAAATAAACAAAATATTTAGGGGGCCGGGCAGTAGCAGTAGGTTAAGTCCACATGGAGCATAGCGCAAGGACCAGCGTAAGGACCCCAGTTTGAGGCCCCAGCTCCCCACCTGCAAGGGGGACGCTTCCCAAGAGGTGAAACAGGTCTGCAGGTGTCTGTCTTTCTCTCCTCCTTTCTGTCTTCCCTTCCTCTCTCAAATTCTCTCTGTCCTATCCAATGGTGGCAACAGCTATAACAACAATGGCAATAACAACCACAACATGGGCAACAAAATGGGAACAAATAGCCTCCAGGAGCAGTGGATTCATGGTGCAGGCACTGAACCCCAGTGATAACCCTGCAGGCAAAAAAATAGATAAATAAAAAGTACTTTTTAAAAAAGAGTGAGATCAATTGTGGGGTCAGTGAGGGCAGCTCCTGGGACCTATAGAAGAAAAAATGAGAAATGAAGCTTGAGGCAAAACCACAGGGGGTCCCAAGTACCAGGCCAAAGAACTTCGATTTTATCCTAAAGTTGACTAGGAATCATGTTTCAAATCATGGAATGCTTTAGGCAGGAGGGTGACACAGTTTGATGTGTTGTTTAAATATTTCATTAGTAATGAGAAAGAAGAGGCAGAGAGAAACGATCACATCACTCTGGGTATACACAGTGCCTGGGATGGAACTTGGGACCTCTGGCTTGAAAGTCCTGTGCTCCACCATTTAACCACACCCCAGGTCAGATCTATATTTTAGAAAGATCTCCTTGGTGATATTTGGACAATGACTTGCAAAATGACAAAAAGGAAGGGAAAAGACCAGTCAATTTTTATGAATGCTACTAATACTACAAAGCTTATTTTAAAATTCTAATTAACCAGTAAACATTATTAAAAAAAAAAAAACACTGTGCCTAGCTTATGACAAGTAGCAGAAAGAAATGGCAAAAACAGAGAATGTACTTCCCCAACCACCTCCCTACACCCCCTCCCCACCACTCTCAGTTGGATTGGAAAAATAAAACATATGATCAATTCATTGCTCAGGCTCATTTATAATCAATGAAATAAAAATGAAATTAACTTAAATAAGATGCCTCATTTCATACCTAATATTTTTGATACCCAGAGTGTCAAGAAATAGTTACTTCCTTATGAAAGACACCAGTCAGTGTACATTAGAAAGATTTGACAGCATATATGGAAAACCTTTAAAATTCTGCTTATGTTGTGTTCTGGGAGGTGGCACAATGAATGGAGTATTGAGTTCTTGAGTATAAGTTCCAATTTTCAGTCCCTGGAAATGCATGTGCCAGAATGATTCTCTCATTCTCTTTTCCTCTTTCTTTCTAAATAGATATTTTTTAAAACGTCTTTTGTCTTCTTATCTATAAAATTTGTCTCCAGGAATTTATGCTAATAAACCTAAAAGATAATTCAACAGTAGAGCAAAGAACTTGCAGACATAAGGTTCCAGTTTCAATCCCTGGCACTGTATATGCCAGAGATGAGCAGTGCTCTGGTCTCTCTCTTAGTTTCTCTCTCCTTCTGAAAGAAAAAAAAAACTTTTAAAAGAAAATGATTTTTAAAAATAGAGGATAAAATTGTTCTGTTGTATATGAAACTGTAAGAGGGGCCTAAAAGTCTCTGTTAGGGTAGTTATCAAGTAAATAATGGTATAACTATGTTTCTGTACATATTAAAATCATGTTTTAAAAATACTACCTAAAATAGGAAAACTAATGTTCTATAATACATGTAAGAGCAGTATATAAAATTATACAGTGAATGATTCTATTTCGACTTTCAAAATATGTAATCTTTTCTTTTTTCTTTTTTTTGTAATCTGTTTCTTTTTTTATTAAAATATTTATTTATTTCCCTTTTGTTGACCTTGTTGTTTTATTCTTTTAGTTATTGATGTCTTAATTGTTAGATAGGACAGAGAGGAATGGAGAGAGGAGGGGAAGACAGAGAGGGGGAGAGAAAGACAGACACCTGCGGACCTGCTTCACCACCTGTGAAGCGACTCCCCTGCAGGTGGGGAGCCGGGGCTTGAACCAGGATCCTTATGCTGGTCCTTGTGCTTTGTGCTATGTGCGCTTAATCTTGTAATCTGTTTCTAATCCATCTGGAAAAAAAAAAATTCACAATATGACTAACTTTGGACATCTGATTAAATGTTTTTTCTTAATACTTAATACTTTCTAATTTTTCTACCGTGAAGATGTAGTGCTTTAATAATTAGAAAAAGATGATGCAATTATTTTTATGTTTAAAAGAAAGCAAATGAAATCCATGAAAGTAAAAATAATACAAACAGCTAATAAATATGAAAAACACTCAACCTTACTAATTATTAAAAGTGCAAATTAAAGCAGTACTGAGATACTGTGCTTTAACTCACCAACTTTAGAAGAAAAACGTGCTAGTATACAATATTTTTGGTAACAGAGCAGTGTGAGAAATACTTGTATGTTGCAAACAATTCAGTTTAGCCTTTCTGAAGAACAATTTGGCAGTATCAACCAATAACTCTAAAAATGCACAAGTTCTCAACAAAGTTGATTTTCTTTTTTTTTATTTATTTTATTTATCATTGGATAGAAACAAAGAGAAATTGAGAGGGGAGGGGGAGATAGAGAGGGAGAGAGACATAGATACACTGCAGCCCTGCTTTACCACTCATGAAGCTTTCCCGCTGCAGGACGGAACCAGGGGCTTGGACCTGGATACTTGCACATTGTAGTGTGAGTGCTTAACCAGATGCACCACTACCTGGCCCTTCAAAGTTGATTTTCAAAATGTATAATTATATTCCTTGGATTTATTATTATTTCTTCCTCTTCTATCTTTCTTTTTCTTTTCTTTTCTTTTTTTTTTTTTAAAGCCAAAGCACCCTCAACTCTGGCTCTTAGTGGTGCTGGGAATTAAATCTGGGACCTCTCTGCAGACAAGTCCTCTGCACAACTACTGTACTATCTCCCTGAGCCTTATTTTCTTTTCTTTATTTATTCATTCCCTTTTGCTGCCCTTGTTGTTTTTATTGTTGTAGTTATTATTGTTGTCGTCATTGTTGAATAGGACAGAGGAAAATGGAGAGAGGAGAAGACAGAGGGGGAGAGAAAAATAAATACCTGCAAACCTGCTTCACCACTTGTAAAGTGACTCCCTTACAGGTGGGGAGCCGGGGGCTCAAACAGGGATCCTTGCACTGGTCCTTGTGCTTTGCGCCACCTGTGCTTAACCCACTGCTCTAACGCCCGACTCCCCCTTCTTTTCTTTTTAATTGAGAGAGTGAGATAGAGAGTAAGAGGCACTAGAACATCACTCTATTTTATGCAATGCCAGAGATTAAACCCAGGGTCTCAGAAATAGAGAGATAGGGAGAGACAGAGAGACATCTACACTATGACTTCATCACTCATCAAGCTTATCCCTGAATTTGGGGACAGGAGGCTTGAAGCAGGTCCTTGCACACGGTTACGTGAGTGCTCAATCTAATGAAGTCTTAATCAACATTTTCCCTTTCTTTAAGTCCCACCTATAAGTGAGTAGTATGGAAGTTGTGATGTAAAACACACACACACACACACACACACACACACACACACACTGTAAGAAATGATGAAATACTCTCTTTTGTTACAACTTGGATAGAACTTGAAGGATGTGAGATAAGCCAGAAGGAGAAGGATAAATACTAGAAGTGTTTCTTTCATGAACCAAGAGAGCTGGGCTCTCACTTCTTCTAGCGTTTGCCCTTTTTCCGTAGCCAGTCAACAGCGTCAGGTTGAGCCTGATGTCTGCTTGTTGCTGGCTTTGAAAGTGACTGAGATCCATGTGGATTCAGTCGTCTAGGAAGGATCGTCAGTTTCCCCAATAAATGGGTACTCACGGGATGCACCACAAGAAGGTCCATCCAATGCATCCCACTTATCCAGGGCGACTCCTGTAGCCTATTTCCAGAGACTACCCTTCAGAACTCATGGCAGCACTCATTCTTAACTCTGGGATCTCAGCCAGGCTGCTGACATGAATTTAAAAAATTGTAGTATGGCAGTCAGATGGTGGCACATCTGGTTGTATCATATGTTACAACGTGCAAGAACCCAGTTCAAGCCCTAGGTCCCCACCTGCAGAGGGAAAGCTTCACAAACAGTGAAACAGTGTTGCGTCTGCCTTTCTGTCTCTCTTCCTCTCTACCTCCCCCTTTTCTCTCAATTTCTTTGTCTTTGTTGAACATATATACTTCATTCTGTATTGCAAAATCTGTAAAAAAAATTAAAAATTACTTTTGAAATTCTTTTGTAAATATTTTCTAGGCATTCATAATTCTACTTACTCAGGTATTAATATTTAGGTGCATGTTTTCCAGACACTTTTTATGCCTAGTTATACGTAATATTTGCAAATCATTATATATTGTAAAAATTTATATATAGTTTGGGGTTTTTAAATCACTTTTTAAAATTTAAACACCTGCTTAAAATTTATACTCACACATATTTTCTAATCCAATTTTTAAAAAAAATTAACTTATTTTTATTGCCACCAAGGTTATTGCTGGGTTTTGATTCCCACACAATGAATTCATTGCTTCCAGAAACCATTTTTTTTTCTTTTTTTTTCTTTGTTTCTGATTGAGACAGAGAGAGATTGAGAAGGAAGGGTGTGGGGGCCCTTTCTCCTCTGTGCACCGCGGGGTGAGGGGGGAGATGGGCCACCCTGGGGCATCTGAGAACCCTGCTGACGAGGGAGAGTGCGCAGAGAGGAATCACATGACCTCCTCCGGGAGAAGCTTCAGAGAGACAACTCATTTATTCGGGAGTACAAGCAGGTAGATATACCCAAGGGTTAGGAAAAGGTTAAGGTGATCATTAAGCTACACACACAATACAGGATTAAGTCTTGGCCTATCAAGTGTTTGTTCACTTCTGGGAAGTTACCATATATGGTCTGGTCATGAGCTCGCCATGCATAGGTAGGCTTCTCTCTAAAGGTGAATCATGAGCATCTCAGGGCAGGCAGGAAGGGGGCAGTTAAGCAAAACCAGGATATTTGCAATGGGTTTCAGTTGGCCATATATGGTAACTTATGGTGTTCGTTTAAAGGGAATGAGGAAGCATGTGCAGGAAGGTTCCCAGCCTGGAAAACTCCACCCATCATAAGGTCATGGGGTCAAGTGAAGACCTGTCTACCACCCCTCCTGTGAGGAGGAGGCTCCCGGTTGACCCTTTCAGACTCTCATGGAGATGATGGTCTGGATTTCCCAGACAGTGGGTCTCTCTCCACAGAAGGGGAGACAGAGAGAGGGAGAGACACCTGTAGCACTGCTTCATCACTCTTGAAACTTCCTCCCAGTCAGTTAGGACTGAGGGCTTGAGCATGGGACCTTGTTCATGTCAATGTATGCTCAACCAGGTGTACTAATTCCTGGCCTCACCCCCAACCCTCATAACCCAAATTCAACTGTTACTTTTTGAGTGTGGCAAGGATTGAACCTAGGGCCTCATATTTGTGAAACTTGCATTCTCCCAGTAAGCTATATCCCTCATCTACTTTATTGCCATTATTTGCCTTCCCCTTCAGCCTATATACAAATTCTAAACTTCTTCAAGAACAAGGAAAGGGTGGGCTGAGAAAATGGCTTAGTGAGTAGAGTAAATGCCTTGCACCAGGGTAGGGTTCTAGTTCTACATCACTCTCCCTCCCTTGCTCACATTACTCAATAGATAAATAAAATATATATTTTTAAATATTTATTTATTCCCTTTTGTTGCCCTTATTGTTTTACTGTTCTAGTTATTATTGTTGTCATCATTGTTGCATAGGACAGAGAGAAACAGAGAGAGGAAGGGAAGACAGAGATCGGGAGAGAAAGATAGACACCTGCAGACCTGCTTCATCACCTGTGAAGCGGCTCCCCTGCAGGTGGGGAGCCGGGAGCTTGAACCAAGATCCTTACACGGGCCCTTGAGCTTCACACCACTTGTACTTAATCGCTGTGCTACTGCCCGACTCCCAAATAAAATATTTTAAAAGAAAAAGAAAGAGTGCTGTCTGCCTTCATCCTGGGTACCAAGCAAACCTGTGGCAGAGTGGAGAAACAGGGAAAGGTTCATATCTCAAGGTCAGGACCCAGGGCAGGCTCTCAGTTACTTGATCCCTCATAACTCATCTGCCCTCTTCTCTCTGCTCCTCTCTACCCTACCTACCTACCCCCACTCCAGCCACTAGGAGAATTTTTACGTTTCTCCACTGAAACATGCCTTATTTTTCCATAGGGATTTGGATTACGGTCTCTTCTGTCTGAAATATTCCTCCCCTATGTCTCCCCCATCACCTGTTCAACTTCTGCTTCATGTTTCATCTTAAAAGTTACTTTCTGCTTTTGGAAATGATGATTATGTTTATTGTCTTGATTTCCTATGTTGGTTTTTTGGATATGTGTATTGCATGTACATGTGTATGTGTCAAGATGCATCATATGCATGCTTTGAATATATGTGTAGTTTATTACTTCTTAATTATATCTCACTAAAGTTGTGACAAAAGTCACTTCTCTAAGAGCTATAGTATTTATTTATTTATTTATTTGATAGAGACAGAAAGAAATTAAGCAGAAAGGGCAAGACAGAGGGAGAGAGACACCTGCAGCTTTGCTTCACCACTCATGAAGTTTCCTCCTTACAGGTGGGGGCTAAGGGTGAATCCGGGTCCTTGCTGATTGTAACACATACTAGGTACATCATTGCTCAGTCCCCTCTAGAGATTAAAGATACAGGTTTTAATCTGCCTCTCCCTCTACTCTTACACCCAGCCACCCTCATTCTGCCTGTATTAACCTTCTTTAGTATATAGTAATATCAGTACTAGTAAGTGACTCTTGTCCTTCCTGCATGGTGGTGAATAAGGGCAGTGGAGGTCCATCCTGTGGACATATCAAGAACAGCAAAGGCTCCAAATTACAGATGAAGAGCAGCAGAGCCTCCAGACAAGAAGAGGAGGCCAGTCAATAGGGAATCTAGAGACAGCATCCAAACAAGCCTAGAGAAATACTTTGAAGTTAAGAGTGAAGCCAACATCTGGATTGATTTGGAAAGGCAGTTTCCCCAGTCTGAAAATGGAGACTAGTAACAACAATTTTTAAAAATTCTTGGGGGCCAGGTGGTAGCGCAGTGGGTTAAGCACATGGCGCAAAGCGCAAGGATAAGCATAAGGATCCCAGTTCCCTGCCTGCAGGAGGGTCACCTCACAAGCCGTAAAACAGGTCTGCAGGTGTCTGTCTTTCTCTCCCCCTCTCTGTCTTTCCGTCCTCTCCATTTCTCTCTGTCCTATCCAACAACAATGACAGCAATAACAACAATAATAGTAACAACAATGATACACAATAAGGGCAACAAAAAAGAAAAAATGGCCTCCAGGAGCAGTGGATTCATAGTGCAGGCACCAAGCCCCAGCAATAACCCTGAAGGCAAAAATAATAACAATAATAATTTTAAAAGGTGTTAAAAATCAGGGGTAGGGCAGTAGCGCAGCGTAACCATGACACAAAGCTCAAGGACCAGCATAAGGATCCTAGTTCAAGTCCTTGGCTCCCCACCTGCAGGGGGCCGCTTCACAAGAGGTGAATCAGGTCTACAGATGTCTATCTTTCTCTTCATCTCTTTGTCTTACCCTCCTCTCCTCTCTCCTTTTCTCTCTGTCCTATCCAGCAACAATGACATCAATAACAACAACAATAATAATAACCACAACAACAATAAAACAACAAAAAGGGAAAAACTTAAAAATCATTAATGAGAAATTAATTAACTGACATTCAAGCTTAGAACACTGTCTATTGGAGATGCTAAGTGTCTAGGTCAAGCTTCTCTTAGCTGTGAATAGACATGGTGGTCAAGAGGTCTGGGATCTCCTGGTACAAAACCTTTTTTTAGATTTCTTTATTGGGGAATTAATGTTTTACATTTGATAGTAAATACAATAGTTTGTACATGCATAACATTTCTCACTTTTCCATATACCAGTACAACCCCCACTAGGTCCTCTGTCATCCTTCTTGGACCTGTATTCTTCCCCCACTACCCACCCCAGAGTCTTCTACTTTGGTGCAATATGCCAATTTCAGTTCAGGTTCTATTTGTGTTTTCTCATCTACAAAACCTTTTTTTTTAATTTGGGTTGCTGGCTTTAGATGTCAGGTCTCTCCCCTAAGAATCTTGTCTTATGCCCTGTTCACTTTTACCCAGCCTCTGGACAACCCCTATCTCTGCAGTCTCTGCAGAGCTTGAAGCTCTTGCCAGTTTCTCTACATTATTTTGCAAAGCAGTTCTTCTAAAGCTTCCTCTCTCCTAATGACAGAGAGACACATATGTTACATCTTACGCTTCTATTTTGAGCTGGGGATCAAAAGAAGAAGGTGTGTTCACACATGGGCAAGCATCTGTGTGCATGCTTGTGTCGACTTGTAATGAGCATACACATGCCTGTGCACACATATGTGTTTTCATAAGCCCGCACAGTTGTGTATTTACACATGTTTATTGGCAAGTGAATTTGTGGATGATTGCCTGACCACGTAGGTGAGTTTGTGTGCAATACATACACATGTACCAGTGAGCATGCATACATACCTGCCCATGAATGTGTGTGTGTTTGTGTGTGTGTGTGTGTGTGTGTGTGTGTGTGTGTGTGTGTGTGTGTGTGTGTGTGAACTGTAGGGTATATTTCTTATGTATCTGAGTTACTGTGCATGCTTGCACTCTGGGTGTTTTGGCTTATCTGTATACAGATGATGTGAGTTTGTCTCTCCTTACACCCCAGGAGACATCAAGGCAAGCTCAAATTTCAAGGAACAAAGGAGTGATTTACATAATCTAGGCTTTGATCTCTGCCACCTTTGAATTTTCCCTAGCTCTCCAGCTGCCAAGCTGTTTCCCAGCCCCTTGGACTCCATCTTTTGAGTTTTGTTTTTCAGAAGCCTCAGCATCTCCTTGCCACCCTAGAAGGAAAACAGACCTAGAGAATTGCAATAAGCACTTACTGAACAACTATGGCGCACCAGGCCCCTGCACCAAGGGTTTAACATAGGTCACAAATCTTTGCCACTATCACAAAGTATAACAGTTATTCTCAGATAACATTTGAGGCAGCTGTAGATTAAGAGAGTTAAGTATTTGTTTAAGTGATGAAGTTTGAATTCAGACTCAGGACTACAGATCCTCCCCTCTACTCCATCAAGTTGTTTTCCTGGAGCTCAGGTAAAGAGAAATAAATCTGCAGCCAGAACACCTCAGGGAGGGGATGTCTTGGGAGACACAGATAAAACTGTGTAGGGAAAAGGGAATAAGGGGACCAGTTGAGTCTCAACTTTTCATAAGGAGGGCAAGAGGGAAATTTTTCAGGTATCTCAGTGATGTTTGAGTGGAGTTGGGAAAGCAAGGGAAGGACAAAAGAAAAGGATAAAAGAAGGTTTAAAGAACAGGATAAGGAAAATAGCATAATGGGTATGCAAAAAGATTCTCAGGCCCCAGGGTCAATCCCTCATACCAACATAAACCAGGTGCTCTGGAAAAAAAGAAACAAAAGGAGGAAGAGAGAAAGGAAGGAAAGGAGAGGGGGCTGGGCAGTAGCACAGCGGGTTAAGCACACATGGCACAAAGCACAAGGACCAACGTACCAACGTAAGAATCCCGGTTCGAGCCCCCAGCTCCCTACCTGCAGGGGGGTCACTTCACAAGCAGTGAAGTAGATCTGCAGGTGTCTATTTTTCTCCCCTTCTCTCTGTCTTCTCTCCTCTCTCAATTTCTTTCTGTCTGTCCTATCCAACAATAACAACTGCAACAAGGGCAACAAAATGGGAAAAAATGGCCTCCAGGAGTAGTGGAGTCGTGGTATAGTCATTCAGCCCCAGCGATAACCCTGTAGGCAAAAAAGGAAGAAAGAAGGAAAGAAGGAAAAAAGGAAAGAAACAAAGAAAGAAAGAAAGAAAGAAAGAAAGAAAGAAAGGGAGGAAGAAGAGAGACAAAGGACTGGTTAGACAGCTCAGATGGACAGTGCACCTCCTTTTTCATGCACATGACCCTTGTTAGAGATTAGCCCCCACTGCATTGGAGGAAGCTTTGGTGCTATATCTTTCCCTCTCTCCTTTTCTCTGTCTTTGAAAAAGTCCCAAGTCAGCCTGAAGTGGTGAAGCTCCATCTACAACAAAAAAAGAAACAATAGTAAAGATGTAAAGCAACTTAGCCACCCTTAGTCACCTCTATTTAGGACTCTTATCAGGTTGCATGAAATCTCTCAATTTTTACATCTATAAAATGTGTATGAACAATTGTGTGTGTGTGTGTGTGTGTGTGTGTGTGTGTGTGTGTGTGTGTGCAAGAGAAAGAGACCAGGGTGTACATGCATTTGCCTTCCTTCCTCCCTTCCTTCTTTCCTTACTCCTTTCCTTCTTTCCTTCCCTCCCTCCTCCCTCCCTTCTAGCCCCCCCCTTTCATAGAGGCATCATTGTTCCAGGTCAGTCTTACCATGTAGAAAGACAGAGACACAGACAGAAAGGGAATGACACCACAGCACCAGTGGGACTCCAGTGTGGTGGGGGTCAGGCTGAACTTGGGCCAGGTGTATGGCACACCATTCTGTCTTATTTAATTTTTTTTTTTTTGCAGTGCCAAGGATCAAATGCAGGACCTCTCTTATGCTAGGCAGCATATATATGCTATCCCTTACTGCTGATCCAATTCCCTAGCCTTAGGGGGTAGGTTTTAAAGGGCTTTTACAAACTCTTATTAAAATTAGCATGTGTTGATTTCTTACAATGTTGATTTATACACTCTCTAATCATTCTATAAAGATAATGACTATTACTGTCCCATTTTACAGATGAGGACTTTGAGGCTGTACAAGATTATATTACTTGCCTAAGTGCCAAATTAGGACATAAAACTGGGGGCTGTCTGATCCCAAGACCTACTAGACTTCCCCATTTTAAAATTAAAGACAAAAATTGGTGCTGGAGGATAGCTCACCCAGCAAAACACATGCTTTACCATGTGCAAAAAGCCCAGGTTCATGCCCCTGGTGCCACATTAAGAAAACCATACGGAGCCAGGTGGTGGTGTACCTGGTTGGGCATACATGTTACAATGCATAAGGACCCAGGTTCAAGCCCTCGTTCCCCACCTGAAGGGGGAAAGCTTCACAAGTGGTGAAGCAAAGCTGCAAGTGTCTCTCTGTGTCTCTCCCTCTCTATCACTCCTTTCCCTCTCAATTTCTGGCTGTCTCTATCCAATAAATAAATAAAGATAATACATTAAAAAGAAAGAAAGAAAGAAAGAAAGAAAGAAAGAAAGAAAGAAAAAAAGAAAGAAAGAAAAAGGAAGAAAGAAAGACCATACATGGTACTTACCCACAAGAAGTCATTCTCAGGGGCCAGGTGATGCACATACAGTTAAGTACACGTATTACCAAATGCTAGAATCTGAGTTCGAGCCCCAACTTCCCACCTGCAGGTGGTCTGCTTCACCAGTGGCGAAGCAGGTCTGCAGGTATCTTTCTATCTCCCCATTCTCTCAATTCCTCTCTTTTATATCTAATTTATGAAAAGAAAAAAAAAGAATAAATGACCATTGAGAGTGGTGGATTCATAGTGCCTGCTCTGAGCCCAAGCAATAACCCTGGCAAAAAAAAAAAAAAAGTAAGGAAAGAAAGAGAAGGAAGAAAAAAGAAAAAAGGAAAAAAAAGAAAGAGAAAAAGGAAAAAAAAAAGTCATTCTCTGATCTTTCTCTGGCAACCACTAATCTGCTTTCTGTCTTAATGGATTTGACCATTCTGGGAATTTCATGAAAGTAGAATGAATAGCAGCACAGTGCTGTGCTTTCTCTCCTTCTCTTTGTATTTATTTAAAATTAAAGGAAAATGGGGAAGAGTCTGTTGGGAAAAAGTCTCAGCTCCAGGAAAGAAAAGGCACATAAGTTAAGTAAAAATAAAAATTTAAAACAGGGAGTCGGGCGGTAGCGCAGCGGTTAAGCGCAGGTGGCGCAAAGCACAAGGACCGGCATAAGGATCCCGGTTCCAGCCCCCGGCTCCCCACCTGCAGGGGAGTCGCTTCACAGGCGGTGAAGCAGGTCTGCAGGTGTCTATCTTTCTCTCTCCTTGTCTCCCCCTCCTCTCTCCATTTCTCTCTGTCCTATCTAACAAAGAAGGCATCAATAACAACAACAATACTGACTACAACAATAAAACAAGGGCAAAAACAAAGGGAAAATAAATAAATATTTTAAAAAAGAAAATAAAAAAATTAAAACAAATAGTATCTGAAATATCAGAGGAATATTAGAAAATCAACAAATGATTGTTAGTATCAATAATGAAGATGATGACAATGATAAGAAATTTTGTTGAGAGCTGAAGTGGCATTAAATTCCTCTGGAAAATCCCACACTGTTAGTGATCATTTTTAGAACAGGTTGCTTTTTTCAGGTGGGGCACTGATGTCTGTTCCTATGATAGTCACACCAGATTCAAAGCCCAGTCACTTCTTTTGAACTGTGTGACTCTGAACACCCCAAACTCCCTGGGACATCATTTCCTTATCTATAACTAAGGATAATAATAGCCTACCACTTTCTCAAAAGGTTAAACAGAGTTGCCATATGACCCAGTAATTCTACTGGTAGGTTGTTTATTCAAGAAAGATGAAACAGCTGATGTGCACACACATTAAAATGTGTACCTGAATGTTTACAGTAGCACGATTCGTAATAGTCAAAAGGTAGAAGCAGCCCAAATCTTCATCACTAATGAATAAATAAACAAAATGCAGTATGTCCACATAATTGACTATGACTTGGCAATAAAAAGGAGCAAAGTACTGATACATGTGAATGATAACATACATCAACCTTGAAAACATTGTTGATTGAATGAAGCCAGTCACTAAATGTATGATTTCACCTATGTGGAATTCCCAAAATGGGCAACTTTGTTAAGGCAGAAAATAGATACATATATTTGATGTGCATCTCTGTGAATATGCTATAGAAAGAAAGAAAGAAAGAAAGAAAGAAAGAAAGAAAGAAAGAAAGAAAGAAAGAAAAGAGAGAAAGGAAGAGAGAAAAGAAAGGAAAAGAAAAACACTGAGTCATTCTTTCTGTTTTTATTATTTTTTTGTTTGTTTCTTTTTTAAGGCAGTGCTGGGGGATGAACCCAAGGTTTTGCCCATGTGTGATACTGCTGAACCACATCCTTGGCCCATCTTTTTAAAATTTATATTTTGAGAGAAAAAAGCAGAGAGGCAAAAGGAGAGGGGCTGGGCAGTAGTGCACTGGGTTAAGCACACATTGTACTAAGCACAAGGACCCCCCCCCCTTTGCAAGGATCTGAGTTTGAGCCCTCAGCTCCCCACCTGCATGGGGGATGCTTCACAGGCAGGCTTACAGGTATCTATTTTTCTCTCTTCCTCTCTATCTTCCCCTTCTCTCTCAATTTCTCTGTCCTATCCAATAAAATGGAGAGAGTGAATTCATAGTGCCCACACTGAGCCCCAGTGATAACCCTGGAGGCAAGAAAAAAAAAAGCGAGATGTCACCCTTATTCCCCATTCCACCAGGACCCAAGAAATCTTGTTTTTATAGCATCAATGAAAGGGAAGTGAATTTGGAAAACACGTGAGGAAGCCCAGCACAGTTTCTCTTATCTGAGAGAGAAGAGGAAAAAAAGGAAACATTCCCTGAAATAGTAATAGGTATGTGGGGGGGAGGTCTGAGGGATAGATGGCATAATGGTTATGCAAAGAGACTCTCATATCTGAGGCTCTGAAGTCCCAGATTCAAGCCCCCCCCCCCCCCACACACACAGCATAAACCAGAGCTGATCAGTGCTCTGGATAAAAAATAAATTTAAAAAAGTAATAAGTGTAGGGGTGACTCAGAAAAGAAGTGAAGGCAGAACCATTGGAAAAAATATACATAGATAAATTGGTAGTTATAGAATCAGCCCATATCAGTAACCTTGGGAGAACTGCAGATTTCCAATAGAGGAGTGAGGACATAGAACTGGTGGTAGGAACCATATAGAAGTATAACCCTATTATCTTACAATTTTGTAAATCAATATTAAATCACTAATTAAAAATGGAAAAGAGGGGCCAGGTGGTGGTGCACCTGGTTCAGTGCACATGTTATAGTGCGTAAGGACCCAGGTTCGAGCCCCCAGTCCCATCTGCAGGGGGGAAGCTACACAAGTGGTGAAGCAGTGCTGCAGGTGTCTTTCCCTCTCTGTCACCCCTTTCCCTCTTGATTTCTGGCTGTCTCTATCAGATAACTAAAGATAATAATAATAATAATAGAGTAAAAAACAAAAAAAGAAACAAAAGGAGAGACATCAAAACATGATTCCACCACTCATGGAGTTCTACTTATTCTACGTAGAGAAAATAGAGAGGGTATCAGGACTTATGCAATAGGGCTGTTGTGAGGATTCGATGAATTGATGTCTGTGATCTCAGTGCCTTGCACTCAAACTCTCCATAAATATTACTATTGTTGTTGTTGACAATATTATTGCTGAAATGACTCAACTCCACCCAGTCTCTTTAGTGTGCATGGTTCTGCTGTGTGTTCATTGTTCCATCAAAAGTGTGATTGGGGAGCAGGATGGTGGTGCGCCGGGGTTGGGCACATGTGTTACCATGTGCAAGGACCCAGTTCAAGCTTCCCACCCCTGTAACCATGGACAACTCACTTTTTCCAGGTCTCAGCTTCCCCATGCGTAAGAGGCAGTCACAGTTTGGATTGCTTTGTAGTCTACATGAGAGAACATTAGCAAAATACTTAAAACAGTGCCTACTCCTGGGAGTCCAGTGGTAGCGCAACTGGTTAAGCACACGTGGCACAGAGCTCAAGGACCTGCGTAAGGATCCTTGTTCGAGCCCGCGGCTCCCCACCTGCAAGGGAGTTGCTTCACAGGCAGTGAAGCAGGTGTCTATCTTTCTCTCCCCCTCTCTGTCTTCCCCATCTCTCTCGGTTTCTCTCTGTCCTATCTAACAACGACGACATCAATAACAACAACAATAATAGCTACAACAACAATAAAAAACAAGGGCAACAAAAGGGAGAATAAATATAAAAAAAAGAAAACAGTGCCTGCTCCAAGTTAAGTAAGTGTTCAAGAGCTAGGAAGACAACCCAGTGCTAATGTTTTCTCATTTAGACTACAAAACAATCCAAATTGTGACTGCCTCTTATGCATGGGGAATAACAGAACTTCATGTCTGAAGCTCTGAGGCCACAAGTTCAATTCCTGGAGCCAAACAAGGGAGTCATGCGGTGGCGCAGCAGATTAAGTGCACATGGCATGAAGCGCAAGGACCGGCGTTAGGATCCCTGTTCGAGCCCCTGGCTCTCCACCTGCTGTGGGTGGGGGGTTCGCTTCACAGGCGGTGAAGTAGGTTTACAGGTGTCTATCTTTCTCCCCACCCCCGCCTGCCGCTCCTCTCTCGATTTCTCTCTGTCATAGACGACAGCAATAACAACAACAATAATAACGACGATAAACAAGGGCAACAAAAGGGGAAAATTTTTTTTAATTAAAAAACAACAACAACAACAAACAAGGGGCCCGGCTATGGTGCACCTGGTTAAGGACACACATAACAGTGTGCAAGTACCTGGGTTCAACCCCCTGGTCCCCACCTACAAGAGGAAAGCTGCAAGAGTGGTGAAATAGGGCTGTAGGTGTCTCTCTGTCTCTTTCCCTCTTCCCTTTCAATTTCTCTCTGTTTCTGTCCAATAATAAATAAATAAAAGTTTTTTAAAAAGAAAGAAAAAATATTTAAAAAAACACAACAGGGGAGTCGGGCGGTAGCTTAGCGGGTTAAGCACAGGTGGCACAAAGCACAAGAACCCGCGTAAGGATACCAGTTCAAGCCCCCGCCCCCACCTGCAGGGGAGTCACTTCATAGGCGGTGAAGCAGGTCTGCAGGTGTCTATCTTTCTCTCCCCCTCTCTGTCTTCCCTTTCCATTTCTTTCTGTCCCTCTCTCTTTCCTCTCCATTTCTCTCTGTCCTATCCAACAACAAGAACATCAATAACAATAACAATAAAACTACAACAATAAAACAATGTGGTCCGGGAGGTGGCACAGTGGATAAAGCATTGGGTTCTCAACCATGAGGTCCTGAGTTCGATTCCCAGCAGCACATGTACCAGTGTGAGGTCTGGTTCTTTCTCTCCTCCTACCTTTCTCATGAATAAATAATTTAAAAATAATAATAAAACAACAAGAGCAACAAAAAGAAATAAATATATATTTTAAAAAAACGCATAATAGACAAAAAATAAGACAAACAAAAACCAAGGCAAGTGCTCAATAAATTATAGCAGTGATTACACATAAAATGAAATTGAAGAATTTTTCTTCACTAGGAATCAATTGGGATGAAAGGGGCTATGGCACTTTGCTTTTGGCATAATGCTGAGTCCCGGAAAGATGACTCTTTGATTGTAATCTCTGCTGGTAATAAGACACATCTTTTGTTTCAGTGGTTTGTGTGAGTGTGTGTGTGTGTGTGTGTGTGTGTGTGTGTAATAAAATTAAGTATATGTATTTAATGATAAGATGGGGCATGATTTCAGAAGCATTAAAATATGAGATGAATGCGTTTTAGAATTGAGGAAACAAACTATTGATAATTTAATGTTTCGTATTATTAGATAATGCTTTCATAAAATCTATTACCAATTTCCCAAACCTAAAACATAATATCACTTACCTAGTGCCAAAAAGAGCACTGAGTATAACTTAATCTTTCCTGAAGCTTTTGAATTTCCTTGAAGGCAAGATCAGCAGTTTTAAAGTACACTTTTAGATCCTTTACCTCATTGGTTCTCTACCCTGACTACACATTAAAACTCCTCTGGGAACTTTTTAAAAATACCCTTGTCTGTGTTCCATTTCAGACCAATTGAATCTGAATATCCAGGAAGGAGCCTGAGAACCAGAATTTCCCAAAGCTTACCAAGTAATTCTGATGCAGTCTGAGAAATGCCATTTCCATAGGGGTTTAACCTGCACAGGCTGCTATCTGAATTAGGAGATGTGGCCAAAAATCTCTGCAGAGGCTGCATCACCAAAGGTTTTACTCCTTGTGACCCAGAGGCTCAGTGTTCTCCTCTCCCATGGGGAGCTACAGGAGACTTCTAGCAAAATGACTGACCCAGTGTGAGTTCGAGTTAGAATGTGTAATGCAGAGGTAGAATTTATAAGATGGTAGAAGAGAGACTAACGCAGAGCCACTGATACCATCCAGAATCTATCAGTTATCTGCTGTGTGACAACTGCCCAGAGATCGAGTGACTTAAAACGATACTAATGTAGCATGAGTCCCCCATTTGGGTTGGCAGTTCTACCCATGTTCCCTTGTGCAGCTGCATTCAGTTGGTGGGTTAGCTAGGGACTGCAATAGCTGGAACATTTAGATCTAGATTGAGGATGGAAGATCCACCAAAAAACTGATAAAGAATGGCCAGTGAGGTGGAAGGATGAGGAAGGGGTATGAAATCCTGGAAGCTCAGGAAGAAAGTGTTTCCAGAAGAGTGTAGGATTAATGACACTGTATGCGGCTGAGCAGTCAGATAAACTAAGGCAGAGAAAAAAACTGATAATTTGGATTTCACAACTTGAAATCCTAAAATGAAATGGAACAATTCAATTAATGGGTTGAGGAAAGAAATAGAAGGGTTATAAAGAAATGATGGTGTGTGTGTGTGTGTGTGTGTGTGTGTGTGTGTGTGTGTGTGTGTGTGTGTGTGTGTTTAAAAATAGAGTATTTGTATGTTGGTGAAGATAATTTAATAGAAATGGAAAATTCTTCATGGCACAGAATAAAGAGAGCAATTGCAGGAACAAAAGGCATGTGATCCAAAGGACAAGGGGAGCAGCTGGCCTTAGCTAACAGCAAGGACAGCTCTTCTATTGTATCCACACATGGACTCAGATGCAGGTAGATTGAAAGATATGGTATTCAGAAGGTGTGGAGAAAGTCAGAAGGCATTTGGAAAGTAGAACAGGGGAATGAAAACAGTCACTTCAGGACTGAAAGTGTCTCCTGGTGAGACTATCTCTCAACAACAATCTTTCCCAACACTTTAACAGTACCAGGCCCTAAGCCAGGCAGAGGGGCTCACAGATGACTCACCCAGTGGCCCTGCTGATGAGAAGTTCACAGTCTAGGGAGGGAGACAGGCCTGTAAACTGGCAACTTCAATGCAATGTGTGAATTATAAAGATGACTGCAGAGTGTTTTGAGAACAAAGAAAGAATGAGTAACTCTGCCTGGAGGGGTCAGGGAAGGCTGCAGAGGTGAAATTTAAACTAAGCTTCAAGGAAAGCTAGAAAATTATCTGGCTAGCAGGAGAAGGAAGGTCATTCAAGGTGGAAAGAATGGCTTATGGGAGTTACAGAGATGAGAAAGATCCTTTTAACTTCTTTTCTCACAGTTCCACCTGTCTCTTTTTCTTCTCTCCGCTTACTCCTCCCTATCCCCAAGCTGTCGTCTCTCAGGCTCTCTTAGTTCAAGAGAAAATATGTCTTTTTGGAAAGTTTAATAAACTTCCGTTCAGTCTGTACTGAGTCATGACAAAGGTGTGTTTCACACTTAAACAAACGTCTCAGATGTTATTTTTTGCACTTGAAGAACAAGCTATTTTTAAAGAAATCCAAACTCACTGGGACATGACAAGGACGGTTTCGGTGACCTGTTTTCAAAAAGTGAGCTTTGTAAATGACTATAGTGGCCAGTGGTGGCAGAAACAGAGGACCTGGCAATTGTTTCTTTTAAATGTTTCAGTGAGCCAGTGAGGAGTTTCACATTACTAAGTTGGTCATTTTATCTTGGTTATCCGGTTTTCTGGAAAAATCTCAGGGAGCATGAACAATGATCCAATAGCAGAGTGAGGGGAGACAAGGCCGCCCTTCTTAGAGATGAGCTAAGGTAATGGTAGAGAGGATGGATTTAAGAGGGCTATAAATGGTGCAGTGGGGGTGGTGGGTATGTCACCTAGTGGGAGAGCACATGTTTTCCATATATAAGCCCTGGGTTTGATCCCAAACACTTCCCTCCACCCCTAAATTAGTAAACGGTGCAATGAACAAGGGAAAAAGACATGCCCTGTGCTTGAGATCTGTCACTCACTGTGCTATATGACTTGTCCTCCCCCTTTAACTATTTATTTATTTCCTTTTGCTGCCCTCGTTTTATTGTTGTTATTATTGTTGTTGTTATTGATGTCATCCTTGTTGGATAGGACAGAGAGAAATGGAGAGAGAAGGGGAAGACAGAGAGGGGGAGAGAAAGATAGACACCTGCAGAACTGCTTCACTGCTTGTGAAGTGACTCCCCTGCAGGTGGGGAGCCGGGGGCTTGAATTGGGATCCTTACGCTTTGTGCCACGTGCGCTTAACGCACTGCACTACTGACTGACTTATCTCCCCCCTTTATGGGCCATCAATTCCTTCCTTCCCAGGATATATATATATAGCACTCTACACAACCTCATTGGATCTATTCCTCTACTAACTTGAATCTGATCTGACCTGTGAGTTATTTGACCAGTTGATCACTGAAAGTTGACATGGGGCCAGTCCTAGGACTAATTTTTATGAGTATTTAAATGCTATTGCTGTCAGAAGCCCAAGGTGACACATGGGTAGTCTGGTTGTTGACACTGCAACTGAGCTTCACAACCATCACTTAACCTCAGTTGCCAAGTACATGAGTGAACCTTCTTTTACTCTTTCTTTCTTTCTCTCCCAGAGCACTGCTCAGCTCTGGCTTATGGTGATGTAGGGGATTGAACCTGGGACCCTAGAGCCTCAGGCATGAGAATCTGTTTTCATAACCATTTATGCTATCTCCCCCACCAAAGTGAGCCATTCAGAAAAAGCCATTCCTCGGGCCAGGTGGTGGCACACCTGGAGGAGGGCACACATTACAGTGCACAAGGACCTGGTTCAAGCCCCTGGGCCCCACCTGTAGGGGGAGAGCTTCATGAGTGCTGAAGCTGGGCTGCTCTTTGTCTCTTTTCCTCTCTATCTCCCTCTCCCTTCTCAATTTCTCTCTGTCTCTATTCAATAATAAATAAGTAAAAGAATATATATATATATATTCCCTAAGGTTATTACTGGGGCTCAGTGTCTGGACTACAAATCCACTACTCCTGGAGGCTATTTTTGTCATTTTTATTGCCCTTGTTATTGTTATTGCTGTTGGATAAGAAAGACAGAAATCAAGACAGGAGAGGAAGACAGAGGAGGGGAAAGAAAGATGGACACCTGCAGACATGCTTCACTGCTTGTGAAGCAACCCCCCTTCAGGGGGGAGCCGGGGAGCTTGAACTTGTATCCTTACACCGATCCTTATGCTTTGGGCCATGTGCACTTAACCCACTTCGCTACTGCCAGGTCCCCTTAAATAAATAATTTTTTAAAAACCATTCCTACCACATCAACAAAAGCAAGACCAAAAACCACATGGTCATATCCATTGATGCAGAGAAAGCCTTTGACAAAATACAACATCCCTTTATGATCAAAACACTACAAAAAATGGGAATAGATGGAAAATTTCTGAAGATAGTGGAGTCTACATATAGCAAACCTACAGCCAACATCATATTCAATGGTGAAAAACTGGAAGCATTTCCACTCAGATCAGGTACTAGACAGGGCTGCCCACTATCACCATTACTATTCAACATAGTGTTGGAAGTTCTTGCCATAGCAATCAGTCAGGAGCAAGGAATTAAAGGGATACAGATTGGAAGAGAAGTCAAATTCTCCCTATTTGCAGATGACATGATAGTATACATAGAAAAACCTAAAGAATCCAACAAGAAGCTTTTGGAAATCATCAGGCAATGCAGTAAGGTGTCAGGCTACAAAATTAACATTCAAAAGTCAGTGGCATTCCTCTATGCAAACACTAAGTTAGAAGAAATTGAAATCCAGAAATCAATTCCTTTTACTATAGCAACAAAAACAATAAAATATTTAGGAATAAACCAAAACAAGTTAAAAGACTTGTATACTGAAAATTATGAGTCACTACTCAAAGAAATTGAAAAAGACACAAAGAAGTGGAAAGATATTCCATGTTCATGGGTTGGAAGAATTAACATCATCAAAATGAATATACTACCCAGAACCATCTACAAATTTAATGCTATCCCCATCAAGATTCCAAGCACATTTTTTAGGAGAATAGAACAAATGCTACAAACATTTATCTGGAACCAGAAAAGACCTAGAATTGCCAAAACAATCTTGAGAAAAAGGAACAGAACTGGAGGCATCACACTCCCAGATCTCAAATTGTATTATAGGGCCATTGTCATCAAAACTGCTTGGTACTGGAACATGAATAGACACACTGACCAGTGGAATAGAATTGAGAGCCCAGAAGTGAGCCCCCACACCTATGGACATCTAATCTTTGACAAAGGTGCCCAGACTATTAAATGGGGAAGGCAGAGTCTCTTCAACAAATGGTGTTGGAATAAATGGGTTGAAACATGCAGAAGAATGAAACTGAACCACTGTATTTCACCAAATACAAAAGTAAATTCCAAGTGGATAAAGGACATGGATGTTAGACCAGAAACTATCAGATACTTAGAGGAAAATATTGGCAGAACTCTTTTCCGCATAAATTTTAAAGACATCTTCAATGAAACGAATCCAATTACAAAGGAGACCAAGGCAAGTATAAACCTATGGGACTACATCAAATTAAAAAACTTCTCCACCGTAAAAGAAACCACTACCCAAACCAAGAGACCCCTCACAGAATGGGAGAAGATCTTTACATGCCATACATCAGACAAGAGTTTAATAACCAACATATATAAAGAGCTTGCCAAACTCAACTACAAGAAAACAAATAACCCCATCCAAAAATCGGGAGAGGACATGGACAGAATACTCACCACAGAAGAGATCCAAAAGGCCGAGAAACACATGAAAAAATGCTCCAAGTCTCTGATTGTCAGAGAAATGCAAATAAAGACTATGAGATACCACTTTACTCCTGTGAGAATGTCATACATCAGAAAAGGTAACATCAGCAAATGCTGGAGAGGGTGTGGGGTCAAAGGAACTCTCCTGCACTGCTGGTGGGAATGTCAATTGGTCCAGCCTCTGTGGAGAACAGTCTGGAGAACTCTCAGAAGGCTAGAAATGGTCCTACCCTATGATCCTGCAATTCCTTTCCTGGGGATATATCCTAAGGAACCCAACACATCCATCCAAAAAGATCTGTGTACACATATGTTCTTAGCAGCATAATTTGTAATACCCAAAACCTGGAAGCAACCCAGGTGTCCAACAACAGATGAGTGGCTGAGCAAGTTGTGGTATATACACACAATGGAATACTACTCAGCTGTAAAAAATGGTGACTTCACCGTTTTCAGCTGGTCTTGGATGGACCTTGAAAAATTCATATTAAGTGAAATAAGTCAGAAACAGAAGGATGAATATGGGATGATCTCACTCTCAGGCAGAAGTTGAAAAACAAGATCAGAAGAAAAAAAAAAAAAAAACACAAGTAGAACCTGAAATGGAATTGGCGTATCTCACCAAAGTAAAAGACTCTGGGGTGGGGGTGGGTGGGTGGGGAGAATACAGGTCCAAGAAGGATGACAGAGGACCTAGTGGGGGTTGTACTGATACATGGGAAGCTGGGGAACGTTATGCATGTACAAACTATTGTATTTACTGTTGAATGTAAAACATTAATTCCCCAATAAAGAAACAAAAATAAATAAAAAATAAAACAAAGGCCATAAAATAAATAAATAAAAATTAATTCCTCACAAATATCTGTGTGCAACTGTATGAGAACCCCCAGAGTGTGAACTGCCTAGCTAAATTCAGTCAACCTACAGGACCATGAGAGATAAGTTGTTTTAAGTTAGTAAATTTTAGGTTGGTTTGTTATACAGTAGTAGATAACCAGAAAAACCAATCTGTTTTCACCAATCTTTGCTAACAATAGGCCCTTACACAGGGAACTTTTCCTTTTAGTGCTCACAAGAGCTTAGAGATAAGTATCATTATTCTCCTTTGGGGAGATGAAATAATTTTTCACAGCTATTCCAGAATGCACCACAGGGATAAGAGGGAGCTCAGTGGTAGAGTGCATGCTTTGCAAGGATGAGACTCTGGGTTCAATTCCTAAAATGAAAGAAAACAAAAAGACTTCATTGGATTCACACTAACTTTTTAAACCAGACTAGAGGTGTTATGTAGTTCAGAATGCATCGCCTCAGGAAATAGAGAATATATATTCATCTCACCTTTAGTGATGTTAATAATATTTATGAGTGGGTGCTGGTAGTGGCAGCCGTATTTCTTCATTGTGAAATTCCATATCAATACTTTACTCAAAGATTTTGCCAGTGATTGATGATCATTGCCTAAATCAGGTGTATATACCAGAGTTTGCAAAAATGGTTATCTAATTTTAGCATTCCTTCTGATTTATTAGGCGGGATTCTTCTGTATAAAAGAACTACCTCATACCTTTTAGGGCTGCTTGTTTACCTTGAAATTGAGGACACAGTGGAAGATAGATGTTTATCTCTTTTTTAGAAGATAACCTCCCAATTTTCACAGAATTTCCAAGAGAGGATTGAATAGCAATGTTGGTATTTCTGTTAAATATAAGATCTGAAGCTTTGTTTTATTTTTACTTAACTTTTCTGCTATTACATTTATGTATCTGTTGTCCTGAAAAGCTTAGATCATAACAACATTGATGCAATTACTAGCATTTTTATTGCATGATAAACATATTTTAGAATAGCAATAGTAATATCACTACTACTTTAAAAAACCGGGGGAGAGCAGTGGTGAACTTGGTTGAGTGCACATGATACAATACCTAAGGACTCGGTTTTGAGCCCCAGTCCTTACCTGCAGGGGGAAAGCTTCGTGAATAGTGAAGCAGTGCTGCAGGTGTCTCTCTCTTTCCCTATCTACCCTCTCAATTTCTGGCCGTCTCTATCCAATAAGTAAATAAATATATATTTTTTTAATTTGGGGGGAGCTGGGCAGTGGCACAGCTGGTTAAGTTCACTTGTAATGACCCAGGTTCAAGCCTACAGTCCCCACCTGCAGAGAGAAAGCTTCAGGAGTGGTGAAGCAGGGCTGCAGGTGTCCCTCTCCCTCTCTATCTTCCCCTCCCCTCTCAATTTCTCTCTGTCTCTATCCAATAATAAAATAAATAAAATTACAGTAAAAAATCAGGTGGATGTAGATAACATAGTGATTATACAAAGAGACTTTCATGCCGGAGGCTTCAAAGTCCCAGGTTCAATCCCCCTTACCACCAAAAGCTAGAGCCAAGCAGTGCTTGGGTAAAAACAAAAAAACAACTAGGTGATTTCGTAGAGCATGGCGGCTTATTACCCCCTCCCTTTTCTCCAAGTCCTTTTTGTCCTCCTTGTCCTTCTCCTCCTCTTCCCTTTCTTGTTTCACCATCTCTCCCACCTTCCTTAAAAGCAGATTATGGGCCACTGCTCCTGGCCCAACTTTCTTTTTATTTATTTATTTATTTACTTATTTATTTATTTGCCCTTGTTGTTTTTCGTTGTTGTTGTAGTTATTATTGTTGTTGTTGATGATGTCATCATTGTTAGATAGGACAGAGAGAAATGGAAAGAGGAGGGGAAGACAGAGAGGAGAAGAGAAAGACAGACACCTGCAGACCTGCTTCACTGCCTGTGAAGCAACTCCCCTGCAGGTGGGGAGCCGGGGCTTGAACCAGGATCCTTACACCGGTCCTTGCACTTTGCACCATGTGTGCTTAACCTGCTGCGATACCACCCGACTCCCCCAGCTTTCTTATTGAAATGAAGAGGCATGTGTACATCCATCACCACCACTGCTGCCACCAACACCACCAACACCAGTGCTGCCACTAACACCAACACCACCACAGCTTTCTGCAATGTATACTAGACCTCCTTTATAGTGCTGGGAATAGAACCTGGACAGCATGGCAAGACACCCTATCCTGTAAGCCCTGAGTCTCTCCCTTCTTCTTCTTTTTTTTAATAAATCTTTTTCCCTTTCATTTATTTATTATTGGGTATAGACAGAGAGAAATTGAATGGGGTAGGGGAGATAAGAGAGGGAAAGAGACAGAGAGACACCTGCAGCCCTGCCTCACCACTTGTGAAATTTCCCCCTATAAAGGGGGACCAGAGGCTTGAACCTGGGTTCTTGTACACTTTAATGTGTGCACTTAACCAGGTGAGCCACCGTCTAGCATCTCTTCCTTCTTTTTTAGATTCATTTATTTATCAGAGAGAGAGAGAGAGTGCAGAGTACAATATTGGCACACAGACACTCAGGACCGTCCCATGGTTGAGAAATGGCTTTTTTCCATTATGCTACCTCCCTGGTGACCTCTCCCCTCCTTCCCTCCCTTCTTTCTTTCTTTTCTTCCTTCCTTCCTTCCTTCTTTCTTTTCTTCCTTCCTTCCTAAATATACTTTATTTTTAATGAGAGATACAGAGGGCGCTGGGTAGTGGCATATCTGGTTAAGGGGACACATTACTATGAACCTGGTTATCTGGGGATACAAGTCCTTAGAGAAGTTTCTAATTGCCTTTTTTTTGTTTCAATTACTATCTAGTTTGACCCCTCTACACACCTGTAGGGGGGATGCTTTCATGAGTGGTAAAGCAGATTTGCAGGTGTCTTTCTTTCTTCCCCTCTCTATCCCTTTCCCCTCTCAATTTCTCTATCAAATACAAACAGAAAGAAAGGGGGGGGAGGGAGAGGGAAAGGGAGAGAGAGGGAGAGAGAGAGAGAGAGGAGAGACCAGAGCACTGATCAGTTCTGGCTTATGATCATACTGGAAACTGAGATGTGGGGCATAAGAACCTAAGGCATGCCTGCCCAGCTGCCAGCCGGTGTCACTGCAGGAACGGGAGGGGCTCTGCCTGAGCGAGCGGGACTGACCCCTGCTCCCATGCCAGGGTCCACGCCAGCCACCTCAAACACTGTAGAAACCCCCTCCTTTCAAAGGCTGGGGGCCATGGAGGCAGTGCAGTGGGTGAGGCCGTGGACTCTCAAGCCTGAGACCCCAGTTTGCAGTCAAGTGCTCTACCACTGAGCTATACCCGCAAGGCCCCGAGTTTGACCCCCTGCACTGCATGTGCCAGAGGATCATGACTCTGACTCCCCTCCTCCTCTCCCTTTCATTAATAAGTAGATTAGGGCTGGGAAGACGGCACAGTGGTTCTGCAGAGACTCTCCTGCCTGAGGCACGATGGCCTAGGTTCAATCCCCAGTACCACCATCAGCCAGAAGCTTGGCTGGGCTCTGGTCTTTCTGTATCGCTCTTTCATTGAAATAGTATCTTTTTGGGAGTCGGGCGGTAGCGCAGCAGGTTAAGAGCATGTGGCGCAAAGCACAAGGACCTGGTTCGAGCCCCCGGCTCCCCACCTGTAGGGGAATCGCTTAAAAAAAAAAAAAAAAAAAAGAACCTAAGGCATGAAAGTCTTTTGCAAAAACCATTATACTGTCTTCCTAGTCCTTCTTCTCTGCTTTCTTAAAACTTCCTTGTTCCTAGGCAAAAATATCAAAACAGTTGGTTTTAGTGTGTTATATAACTTTGCTGTCTATCAAACTATTTTTTAAAATATTTTATTTATTTTTCCTTTTGTTGCCCTTGTTGTTTTATTGTTGTAGTTATTATTGATGTCGTTGTTGTTGGATAGGACAGAGAGAAATGAAGAGAGGAGGGGAAGACAGAGAGGGGGAGAGAAAGATAGACACCTGCATGGGAGTCAGGCGGTGGCGCAGTGGGTTAAGCGCAGGTGGCGCAAAGTGCAAGGATCTGCGTTAGGATCCTGGTTCGAGCCCCCGGCTCTCCACCTGCAGGGGAGTCACTTCACAGGCGGTGAAGCAGGTCTGCAGGTGTCTTCCTTTCTCTCCTCCTCTCTGTCTTCTCCTCTTCTCTGTCTTCTCCTCCTCTCCCCATTTCTCTCTGGCCTATCCAACAACGACGACATCAATAATAACTACAACAATACAAAACAGACACCTGCAGACCTGCTTCATCGCTTGTGAAGCGAGTCCCCTTTAGGTGGAGAGCCAGGGGCTCAAACCAGGATCCTTGTGCAGGTCCTTGCGCTTTGCGCCACCTGCTCTTAACCCACTGTGCTACCACCCACTCCCTCAAACTAATTTTTATAAGTTTTCATCCTAAACCTCAAATCATGTAATTAATAATTTGACCATTTATATATGACCTAGCTGTGATTCTTTTATTAATAAAAGCTAATAGAAAAGGGAAAAAACTCTTGTTCTTAAAAGTCCAGAGGCTTGGGGGTCGGGTGGTAGTGCAGCGGGTTAAACATAAGGAAGGTCCTTATGCTTCACTAAGGACCGGCTTAAGGATACCAGTTCGAGCCCCCGCCTCCCGACCTGCAGGGGGGGGTGTCACTTTACGGGCGGTGAAGCAGGTCTGTAAGTGTCTGTCTTTCTCTTCCCTCTCTGTCTCTTCTACTCTCTGTCCTACCCAACAACAACAACAGCAATGACAATAACAATAATAACGACAACAAGGGTAACAACAAAGACAACAAAAAGGGAAAAATGGCCTCCAGGAGCTGTGGATTCGTAGTGCAGGCACTGAGCACCAGCAATAACCCTGGAGGGAAAAAATATTTTTAAAAAGTCCTCCCCAGACCTCTAAGAAGGCTACCACCTCTTCTGCTGTAGGAGAACTTTGGTGAAAGTTTCAGTAGTAAACTATAGGCTACTTTATATTTTCGACTGGTGGGAGTAGCAGGGACATTAAAAGAAATTCTGTGGAGTCAGGCGGTAGCGCAGCGGGTTAAGCGCACGTGGCATGAAGCTCAAGGACCGGAGTAAGGATCCCAATTTGAGCCCCAGGCTCTCCATCCCGACTCTCCATCTGCAAGGGACTCACTTCACAGGTGGTGAAGCAGGTCTGCAGATGTGTATGTTTCTCTCCCCTTCTCAGTCTTCCCTTCCTCTCTCCATTTCTCTCTGTCCTATTTAACGACGACATCAATAACAACAACAATACAAAACAACAAGGGCAACAAAACGGAAAATAAATATAAAAAAATTTTAAAAATTTAAAAAAATTCTGTAAGGTATGGGGAATGCCTGTCCAGGAATCCTGTTTTCTTCTTGCTTGGGGGTTTGTTAGCTGAGGAAGAGAAGTTGGAGAATTTCTTAGATATTTATCCAATAAGAATTTTTTTAAGTATTAATTAATTTATTTATTTTTATTTATGCATTTGTTTTATTTTATTTTATTTATTTATTCCCTTTTGTTGCCCTTGCTTTTTTTTTTTTATTGTTGTAGTTATTATTGTTGTTGTCGTCGTTGTTGGATAGGACAGAGAGAAATGGAGAGAGGAGGGGAAGACAGAGAGGAGGAGAGAAAGATAGACACCTGCAGACCTGATTCACCGCCTGTGAAGCGACTCTCCTGCAGGTGGGGAGCCGGGTTCGAACTGGGATCCTTATGCCGGTCCTTGTGCTTTGCGCCACCTGCGCTTAACCCGCTGCGCTACAGCCCGACTCCCAAAAATAAATATTTTTAAGTGACTATTCCTAATGTGCGCACTTAACTAGGTGCACCACCGCCTGGCCCCGGGACTATTACTAACACCATTGTAATAGTTTGCAAAGAGAATAAATCAATTGCCTGCCTATGTGAAAGCTCCAGTCTACTGATCATTCAATTACCAATGACTACTGTGATCCCAATAAGTGAAATGACATGGGAGAATGGCCTTGGAGTTTAGAGGGAAGACTGGAGCAGTTATGGACAGTTGAGTAGCATGTAAGATTTCCAAGTAGTTGTGAGGAGGTTGTTGTCCTCCACTGGGACTGTAACATTTTTGTGGTAGAGTTTAAGTAGTAATAGCATTTATGGAGGGGCGAGGGGGTTAGGAATGGTAGAGGTTCCATAATTCATGGATAGTAATATCACATGGTTTTTGAATGCCACATAGGACATTCACACAGGTGAATGTTCTGTATATCGAAACCTAACTAATTTTCATATAAAGAAACCAAATATTATGACATGATTTGAATGTCCTGGGAAGAAAAAAACTGTGCAAAATTAAAGATGATACTTTGCTGTGGTCAGACTCCACCAACAGTTATTCACCATTTCAGGAAATCAATACTTCTGCTAAGGTGCTCACGCCTCCAGTTGGCATGTGTAATGGTTATTTTGGGGTCAGTGATCCTCAGACTGTAACGTATAGGTAAATCATCTGGGTACTTTCCTTCCATTCTCCCTCAACTTCCTTTCCTCCTTTCTTCTTGTGCATGGAAGAGATAGTTTGTTTGTATAATAATGGATAGACTTTAGCAAAGAAGGAAAGACTGACCTAGTCAGAGAGGGACAAGATGAAGGGCATTACTCAAAGTGTCCTATCCAATAAATAAAATAAAATAAAATAAAATAAAATAAAATAAAATAAAGGAAAACATATGGCCACCAGGAGCAGTGAATTTGTAGTGCTGGCTCTGAACCTGTGGTAACCTTGCAGGAAGGGGAAAAAAAAAGTCAGCCTGGAGCAGTGAATCTTGGTGATGGCAGAAAAACAAACAAAAGATTTATTTATTTAAAATTTTAAAGATATTTATTTATTCCCTTTTGTTGCCCTTGCTGTTTTATTGTTGTAGTTATTACTGTTGTTATTGATGTCGTCATTGTTGGATAGGACAGAGAGAAATGGAGAGAGGAGGGGAAGACAGAGAGAGGGAGAGAAAGATAGACACCTGCAGACCTGCTTCACTGCCTGTGAAGCGAGTCCCCTGCAGGTGGGGAGCCGGGGGCTCGAACTGAGATCCTTACACCAGTCCTTGTACTTTGCACCACTTGCTCTTAACCCACTGTGCTACTGCCCGACTCCCAAGATTTATTTATTAATGAGAGAGAGGGAGAGAGAAAGAGAGAGAATGAAAACCAGAGCATCACTTTGCATATGCAATGCCAAGGATCTCAAATCATAAGATATTATTTTATATTGACTATATTACTATTGTTCCTCTAGGTCAGCACTGACCAACAGCACTTGCCATAGGTAGTTATAGTAGTTACAGAGTATTTAAAATGTCTAACAGAGATGGGGAGATAGCATAGCATAGTGGTTATGCAAAAAGGATTTCTTGCCTGAGGCACCAAAAGTCCAAGGTTCCCCAGCACCACTATCAGTGAGAGCTGAGCAGTGTTCTGGTAAAAACAAAACATGTCAGGGTGGGGTAAAAACAAAACATGTTTTTGCATAATGGTTATGTAAAGAGACTCTCATGCCTGAGGTTCCAACATCCCAGGTATAATCCTGTGGTTAAAATACATTATATATATATATATATATATATATATATATATATATATATGTCTAATATGACTAAAATATATATATGTCTAATATGACAAAAATTGGATCTTATATTTTAATCAATTTCAGTTTAGTTACATATGACTTGTGTCCATTGTATTGGTTAAAGCAGTTCTATGTGATTTATTTGTTTATTTGCTTGTTTTACTCTAGTTTTATTGTGGTGGTGCTTGGGATTAAACCTGGCCCCTCGGAGCCTAATCATAAATCTTTGAATATTCATTATGCTGTGTCCCCAACCCAGAGGGCATTCTCTGTAGGGCAGTGTCATTTGGAACCAAGAGCTCTGGAGAGAGAATCAGACCAGAGTCCATCTTCAGTCATGTGCATCCCTATCTGGGTGACTTTGGGCAGTTAATTTCCTTCGTGGGCCTCAATGTCCTCTGTTTTTATTTTTATTTTATTTTTCCCAGTGGGGAGAAGAGAGGGTGAAAACAAGAAAAAGGTTTGAAGGCACTGGGAACTGTGAAGAGCTGCACACTGCTTAGGCAGAGGAACCCATTCATCTCCCTACTAGGAACCTTTTGCAAGAGTGACACAGTGTAGATTCTCCACCAAGACCCCTTTAGAACATAACTTCTTCACCTACACTCCCTACCCCTATCTACTGTCCTTTCATTGTGGGCCATTCAAGTGTTATTGTCTGGTTCTCTCTCCTACTAGACTCTAGTCCCAGGAGGGTGGGGCTGTTTAGCTTTTGGCTTGCTTTTGTATCCCTAGAGGCTAGTACACAGTAAGTTCTCAGTAAATATGCAATCAATGGATAAGACAATAAGGGTAAGTGTTTGAATTTAGGTGTTGATTTCAAAGCTTAAGTTCTAGAACTTTTTAAATATATTTATTTATTTTCCCTTTTGTTGCCCTTGTTTTTTTATTGCTGTTTTAGTTATTATTGTTGTTGTTATTGATGTTATCCTTGCTAGATAGGACAGAGAGGAGGGGAAAACAGAGAGGGGGAGAGAAAGACACCGCCAGACCTGCTTCACCGCCTGTGAAGGGACTCCCCTGCAGGTGGGGAGCCTGGGGCTCAAACCGGGATCCATACGTAGGTCCTTGCACTTTGTGCCACGTGCGCTTAACCCGCTGCACTACCGCCAGACTCCCAAGTCCTAGAACTTATGACATCTATTGCCTCCAGTGGAAAAACTGGAAAGGACTCAAACATACAAGATAGGGGATGGTTTAGTGAAATGAATCTAAGATACAACATCATGATAAAAAGTATGCAGTGGTGCAGAGTTGTTTATTCACTTTATATTGTTAAGTGGAAAAAAATGCAAGTACACTGTAAACTTATGCTTTTTAAATTTTTTATTATTATTTATTTCCCCTTTTGTTGCTTTTGTTTTTTTATTGTTGTTGTAGTTATTATTGTTCATGATGTTGTTTGTTGTTGGATAGAACAGAGAGAAATGGAGAGAGGAGGGTAAGACAGAGAGGGGGAAAGAAAGATAGACACCTGCAGACCTGTTTCACCTCCTGTGAAGCGACACACCTGCAGGTGGGGAGGCGGGGGCTGGAACCGCGTTTGTTATGGTCCTTGTGCTTTGTACCACCTGCGCTACCGTCTGACTCCCACTGTAAACTTATTTTGTAAAAGCTATATGTTTAGGGACCGGATAGTGGCACACCTGGTTGAGCACACAAACTACAGTGCATAAGGACCCAGGTTCAAGCCCCTGGTCCCCACCTGCAGGGGGATAGCTTTACAAGTGATGACACAGTGCTGCAGGTGTCTCTCTCTCCTGCTCTATCACCCCCTTCTCTCTCAATTTCTGGCTATCTCTATCCAATAAATAAATAAAGATAATAAAAAAAAAATAAAAAACAGATTTAGAGTATCCATCTTAAAAAAAAGCTATATGTTTATATGCATAGAAAAAGGCTAGAAGAATAGACATGCCTATTAATAATAGTGATTATTATCAGTGGGTGAGATTAGGAGATGATGTTAATTCTTTGTTTTCTTCTAAAACATCAAATTTTTTTTCAAAGAAGAAAAAGAAGAAGAAGAAATACCTAATATGCCTAAAAGCAAATTTAAAGAGAGAGCAGATTAGTGATTGCCTGTGGTTGGGGTAAGAATAGGGATTAGACTGGAGGGATTTTATCAGGATTCTGTAAAACGTTTTAAACCTGATTTGTATTGATGTTGTCCCACCCAGAAAGCCACTAACAATTTTAGACTTGGATCAGCAAGAAAGGTAATTTGTGGCGGATGGTAGATAGCATAATGGTTATGCAAACAGACTCTCATGCCTGAGGCTCCAAAGTCCCAGGTTCAATCCCCTGCACCACCATAAGCCAGAGCTGAACAGTGTTCTGGTAAAGGAAAAAAAAAAAAAAAAGGTAATTTGTGAGGGTGTCTGCTTTGTCATGCAAATACCCAGGTTCCAGCCCAGCCCCCACCATCCTGGGGGAACTTTCAGTGCTGTGGTCTCTCTCCCTCTCTGCCTCTCTCTTATTATTTGAAAAAGTGTGTTTGGTGCAGTGAAGCCCTGACAACAACAACAACTTCTTGGCATGTGTACTCGATATGTATTAATTTCATATGTAAATACAGTTTAAAATGTATTATATACGTGGTCTTAAAAATAAAGCAATGCAAGGGCCAGGGGGTGGTGCATCTGGTTAAGTGAACACACTACAGTGCACAAAGGACCCAGCTCCAAGCCCCTGGTGCCCACCTGCAGGGGGAAAACTTCACTAGTGGTGACGCAGGGCTGCAGGTGTCTCTCTCTGTCTCTCTCCCTCTCTATCTCTCCTACCCCCTCAATTTCTCTGTCTCTATACAATAATAAATAAATAAAATAAAGCAATGCAGAAGTATTTAAAGTCCCTTACTCCAATAGTCAATTTTACTTTTTTAAAATATTTATTCCCTTTTGTTGCCCTTGTTATTTTATTGTTGTGTTATTATTGTCGTTGTTGTTGGATAGGACAGAGAGAAATGGAGAGAGGAGGGGGAGGCAGAGAGGGGAAGAGAAAGACATCTACAGACCTGCCTCACCGCTTGTGATGTGACTCCCCTGCAGGTGGGGAGCCGGGAGCTCAAACAGGGATCCTTATGCCAGTCCTTGCACTTTGTGTGACCAGCGATTAACCTGATGCACTACCGCCGAACTCCCCTCAATCTTACTTTCTAGGTATAACAGTAATAATTTGTGTTTACCTCTTTATGACAGTTTTCATGCAGAATCCATGTGCTACATAAATATATTTGTTTATTTTTAATTTTTTTTTGCCTCCAGGGTTATCTTTGGGGTGTGGTGCCTGCACTGTGAATCCACTGTTCCTGGAGGCCACTTTTCCCATTTTTGTTGCCCTTGTTATTGTTATTATAGCTGTTGTTATTGTTGTTGGATAGGACAGAGAGAAATCGTGAGAGGAGAGGAAGACAGAGAGGGGTAAAGAAAGACAACTGCAGACCTGCTTCACTGCTTGTGAATCAACCCCCTTGCAGTTGGGGAGCCGGGGGCTCAAACCGGCACCCTTAAGCCAGCCCTTGCACTTTGCACCATGTGCGCTGAAACAGCTGCTCTACCACCACCCCGCCAACGCTAAATATTTTATGCACATGGCTTTAAACAACTTTCTTATCTGGAATTATGAGGTAGGTACATAAAAAAGTTAACTGTTACTATTTGGAAGGTGTGATTGGGGAGAGGAACTGGAGTATGGTGCAGGAAGGAGAGGCACACTTGAAATTTTTACTAAAGCTTATTTTTATTTTTATTTGTGGGAGGATTAATAGCTTAAAGTCGACAGTAAAATATAGTTGTTGGTACATATGTAACATTTCTCAGTTTTCCACATAACACTCTAACCCCCCACCTAGGTCCTCTTCCACTGTACCAGGACCTGAATACCACCCACCCCCCCACCAGCGTCCTTTACTTTGGTGAAATCTTATTTTTATTTTATTTGAATGTATTTATTTATTTTGGATAGAGACAGAAATTGAGAAGGAAGGAGGAGATGGAGGAGAGAGAGAGAGAGAGGAGGGAGAGACTGAGAGATACCTGCAGCATTGCTTTACCACTCAAACTTCCTACCTGCAGGTGGGGCCTGGGCTCCCATGTACATTGTAACATGTATGCTCTACCAGATGTGCCACTGCCTGGCAACCCTAAATTTTTATTTAATTTTAAAAATGTTATGTGTGTGCTGTTGATTATCAAACTCAGGTCCCTCCCTATATGTGTGAAACATGTATTCTACTCCTGAGTTATAAGCCTGACCCTGACCCTAAGACATTTACACTCTTTGTGGCTTATTTTTGTCAGGAAACTTTTAAACCTAATAGGAATATTGAAATCATAAATGCCATGTAGTCCTCCTGTTTAATAAAATATAGAACTGGAGAGGTGAGTCAGTGGCAGAAAGAATGGCTTGTGAGTGTTTGAGGCCTATTGTTTCATCTCTGGCACTGTATGAAAACAAGAAAGATCTGGGGTGGGTGGCAGAGGAGAATATAGGTCCAAAAAGGATGACAGAGGACCTAGTGGGGGTTGTATTGTTATATGGAAAACTAGGAAATGTCATGCATGTACAAACTATTGTATTTACTGTTGAATGTAAAACATTAATTCCCCAATAAAGAAATAAAAAAAAAACCAAACAAACTAGTATAGTCATAGGCCCCTTTGGAATATAACTAAAATAGGCCTACTAAATATCTACAAAATGAAGACCCCCAACTCTTTATCTGCACTATTCCAACCTTTAGGTTCATGTTAGTCAACAATTTGTTTGGCTTTGTATGTTAACTCTTCTTTCAGCCACCAGGTTCCAGGTGCTAGCACGATGCCAACCAGACTTCCCTGGGCAGATGACCCCACCAATGTATCCTGGAGCTCCACTTCCCCAAAGCCTCATTCTCTCTCTCTCATAAAAAATTAAAACATTTTACCAAGTTGAGGAACCATACTGAATGCCTGAGATATAAAGTCTCACTGATTCCTTATAACAGCCCTATGCTTTAGTCTGATTTGACAGATTTGTAAATTAAGACCCAGAGAGACTGATTTTCCAAGGTCACACAGTTAGTGGGCACTGAACCCAAATGTCTGTTCTTCCCAGCAGACTTGTACTTTTCCTGAAAATGCATTCTAATGGTCTCATCTCATCTGCATGTGCATGTTTCTGGAACCTGCTGAAGTTAGGTGGATGCTCTTTGTAGGTGCTTGTAGTCCAGGGAAGTATAGGGCAGCTAAATAATTACAACCTCTTGTCATAAGAAAACATAATTTAATGAGGTATGCACAAAGGAGAATGAGATTTAGACAACACATCTGAGGTAACCAAGGAGCTCCAGAGAGAATACATTCTGAACTGATTGATATAAACATCAACAAGTTTTCCAAGATAAAGGTGTGTGTGGCTAGAGATGGGGAGAGAGTTCAGAAAGCAATTTGTGGCCTAGCACCTGACCTAGGTTTCTAAGTACATATCCTGAAATTTTGTTCTGAAGTTCATGTGGTAAGAAGGTCATATTGTCTGAACCAGGGGGTGGGGTGGGTGGGCAGGCTGCTGCACTTACTTTCTAAAGCACACATTGCTATAAGTGAGGGCTTGATTCAAGATGCAGGTCTCACCTGCAGGGGTAAAGTTTCATAAACAGTGGAAGAATGCTGCAGGTGTCTGTTTCTCTCTCTCCCTGTTTCTATCTGCTTTATAAGAAAAAGAAACAAAGAAAGAAAGAAGGAAATAGGATATGAGGACGATCTGTCACCCCATTGATCGCCAGGGTTGATTCGGCCGATCTGGCTGGCTAGGCAGGTGTTCCCCTCCTCCCTCACCGCTCCATGTGCGTCCCTCCCGAAGAGGTCCGCCTTCCCTGAACAGAGACCGACCAGTCGAGGGTATACGAGTAGCTGTGCTCCCCTGCTAGAACCTCGAAACAAGCTCTCAAGAAAGAAGGAAATAAATAAATAAAGGAATAAGGAAGGAAGAAAGAAAAAGAAAGAAAGAAAGAAAGAAAGAAAGAAAGAAAGAAAGAAAGAAAGAAAATGGTCACTTTGAGCAATGGATTCATCATAGTGCAATCAGACCCACTGGTAATTCTGGTCACAAAAACTAACAGGAAGGGCAAAGGGAAAGGATGGGCAAAGGGAAAGTATGTGTAGGCTGCTACTTAAGGTTAGGTTACCAAAGGTTTTAAAGGTAACCACATTTTATCCTGTGAAAGAAGCAGAGCTGTTAGAATATTTGTACCTTGCAAGTTACAAAGAAGGGAAGGACCCCTGATGGGGCCGTTGTGTGTGTGTGTGTGTGTGTGTGTGGGGGGGTCCCTTCAGGACTCCCAGCTCTCCAAACCTTGACCATGAAAAGTCAGGTTGTTTCTAGCCGAGATTGGGAATTTCTGAAGGACAAGGACTTTGCCTCATTTCTTGTGGATCCTAGCGCCCAGCACAGAACCTGGCATGCTGCAGATAATAAAGAAACGGACAAGCTGGAGGGCAGAATTCTGGAGATAAAGATGGTGCTAACTATTAATTCCATAAATTTAAAGTAAAAGTAAATCTTCATCCCCCCCAGCCCCCAGCACCGTCGGAGTAGGTGTTCAGCTCAAGACCTACTTAACTATAAGCAGGCTAGAGAAGCCCTAAACTTAATTCCAGGAAGATCCATTAAGACAGGAGCAGGAAAGGTGGTTGCTGACTATGAGGCAACTTCTGGTTCAGTGCTTTCTTTGTGCCAAGAGCGTTCACACTTACCGTCTTTCTCCACCTCTCCAACAGTTCCTAAATCGAAATTATTGTTCCAGTTTACCAAATCAGGAAAATGGAGATCAGAGTGGTTCTGTGGTTTGGTCAAGGTCACACAGCTGGCAAGTGTGGGGGTAGGGCGGAAGCTAGGAATGGAATCTTTTAACAAGTCAAAGCCCACTGGCCTCCTTCTGTGGAAGCTTGGCGGAGCCTACTCCGTTTGCGTAGCGGCTGAGGACGCGGAGCAGGGACGTTGCATTAGGGCGCAGGGCCGAGGAAGACAGACTTATCGCCGGCTGCCGGGGGCCGCTCCCACATTCGGAAGTTACGAAGTTTCCGTGACTTTCGTTCGTCTCCCAGTGCAGCTCATCCCCTCTCCGCATCAGTTACGTCGCTAGCGCAGCGGGGCTCAGGTGCGGCAGCCGGCGGGGGCTGGATTTCGGGAGGAAGGCGGGGACGCAGTCTACGTAAGCGTCGGCTTGCAGGTGCCTGCGGCCGCCACTGGCGTACACTCCTTGCACGCTTCCAGGTGCGCAGTTGGCGCAGGCAGCGCGGCGGCGGCGGCGGGCGCTGGCCGGCGCTCTCAGGTGCGGCGGAGCGCGCGTGGAGGGGGCGCGCAGCGAGCGAGGGGGCGGGCTTTCCGTTCCCCGGCAGCGGCGGGGCCCGCCCCCCAGCCCGGCCAATGGGCGCGTTCGGCAGAGTCACGTGGCCGCCGCCGAAGCGGAGACCGGAGCCGCGAGCGCCACCAGGGCAGCAGCAGCCGCAGCCGCCGCCGCTGGGCTGAGGAGCTGAAGACGCGGACCGACGAGGTGGCGGCGGCGGCGGAGCGGGAGCGGGCACCGGGCGCGGGCAGAGCACGGCGGCGCGGGTAGGCTGCTGCGGCGGGGCAGGCGCCTGCGCGGCGGGCCGTCCCGGGCGGGCGGCGGTTAAGGCGGCGGTTGAGGCGGTTGGCGGAGCCGGCCCGGGCCCCGCATTGTTTGTTGTGCGTCCTTAGCAGCGGCGGCGGCGGCCCGGGCGGCGAGCTGGGAGCCATCCGGCCCCGAGGCGCCGGCATTGTGGCCTCGGCCGCGACGGCCCTCCGCACCTTCGGGGGGCCGAGTCCCGACCCCGAGCGCGGCGAGGGCGTGGGCAGCGCGGGGGAGCCCGGCTCGGGGGTCTGTGCGGGATGGGGCACGAGGGGCGCCGGGCAGGTGCGGGACCGCGTTGGGGGGCGGGGGCGGGGGCCAGGCGGAGGGTGTGCGCGGGTTCGCGGCGAGGGAAGGGCGGAGAGGAGAGGAGAGGAGAGATCGGCCCAGTGCCGGGTGAAGGAGCTTCCTTGGGCAGGATGGGGGGGGCTGTGGGGGATCGGGGCGGGGGCGGCGGTTTGGAAGCCGAAGATGGGGGCCTCGAGGGCGTAATGGCCAGCAGGGGCATGTGTCCCGGCCGGCGGGTCTCGGGGTGGGGGGGGGCGCCAGGGAAACGTGGAGGAAGGTGTCGCTGGAGGAGAGGGGAAGCGGGGAGGGGCGGCCCTGGGGGTCTCGAGGGAAATGGACGGTGCGAGGCGGGAGTGACAGTGAGGGTGTCGCTCCCCCCCCCCCCGTCCGTGCAGGGCTGAGAGGTCAGCAAGTGTGTGAGGAGGACACGAGGCCGGGCCGCTCAGGGGCGGTGACTGGGGCTTGCAGAGGTGGGGCGAGGGGGCTGCCGGGGAGAAAATGTCTGGGCCGGAGGTGCGCAGGGTCCTGAGCTGGTGACAGCAGTGAGCGAAGCAGAAGGTGTTCTGGAGGGGAAGTGTGGCCAGAAATGAGGGAGCAGCGAGAGGGAGAGAGAGAACTTTGGGCTCGAGAGGACATGAAGGGAGGGTCAAGTGCAGTGGAGTGTGAGATGGAAGACCAGAGGTGTGTGGGGGGGGGTTCTAAGCGAATATTGTGGGAGTGGCAGGCGAACTGCAGGGACATGTTCCTGGGGGCAGAAGTGTGGAGGGAAGTTAGGGAGGCACGGGGTGTGTGTGGGAACATCACTAGCAGGGACAGGTTAGAGGGGAAGGCTTGCAGGCCCGAAAAGGGTTTTGGGGACTGCACTTGATACACAGTGAGGCGAGTAGGCAGGGGCGGAGGGGAGGAAGAAAGACTATTTTGGAATAGAGGATAGAGGAGAATGCACAGAGCCTACCTGTAAAGTGCAACAGAAAGGCCAGGTAGGAAAGGGGGAGCGGGGCAAGGCTATGACTAGGAAGGGATGATGTGTTGTGCAGTGAAGGGGGGGGGTGTACAGAGAGAGGAAGAGGATGCTCAAGTCTATGCCCGAATTAATGATTCAGGATGGAGAGAGCCAGGCAGACTGGTTGCTTGAGAGTATGGACACTGCAAGGTGCTGCACTGTGAAGAGACTGAGGTTGGGTAGTTGAGGGAGTTCAATTCCATACTGGGAGGAACTGGAGAGAGAGAGAGAGAGAGAGAGAGAGAAAGGGAAAGGGTGTTTGTGTGTTGATGGAAAAAAAAAAAACACGATATTAAGCCCTGAACTACGTCAGAAAGTTCATGCTTTTAGGGTCAGTGAGATCATGAAACTGGTTTAGTTCCAGAATCCATTGAATGGCAAAGAGATCAGGAAGAGCTGAAAGGCTGGAGGTGTGTGGTGTGGTATTGTCCTGACAAGTGGGCAGCCATGCACAGGGTCATGAGAGTTGCGTAATCAGAAATAGAGTAAATAGAAATATGGTTGTAGCAGGTGGGTGGGCAGATGTCTGTGAAGATTCTGCAAGAGTATAGCACCCATTGTCACTGGTATTCAAGGACTGTATCAGGGAGTAAGGGATACTTTGGTGCAGTATCTCAGATACCGTGGTGCTTTCTGGGTAATGGGGCGGTTTTCAGTCATTGAGTGATGTAATTAATATCTTAGCCTTGTGCTGAAGGCACAAAGAGGTAATGTACACCCAACTCCTGAAAGTGACTCTAATTTTCTTTCAGGGTTCAAGTAACTGATCCCAGATTGTTGACTTTTTCTCCTGAATAGTCCAAGTAAAATTTATTTGGAAGTTTTTTGAATTTCTTTGTATATTGATTAGAGTTAGGGGAGAGAGTGTTGTTTTAGTATAATTACCTTTAAAAGTTATTATGAAGTAGAGATTTTCACATGGGAGAGAGAAAGAGAAGTCAGAACACTTCGTGGGAATTAAACTATTGACAGGAGCCTTAGGCATGCAAGCCCTGTGCTCTTTATCAATGGATCTTTCTCCCCAGCCATGAGTGTTACTTTTTTTTTTTTTTTTTAAGGAATTTATATATTCATGAGAATGCTAAGAGGAGAGAGAGAAAGAACCAGACATCACTCTGGTACATGTGCTGCCGGGGACTGAACTTGGGACCTCTTGGTTGAGAATCCAATGCTTTATCCATTACACCACCTTTGGACTACATGTGTTATTTTGATTGAGGAAAGACTTCTGGGGTCTGGGGCTGTGTAGACATGTGGCCATCAGCTACCCAGACATATAGGAAATACACCTTTGGGGGGTTTGAACATGGTCATTTCATTTCAGTTCAGGTCCCACTGTAGTGGCTTGTGTTAGATTCTTTGGGATTTGGAAGGATTAAGGGAACTATCTTGAGACTACCTCAGTAAGTAGGGTTTTCTAGAATCTGGAAAAATGACTTCTCTCTTGACAGTTGAAAATTCAGTCCTGTCAGATAAATTATCACATTGCAGAACTAACTTCAATTATTATTTTGTGGGCTTTCACATAGTGTGTAGTGTGGTACCTGATATGATTTCCAAATGAAAGTTACGTTTGGAAGCTTTCTGGTCTGATTAGTTTTCCTCTTTTGTCAATGTAGTATCTTAAGGCAACCATTGTAGGTTCAGATAATAAGTTTGAGTGGAAGTGGGGATTTTTTTCCTGAACACAGTACAGAACACCACATTTTAGGTAATCTAAATCTGTAAATGTAAGTATTTAGAAAATAAGCTGGAAGCCAATCATTTGTAAAATCCAAATTTGAAGTGTATCACAAAGGTATAAAACAGTGCTGTTAAGATTTTGGTTTTGGAGAGAAAGTTTTTTTAAAAATACATAGTCCTTGACACTACTAGTAGTGTTTTGGGATTTGATGGATATATAGAATATACTTTCACAGAACATGTTGGACCCCTTTGACTCTCTCACAGAAAATTTGAACTGTAGATTTATTTTATTTGTTGACAGAGGATGAGACAGAGAGTGAGAAAGAGAGAGACAGAAAAACATCTGAAGTGCTGCTCCACTGCTCATAAAGATTCCCCTTCTGCATGTGTTGGACCATCGGCTTGAACCCAGGTCTTCATGCATGGTGACGTGCACTCTACTAGGTTTGCCACCATGTGGCCTTGAGCTGTAGGTTTTAAGATGAATAGTGACATTTGAAAATTCTCTTCAAAAAAGAAAATTCTCTTCAAGGAGGGTTCAAGGTTCTCCATTCCTCCCATCCTGCTGAAGCGGAGAGGAAACTTCATTAGCACTGAAGCAGTGCTGCAGGTGTTTCTTTGCTTCTCTATTCATCTCCCTCTCAATTTCTCTGTCTCTATCAAAAACAAAAACAAAACCCCAAAATGATCACCAAGAGTATTGGATTCACCTTGCAGGAATGAATCCCAGTAATAACCCTGATGGCAGTTAAAAAAAAAAAAAAAAGAAAAGAAAATTCTCTCCAGTATGACCATTTTTTAAAAAGTGTATCAGTTAATTCATTTTATGAACTGGTACTTTGCTCCTTAGAGTACTCAATTTTAATGTAGTGGTCTGATTGTGTGTATTGCCTCTTAAAGTTAGATTGTTTGAGATCACTTGCAGGCACTTAAAAATATTATCCTAAATTTATGAACCTTTGAAAAGCAGGTTATTTAGACTTTGCATGCTAAATAATTAGGTCTGGTTTTATTTTCACTGGTTTACTTGCTGGATAAGATACTTAATGCCTTTGTACTGGTTTCTCCTCCAGGAAATAGAACCTTTATCTACCCTACTTCCCATGGGAACTAAGTTCGTTTATATAAACCAAGTTCACTTATTTAATTTTTATTCTTTTGACCAGAGCACTGTTCAGTTCTGGCATATAGTAGTGTTGGAAATTGACCTCTCAACCTCAGGCATGAAAGCCTGCTGCACAAACTGCTGTGATATTTCCCAGGCTGTGCTCATGTGCACGCACTATGCCCCCCTGCCACCCCCCCACTTTTTAAAATTTTAAGGTAGATTACAGCTATGTGAATGGTGACCCAGGAGGTGGCTCTGTGGATAAAGCCATTGGATTCTCAAGCATGAGGTCTGGAGTTCAGTCCTTGACATCTCATGTGTCAGAGTAGTCAGTCCTCTGATTAATTCATTCTCTCCATATCTCTCTTTCTCTCTTTTTATAAAAAAATGTTTTATTATCTTTATTTATTTATTGAATAGAGACAGCCGGAAATCGAGAGGGAATGGGGAAATAGAGAGGGAAAGAGACACCTATAGACCTGCTTCACCACTTGTGAAGCTTTCCCCCTGCAGGTGGGACTGGGGGTTTGAACCCAGGTCCTTGTGCATTGTAACATGTGCACTCAACTAGATGCACCACCATTGGGCCCTCATATCTTTCTCTTCTCACTCATTAATTTTTTCTTAATCCTGTGTACATACAGACAATGGAGTTTTTTTTAAGTTCTTTTTTTTCCCTTTTACCTTAGTTAGATAATAACTAGCATTTCAGAATTTACTTTAGTTGGGTTAATAGTAAAGTTGGATAGAGGTGAAATTTCTGAATATTACTAATGTTTGCAAATTGAACTTTGTTCATTCTTGCATCTATTTTCCGACTTATTTCTGTTGTAGCTCTGTGTTGTTACTAATTTGAATTTTTAATTTAGAGCAGAAGCTTGTGAGAGACATTCTGAATTCTGGCTGTATAACCTAAAATTATTTCTAAGCATGACTTTCCAGAGATAGAGCACTTACTTACTAAGTAAATATAATTCTTAATTTAGGAATAGTAAGGATAATATATTTTCATGTGAGTTTTGCAAAAAATTAATTCTGTGTAACTTGGAGAAATGAGAAGTATTACTACTAGTAATAATTTTTTTCTGCTTTACTGACTCCTTTTTAAAAAATACTTTTTATTTTATTGAATAGGGCAGAGAGAACTTGAGGGAGGAGATAGAAAGGGAAAGAGATAGAGAGACACTTGCAGCAATGCTTTACCACTTGTGAAGCTTTCCCCCCCTGCTGGTGGGGAGCAGGGGCTCGAACTCTAGTACTTGTACTCTGTAATAATGTGTGCACTCACCCAGTCCCCTGATTTACTGACTGTTTTTCACTTTTCAGTTTTAGTTGTCAACATTAACTTACCTATCCCCTTGATATTTCCAAGCCTAGTGATAGGGTATGCTATATCTGAGGGGAATGCTTTTTAAATACTTTACTATTGTGCTTAGTATATTAGTTATATACAAAAAGTTCAGATACTGGTCATGATTGACATCACAGAAGTGTAAGTAGTGAATTGCTTTATTAGAGTTTAATTTGCTTGGACTTGGGAGTACCCTGCCCTGATAATAGTGTTTCTGTGCTTGGTGATCAACTCAAAATAGTTCACTTTATTATATAACAGGTTAGGATACCATTACCCATCTTTACTGCTCTTCTGCTTTCGTTTGTTTTACATAGGTCCTTTTATTGGAAAATTGGTTGTTTTTCAAAGCTTGTTCAACTGTAGAAAACCTGTTTCTGACAAGTAATTATGAGAGGCTTTTAATCCAATCTAATTTTAGAAAATTGTTTACTGAAGAAATGTAAGTTAAATTTTTATATCAATCAAAAACAGAAAGGATAAAGTAATGAGCCCAGACTAAGGGTGATATAGATATTTAAATAGCTTGAACTTTGGAGATTTGCAAATCATTTAATGTTTAGATCTAGATCTGGCATTGAATTGTGAGGTGATCAGTTGACCTGACCTGTCACTTTTATGCCTAATTTCTTCTCTCTCTCTCTTTTTTTAATTCAAGTTTTTTGCTTGTTTGTTTTTGCCTTCAGGGGTATCCCTGGGGCTCAGGTACCAGCACTACAGATCCACTGATCCTGGAGACTGTTTCTCTCATTTTGTTGCCCTTGTTGTTACTGTTAATTGTTGTTGTTGTTGGATAGGCCAGAGAGAAATCAAAAGAGGAGGGGAAGGCAGGGGGAGAGAAAAATAGACAACTGCAGACCTGCTTCACCGATTGTGAAGCGACCCCCCTGTAGGTGGGGAGCCAAGGTCTTGAACTGGGATCCAGTCCTTGCATTTCACTCCATGTGCTCTTAACCTGCTGGGTTACCACCCAGCTCCAATTTTTCTTTGTTTTTTAAAAAATATTTATTTATTCCCTTTAGTTGCCTTTGTTGTTTTATTGTTGTAATTATTATTGTTGTCGTTGTTGGATAGGACAGAGAGAAATGTAGAGAGGAGGGGAAGACAGAGAGGAGGAGAGAAAGACAGACACCTGCAGACCTGTTTCACCGGTTGTGAAGCGACTCCCCTGCAGGTAGGGAGCCGAAGCCTCAAACTGGGATCCTTACGCTGGTCCTTGCACTTTGTGCCACCTGAGCTTAACCCTCTGTGCTACAGCCCGACTCCCTCAATTTCTTTTTTTTTTTTTCTTTCCTCCGGGGTTATTGCCGGCCGGTGCCCGCACTACCTATATTGTTGTCATTGCTGTTGTTGTTGTTGGATAGGACCTAGAGAAATGGAGAGAGAAGGGGAGAAAGACACCTGCAGACCTGTTTCACCACATGCGAAGCGACTCCCTTGCAAGATGGGGAGCGGGGGGCTCAAACCGGGATCCTTAAACCAGCCCTTGGGCTTTGCACCATGTGCGCTTAACCCGCTGCGCTACCGCCCAGCTCCCCCCAATTTCTTTTCTTAATAGCACTTTAAATTCATCATTTTTGGGTAGTGTGGGCCTAGACTCACCAAGGCTGTGCGTTGATAAATGAATAAAGCAGTCCTAAATTTTAATTGATGTTCATATTCTTTTAACTTCTGACATAACTAACACTATATAGGACATCTACTTTATTTAGTTAACTTTAGCACAACTCCAAAGGTTATCACACAGCCTTGCATTGTGTGACTTCATGATTCATTTCCATTTTGAAAGTGAAAATTCTGCAGCAGGTTGTGTAATAAATTCCGAGGTGTTTCTGGGTCATGGATAACATTTAGTTTCTTATTGCACTGATAACAAATCTAGTAAGCCAGAGGGAAAAGGTATTGCAGCTTTGACAATGCAGGTTAGTATCTGGGGAGTGTAAACATCTGCAGTTTTTGGAATATATAGTTTCAATTGTTTTTGAAATAAGCTGTATATAAGTAGTTAATGTTCAGGTTAGCATGGAAAACTATCAAGTGAGGAATTTAAGAAGATATCTTAAAAACAAGTATAAACTATGACATATTCTAATACTCCAATTTTGTAGAATGATTTAAAATTGACTTCTGAAATTATTAAATATTATTGGTTCATAATGTTCTTTACTTCTTTTGAGTTTAGGGTTCACATACCTGAACTTTGTTTCTTATGATAGTTGCAGTGTAGGTGAATTGCAGAACATATTTGGAGAAATGGAGGCACAAGGAGTTGACTATGACTACAGCAGAAATGGACAGACTTGGTGAGAATACTCTTTCAGAAATTACATATCAAGATCCTATTTGTCCTCAAGTGTGGCAGGGAAGGGTGATGGTTGGGCACATTTGAAACCTATTTTTATAATCAAACCTTTGAGTACAACCAGCCTTCAGGGTCTGGCTGGGATAATTAGATGTCCTGAGAACTCAGGGTCCTGACAGTTATGAATTATGGAATAGTAACAATTCTGAGGAAAAGGGCTATCATGTGGGTTGGCTCTATAGATTTATAGAAGTAGAATGGGAATTAAAGATTGGTAAGTTGTTTGTAAACTATGAAGCATGTGGCATTTTATTTTATTTTTTTCTGCCACTAGGTTTATTGCTGTGCTTTGGTGTGGCCACTATGAATCCACTGCTCCTGGTGGCTGTTTTTTCCTTTTTGAAAATTTTTTTTTATTAAATTAAAAAGTTTTTTAAACTTATTTTATTTATTCCCTTTTGTTGCCCTTTTTTTTTTTTTTTTTCTTCTTGTTGTTATTGGTGTCGTTGTTGGATAGGACAGAGAGAAATGAAGAGAGGAAGGGAAGACAGAGGGGATGAGAAAGATAGACATCTGCAGACCTGCTTCACTGCCTGTGAAGCAAGTCCCCTGCAGATGGGGAGCTGGGGTTGGGGTCTAGAACCAGGATTCTTAAGCCGGTCTTTGCACTTCACACCACCTGTGCTTAACCCGCTGTGCTACAGCCCGACTCCCAATTATTATTTTTTTTAATTGGAGGACATGCTTTATATAGTACCACCTTTCAGCCACCAAGTTTCAGATGCTATCATGATTCCATCATGATTTCTGTGGGCAGACGACGTCACCTCCAGAGCCCTACCCCACTAGGGAAAAATAGAAAGTGGTTGGGGGTATGGGTCCACCTGCCAATGCCCAAGTCCAACAGATAATCAGTTACGGAAGCCAGCACTCCCACTGTCTGTACCTCCCCCCCCCCCATTTTTTGTTCCATACTCCCAGCAGGGGGGCAATGATAGGGGAAGATAATGACAAGAGGGCTCCGAACTCCCAACTCCATCAGTACCTGGAGAGAAAAGAAGGAAAAAAAAGGAAGGACATTCGGTTATAGTAATAGGTGTAGGTGTGACTTAGAGTGGAAGAGAAGGCAGGACCATAGGAAAAAAATAGGCAAATATATAAAAATATAGATAGTTACAGAAATAGTAGTTAACCCATATCTGCAACATTGGAAGAACTACTGTAGCTTCCAGTGGAGGAAATGGGGATATAGAATTTAGTGGAGGGAATGGTGTGGAATTAGACATTATCTTATAGTCTCGTAAATCAATGTTAAGTCACTAATAAAATAAAAAACCTAACGAAAATTATGGAGAAGATATGTCATGAAGACAAAAAAAAAGTATGAAGTGTATTCTAAAGCTGTTCTGAGTCATGAAAAAAATTGTATAGGACAGAGAGAAATTTACAGGGAGGGGGGAGACAGGGAGAGAGAAAGACATCTGCAGACCTACTTCACTTGTGAAGCGTTCCCCCCTTAGGTGGGGAGCAGAGGCTTGAACCTGTGTCCTTGTGCATGGTAATATATGTGCTCAACTCGGTGTGCCACTGCCCGGATCCCCGCATGTGGCTTTCAAAAAATGTGTGCCACTGCCCGGATCCCCGCATGTGGCTTTCAAAAAATGTTTTATTTTTATATGAGAAAGTGGCAGAGTGCATATAGAGCACTGTTCATCTCTGGCATATGTGACACTGGGGATTAAATTTGGGACCTTAGGCATGCAAATCCTGTGCTAAATTGTTTTCCTGGCTCTACTAAAAAAAATTTTTTTTAAGTGTAGATTGAGCAGAAATTAAGGATAGGCTTTCAAGTAGTGAGAATTCTCATTTGGAAAGCTATTTATTTATTTATTTATTTATTTATTTATTTATTTATTGGATAGAGACAATCAGCAATTGAGGGGAGGGGGAGATAGGAAGAGGCACAGAAACACTTGCAGCACTGCTTCACCAATTGCAAAGCTTTTCCCCTACAGGTGGGGACCAGGGGCTTGAACCTGGATCCTTGTCCATTGTAACGTATGCTCAACCCACTACCTGGCTCCAATTTTAATTTTTTTCCCCAAAAAAATACAGTGCTGAGGAATGAACTGGGGACTCCCTCATGGCAAGGCATGAGCCACCTCCTGGGCCCCAAGATCTGTATTTTTATTTTTTAGTGTGGCATTTTTAGGAGTGTGAGTGAGTGTGTGTGTGTGTGTGTGTGTGTGTGTGTCCGTGAACTTTTCATGTACCCATCCTATCCCCTTTCCCCTCTTGTAGTCTTCTACATCTGATTAAATAATGACTTCCTCCATTTTTCCAGCTGTCCAGGTCCAAACTTAGAATTATCCTTGACCTTTTTTTCTCTCACAACATCTAACCCATCAGGAAATCTTCCCAGTCCTATCTTTAAAATATACCCAGACTCAGACTACTTTTTATCATCTCCATTGACTTAATATTAGCATTAACTTTTTGAGTTATTTCAATAGCTTACTTTATTTTATTTATTGGATAGAGACAGAGCAAAACTGAGAGGTAAGGAGGAAATAAAGAGGCACAAAAAGAGATGCCCACAGCACTTCCTTACTGCTCCCATGAAGCTTCCCCCCATTCTATAGGTAAGGAGATGATATGATTCACATATATTTAAAGAACAAACAAAAGGTAAGTACTTTAGGGAGAAAAATGATCCAGGAATTTAGAAGAACAAAATACCATTTCTAGTTGAAGGACAGAAGAGACTTTATATGACATTTCTGTGGAGCCACGGTAAGCAAACAGGATTTTCTATCATGAGAAAATGGGGGAGGGGCCATGGCTGTACCTTAGTGTCAGAGTACATTCTTAAAATTTTTTAATACTTACTTATTTATTTCCTTTTTGTTGCCCTTGTGTTGTTTTTATTGTTGTTGTAGTTATTGCTATTGATGTCATTGTTGTTGGATAGGACAGAGACAAAATGGAGAGAGGGGAAGAGAAAGATCGACACCTGCAGACCTGCTTCGCCACCTGTGAAGCGACTCCCCTGCAGGTGGGGAGCCAGGGCTCGAATGGGGATCCTTACACCAGTCCTTGTGCTTTGTGCCACGTGCACTTAACCCTCTGCGCTACCGCCCGACTCCCTAAAAAATTTTTTTTAATTATCTTTATGTATTGAATAGAGACAGCCAGAAATTGAGAGGGAAGGGGGTGACAAGAGAAAAGAAAATTACCAGTGACTAGGGATATAGTTCAACTGGTAGACCATCAGTCTTGTATGCCTGATACATCTGGTTGGATCATTGTTACTATATGTGCCAGAGTGGTGCTCTTGACATTTCCCCTCTTGTGAAGCTCTGTCTCTCATATGTAGTAAAAACATATAAAGAAGGAAAGAAAGAGAGAGAGAAAGAAAGAAGGAAGGAAGGAAGGAAGGAAGGAAGGAAGGAAGGAAGGAAGGGAGGAAGGAAGGAAACCGGGAATCTTTTGTAAGAGCATGTGGATCTATGACTGTGCCTTAATTTTGATCCAACTAACTGTCAGAAAGAGAAGTGACACTTAATTGCTGCATCTGTTACTGAGGTCTGGATGTAGATAATTGATCTGGAAACTTTCTGATAAGGCAGAACTTTTGATTTGTAAGTGACTCCACTTGTTTCATTAAATTGTCCTGGGTTGTAAAGCATTTCATATATTCTCAGCAGCTTGATGTAACTTAAATGCTATTTTTTGAGCTTTCCTTTGTTGCTACTTCATTGGCTATGGATATCTAAGCAGTACCTTATTTACTCCTTTGAGAAGCAGACAGTTCCCAAATAATCACTTTGAAAAGTGCACAGTCGTCCTACACCCATCTCTTTCTCTGTAGGACAGCAGGCACGTTGGAGGAAGACTTCTGTCCTAATTAATGATAGTCAAGGTGCAAGTTGCCAAAATATTTTTATTTTATTTTCCCTTTTGTTGCCCTTGTTTTTTATTGTTGTTGTAGTTATTATTGTTGTTATTGATGTCGTCATTGTTGAATAGGACAGAGAGAAATGGAGAGAGGAGGGGAAGACAGAGAAAAGGGGAGAGAGACACCTGCAGACCTGCTTCACCACCTGTGAAGCGACTCCCCTGCAGTTGGGGAGCCGGGGGCTCAAACTGGGATCCTTATGCCGTTCCTTGCACCATGTGCACTTAACCCGCTGCACTACCACCAGACTTCCAAAACATTTTTTTTAACAACCTATACTTAACAAAGTACCAGAATATATTAAGATTTAGCTTCTATTCCAGACAAATTGAAGAACAGAGTAAAGTTTACATCCTTTTAAGAGTCTTGTGGCACAAGGAATTTTTAAACTGAAAGTTATTTATAGGAACAATCAATTACCATATAATGTAAGATAGAGTATACAGTTTTATTTGAAGGCTATCTATTGATGATTGTCATTTATATTCTTTAAAATTTTTTTTTGTATTTATTTATTTATTTATTCCCCTTTGTTGTCCTTGTTTTATTGTTGTAGTTATTATTGATGTTGTTGTTGGATAGGACAAAGAAATGGAGAGAGGAGGGGAAGACAGAGAGGAGGAGAGAAAGATAGACACCTGCAGACCTGCTTCACCGCCTGTGAAGTGACTCCCCTGCTGGTGGGGAGCCGGGGGCTCGAACTGGGATTGTTATGCGGGTCCTTGCATTTTGCACCACCTGCGCTTAACCCACTACGCCACTGCACCCCATCATTTATATTCTTATATCTAATGAGTTTTTAATAGTTGAACACAAAGACATCCTTGAGATTATTAACTAAAAACTTGCAGTCTTTAGCTTTGTTCAAAAGGGTAACCTTGAACTTACCACATTAGTCATCTCTGAATTAAGTCTTATACTTTGTGCTAAGGTCATAATGCTAGTGAATATGGTCTTGACATAGTTATTACAGGGTCTTTTTTCTCTAGTAAATTAGAATAAATTGGATATTTTGGATATCCGTATTCTGAAAGAGAAAAGTTTCCTGTTTAGCATAATAATATACCTTTTTCATCTCAGTTGAGGTGTGGTGGCTTTTAGTTTGTAATATTTAGAATATACTGCAGTTACTTCTTTTACTTCATGGAATTGTCTTGTCAAGAATATAACTTGTGGGAGTCAGGCGGTGGCGCAGTGGGTTAAGCGCACGTGGCGCAAAGCGCAGCAAGGACCAGCTTAAGGATCCGGTTCGAGCCCCCCAGCTCCCCACCTGCAGAGGAGTCGCTTCACAGGCGGTGAAGCAGGTCTGCAGGTGTGTCTATCTTTCTCTCCCCCTCTGTCTTCCCCTCCTTTCTCCATTTCTCTCTGTCTTATCCAACAACAACGCCAATAACAACAACAATAATAACCACAACAATGTTAAACAATAAGGGCAACAAAAGGGAAAATAAATACATATTTTAAAAAAAGAATATAACCTGTATAAATAAGTATAGTCTGTTAGTTTTGTTGAAAAATCTATGAAATTGCTATAGCCTTGCTTTTTTCTTTGACATGCTTGGGTTTAAGCTATTAAATTCTAACTATATCCTGAGAGGTTAAAGAACTTGTCCAAAATCACACACCCAGCTAGTGACAAAGTTATGGTAAGAGGTAGATATCATGACCTCCAGGCTAGACTTTCTTTCACCATGTCACGCTTTTTATTCTTGTTGCTGCTAGGGCTTCAAGTTCTGGGATAGCTTTTTCAGATAGATGAATTGGAGAAGGAGAGAAAGAGAGAGAGAGACAGACACAAGCACAGACTGGGCGTCAGCCAGGGCTGTGTGCATTGACAAAGCGTGCACCCTCTTAGGTGAGCTGTGTTGTTGATTTGTCAGACTGCTTTTTTAAGAGATGAGGATCAGAGCTGGAGAGTTAGCTTGTCAGGTAAGCTGGAGAGTTAGCTGCTCATAAGCTCGTTTGAGCTGGTGCCACATGACAGGTAGTATGACAATGGAGGAAGCTCTGATGTATTGTTTACTTTCTGTCTCATATCTGAATGAAAAAAGTGACCCAGGGTAGCTGTAGATTAGAAAAATTTGAATATATTTAGTTTAACTGATCTCATTGTTGGCACCCAATGATGTTTAATAGGAGCAACTAGAATTTTCCCTTCATTTCCTCCTATTGATATTTTTAGAAACAGAATTATTCAATGACATTTAGTACATTTACAGTGTTGAACAACCACCAGCTTACTTAACTCCAAAATATCACTAAAGTAAAGCACTTTTCCCATTAACAGTCTGGTTTTTTTTTTTTTAAAGTAATTAAAATATTTTTAATTTTTTTTATTTTAATTTTTTAATTGCCACCAGGGTTGTAGCTGGGGTTCAGTGCTGACACTATGAATCCACAGTTCCTGGGGGCCATTTTTCATTTCTTTTTCTACCATTTCTTTCTTTTTTTCTTTTCTCTTTACTTTTCTTCCTCTTCCCTCCTTTCCTTCTTCTGTCCCTCCCTCCTTTCCTCTCTCCCTCCCCATCCTTCCTACCCTTTCTCTTTCTCTCTTTATCTCTCTCTTACTCAAGCCAGGGAGAAATTGAGAAATAAAGGGAGACAGAGTGGGAGAGAGGGGACTAGGTGGAAGCACAAGGACCAGCGTTGGGATCCGGGTTCGAGCTCCTGGCTCCCCACCTGCAGGGAGGTTGCTTCACAAGTGGTGAAGTAGGTCTTCAGGTGTCTTTCTCTCCCTCCTCTGTCTTCCCCTCCTCTAGATTTCTTTCTGTCCTATCCAACAACAGCAATAACAAGGATATATATAATTCAGTGGTAGAGCAATTGTCTCACACATATGAGACCCTGGTTTGATGATCCCCAGCACCCTTCTTCCCACAAAAAAAGGGATCTTTACTATGACAAAGTTGAGTATAGCAGATTTGTAGTAGCAGTCACACTTAATGCTTTGCTATCCATCCAGTAAGAAATAGAGACTCCTTTTAATGTTATTCAGTAGTGAATGGATTATATTTATAAACAATGAAAAAGAACGTGTGAGGTACACAGTAAGACTAAGCAGATATCACTATTCACATTATCTCTAGTTTTCACACTAAACTTTCAAGGTGGTTGTTATATTTCAATAAGAAACTAAGGCTTCTTTGGTAACTTATTTGTTAACATGAGTGAAAGGGAGCAGGGGAGAGGAAGAGATCCATAGCATCACTCTGGCACTTCTGATGCTGGGGATCAAACACAGGACCTTGTGCTCTTAAGTCCAACATTGTAGCCACTGAGCTGGTACTCTGGGTAGATTTAGAATTTGAATTCATATCCTTTCTTCTTCTTCTTCCCCTTCTTCTTCTTCTTCTTCTTCTTCTTCTTCTTCTTCTTCTTCTTCTTCTTCTTCTTCTTCTTCTTCTTCTTCTTCTCCTCCTCCTCCTCCTCCTCCTCCTCCTCCTCCTCCCCCCCCTCCTCCTCCCCCTCCCCCTCCCCCCTCCCCCTCCCCCTCCCCCTTCCTCCTCCTCCTCCTCCTCCTCCTCCTCCCCCCCCTCCTCCTCCCCCTCCCCCTCCCCCCTCCCCCTCCCCCTCCCCCTTCCTCCTCCTCCTCCTCCTCCTCCTCCTCCTCCTTCTCTTCCTCTGCCTCCTCCTTGCTCCTGGGCTTCATGCCTGGGTTATTCTACTACTCCCCCCCACCTCTTTTTAATTTCAGATAGGGACAAAGGGAGAGAGAGCGATAAAAAAGAAAGATATAGCACTGCTCTGCCATTCATGATTCTTCCCCTGCTACCATGCATGGCACTTCCATGTGCTGAGGGCTCAAGCATGGCTCCTCTCACCTGGCCCTATTTTCTGGCCCTTCATGTCTTTTTTTGTTCCAAAAGTTGAATATTCTCTTCACTAAAGTTGGAAGCAAAAAGCAACAGATGTATAAGAAATCTGAAGTGAGGGGTCTCAGTATTACTTTTTGCAAGGGAATGGAATTTGGGTTTGCTGGTCCTGTTAGCTAGTATCTATGTAATAGTGGCCACTATAGGATATAACATTTGGAATTCTTCATTGAACATTATTATTTTTTTAAATTTCCTTTTTTAATTAATTATTATTATTTTTTTAAAGGGAAGATTGTTGTTGTTCTGTCATGGGAGTTGTACATTTCCCCAGATGGGTGTGAGCATACCTCACCCTCCATCAAATCATCTTCTACCACAGGGCACTAGATTTCTTCCCCTCCCACCTGATAGTACTCCCCCCACCCCCAGATCTGCTGTATTAGATTACAGTCCATTGAGGTTTTACCTTATCTGTCTCTTGCTTTGTTTCTTAAGTCCCATCTGTTAATGAGATTATTGGGTATTTATCTTCCTTCTAGCTTTCTTTCAACATTATTATTTTTATTTTTTTTATTATCTTTATTTATTGGATAGAGACAGCCAGAAATCAAGAGGATAGAGGGTGAGAGATAGACACCTGCAGCCCTGCTTCACCACTTGAAAAGCTTTCCCCCCAGCAGGTGGAGACCAGGGGCTTGATCCTGGGTCCTAGTGCACTGTAACATGTATGCTCAACCAGGTGTGCCACCGTCTGGTCCCCCTTCTGAGTTATTTCACTCACTGCGATTCTCTTTAGTTCTGTGAATGTTGAAGCAAAAGAGAATTCATCATTTCTTGGAGCTGAGCAATATTTTATTATGTTTATATCCAACTTCCTTAACCACTCATTTCTCATTGGACATTTGTATTGCTTTTGTATTTTGACTATTACATATAGCATTGCCATGAATTTAGGTGTAGATAATTTGATTAAATGTTTTTGTGTTCTTTGGATATATGCCTAAGAGAGAAATTGCTGGGTTGTGTGGCAGGTCCATTTTTATTGTTTCAGTGAACATTATTATTAAATTAAAATTAAAAGAAATTACAATTAAAAGAAACTACATTGTAGTTTCTGAGATTTATTCTTAGTATTTCTCTTTTTTCTTCATGTCCCACTTATTTTTAGTAAATGATTACTTAATTTGCTTGAGTAGTTAAAGGTTATTCCTGACAGTACTGGGACTTCATTGATTTTCTATCTTCTATTGTTAAAATGGTAATATTTGGGATACTCAGGTGTTCCTGTGTCGCATGCTTACAGGTTCTTACTATCTTTAGAGATGTCTGCTGGCTAAATGCATAAGTTCATGTCTGAGAAAGAAGTTTTGGTTGCCTAGGATGAAAGAAGTACCCGATGCCTATTTAGTGCTTATAGTTTATTTTGTGATGATTGTTAGTATTAAAATATGGAAAGCTATATATTACTTTTACTCATTCTCCATTATTTGATTGCTTCTCTTTTGTTCAGAAAAGCATACAAGGAATCTTTTACTTGAAAATTATAAAATTGAGGTTGTGATGAATCATAGCTATGAAGGGGACTTTGGAAATCAGCTATACTAACCCTCGCATCTTGTAGACAAAATAACTGGTGGAGAGAAGTTGTGACTCACTTACAGACATGGAAAGTAATCGATAGGTCAGATTTCCATTTAATGTTATAAGGACAGGCTAGTAAAGTGAAAAGAGCACTGAACTTTGGAGTCATTGAGGCCTGATTTTGAGTCTTGATTCTTTTACCTGACTCAACTGTGACCTTTTTGGCAAGTACATCTCTCTTTTGCTGTGTGGTGCTTTGTTTTCAGGGTTGTGAGGATTGTGAGAAATAAAGTGCAGTACCTGGCTTATGTGATAGGCTCAGTAAATGTTCTCTGTTAATGTTGTGCTGCTTTTCTTGATTACTTAAAACAGGTCATATGGTTAAGTGATTATTCTTTATGTAACGGGAATCAATGAGAATGGTTGATGTTTTTGCCAAATCCTTTTACTGAAAATATTGTTGCTCAGTATAATGTTGACAGGATTCTTTCCTGCAAAGTTTTTTTTTTATTATTATTTTCCCCAAAATCCTGCAGAGAATTTTGGGGAACACCAAAATCAACGTCTGTTTAGTTTGAGAATTAGAAACTCTAAAATTCTTTCTGGCTCTCAAACTTTCAAGCTCAGCTCTCCTTAACACTTTTAAAAATTATTGAGAGTGGTCTGGGAGGTGGTGTAGTGGATAAAGCATTAAACTCTCAAGCATGAGGTCTTGAGTTCAATCCCTGGCAGCACATGTACCAGAGTGATGGCTGGTTCGTTCTTTCTCTCCCCCCCCTTCCTATATTTCTCATTAATAATAAAATTTAAAATTATTGAGAACTCAAAAATCTTTTTTTATGTGACATATCTATTAATCTGTATGATATTCATGAAATTTTATTTGAAAAATAAAATTATTTGTTATATTTATATCTGATACAAAGTATTAAAACAGTAGCTGCCACATATTAACACAAATACATACAGACATGTTTAGATATGCATTTTAAGATTTTTAAATATTTCAAGTACAAATTAAAATAATATAAAGTCAAAGTAAAAGTGGAATCATTTCATTTCTGTGGTCAAGAGCTTAGTTGTATTATTCCAGAACTGTTTCTCTGCAATTAAAACTTCTCTTTTTCTCATAGTGCAAATGCTTAATTGCATTACAAATTACATATTTAAAGGCATGCAACATGTTTTGGTGACATGTATACATACATATTTATGAATGCATGTATATATGGTGGAATGATTAATTACTAGTCCCTTTTATAGTTATCTTTTTTGTGTGTGTGATGAAAGAATCTGAAATATATGTTAGCAAATTTCCATTATCTACTACAGTTGTTAGTCATTATGCTATACATTATATCTGTGTGGCTACAGTTCTTACCCTTTGACTTAACATCTGCATCCCCCTCACATATAATAAATTATACATATTTTAGTGAAAACGACTGTTTCCTTTTTATAAACTATTTTTTACAGTTTTCTTTATATTATTGGATAGAGACTGAGAGAAATTGAAGGGGAGAGAGACAGACACACACCTGCAGCACTGCTTCACCACTCGTGAAGCTTTCCCCCTGCAGGTGGGTATCAGGGGCTTGAACTTGGGTCCTTGTGCATTATTATAATGTGAGAGTTTAACCGGTGCACCACCGCCTGGCCCCCAAAATGACCGTTTTCTAAAACAAAAAATTTTAGTGAGAAGAGCTATATTAGTTTACATTTTTAAAAGATCTTATTTATATGTAGTTTAGTAGAAGACACCTGGAATCTGGTAGCAACTGACTTTTTTTTTTTTTTTTTTTAATTTTCCCTTTTGTTGCCCTTGTTTTTCATTGTTGTTGTAGTTATTGATGTCGTTGTTGGATAGGACAGAGAGAAATGGAAAGAGGAGGGGAAGACAGAAGGGGAGAGAAAGATACCTGTAGACCTGCTTCACCGCCAGGGGCTCCAACTAGGATTCTTACGCCAGTCCTTGTGCTTTGCGCCACGTGTGCTTAACCCGCTGCGTTATCGCCTGACTCCCGCAACTGACTATTTTTACATTTAGTCAGTTGTGGTACTTTGTTTTTAAAGATTTTATTTATTTACTGATGAGAAAGATAGGTGGAGTGAGAGGTAGAGGGAGAGGGAGAGAGAGAGAGAGAGAGAGGGAGAGGGAGAGGGAGGGAGAGGGAGAGGGAGAGGAAGAGGAAGAACCAGACATCACTTTGGTACATGTGCTGCTGGGAATTGAACTCAGGACCTCATGCTTGAGAGTCCAATACCTTATCCACTACAATCTCCCAGACCACTGTTGTGGTACATTGTTCTGGTTTAATTGTACAAAGAAAATATGGCTTCACGTAGATTCGAAGTTGGAAAAAAAGAAGAGTATGTTTATATTTTTTACTGTGCTGGGACCTTGTGTATGTGTAATTTCCCTGTTCCTGTGAAACTTTTTACATTCTTTTTATTTCACATAAAAGAGAAAAGGAGACATACCATAGCGTTGCTCCACCATGTAGGGAGCTTCCCTTGGTGTCATCCCATGTGGTGCTGGGGCTTGAGCCTGGGTCTTCTTGCATGCTAAGACGTATACTACTGGGAGGGTTATCTTCCAGCCCTGTGAGATCTTTGTCTTCTTTGATATGATACCAAAAAAATTGACAAATAGTGATTTCTTTTTTTATTATCTTTTTTTATTTTTATTTATTGGATAGAGACAGCCCAAAATTGAGAGGGAATTAGAGAACATGGTGATAGAGAAGGAGAGAGAGACAGAGACACTTGCAACACTGTTTCACCACTCACAAAGTTTTTCCCCTGCAGGTAGGGACTGTGGGCTTGAATCTGAGTCCTTGCACATTGTAACATGTACACTCAACCAGGAACACCACCACCTGGCCCCTAGTAACTTCTTAATAGCATCTGAAACTGTATCTGTGAGCTTCTATATTACATTCAGATTCTTTAGTCTGTTCCTTTTTCCTTTTCTTTTTTTAAAACACCACAGTTCTGTTTAGCTTTGGTTTATGGTGGTACAGGGAATTGAACCCCCCCAGGACCTTGGATCCTCAGGCATGAGTGTCTGTTTGCGCATATTCATTATGTTATCTCCCTGGCCCTGGTCTGTTGCATTTTGAATGGATCTTTTGTCCTTACATGATTTTGTAGTACATTGGTTATTTAGAAAATGATAGTTGGGTGTAGGTGGTGGGCACACCTGGTTACAATGCGTTAGGACCAGGGAGTCACTAGTCCCCTGAAAAAGCTTCCTGAGTGGTGAAGCAGTGCTGCTGGTGTCTCTCTTTCTCTGTCCCTCTCTATCTCCTTCTACCCTCTCAATTCTGACTGTCTCTATCCAATAAATAAAGATAACAAAAAATTTAAAAAAAGATAGTTCACTGAGTATGTTGTACATCCAAATGAGACACATTTTAGTATATAACATCACATACTGTATAGTCTGGAAAATGCTACACTTGAGAGGTTGAGAGTAAAAAAAGACACACAATGCTCAAGTGTTGCTTTGAAAATACTTTTGGCTCTGCAGACTCCTGAATAGGTCTTAAAGAGAAACATTGAGTTAGAGATATTGGTAAACTAAAGGTAGTGGCCAGAGTTGTTTAAAATTCAATTTTCGTTAGTGGATAATCTGGAAATTATGATAGAAAGGGTTGTGCAAACCTTATTCATAGAAACCATCTTGTTCTTTGGAAATAAAAAGTGGCTTACTTTGAAATGTACTGAATTGGTCACTGACTATTTTGGTGCTTTTGTAGACAACAGAATGTTTTATGGTACTACTAAAGATGGCATTATGAAAAAGTATCCCATCACTAGTTTATAGTATTTCTGGGGAGGTGGGACATAGACTTTTATGAAAAGATAACAAATACAGCATCTCTTGCTCAGATGCCTTGAATTATGTGATATGTGAATTATGTTGGCTGTAACAAGGTGGAAGGAGAGAGAAGACCACTGTCTTTACAGGAAAAATGTCCGGTGTTCTTATTGTCATCATATGTTAGGTTGTATTGGAAAATTCATACAAACACAAAATTAATTTGCAGCTTATATTTTTCTTACATTGCCACCCCATTTTTGAAAAGTACACGGTTTCCAGTAGTTTTACAGGTTCTTGTTTACCCCCCCCAAATTTCTCTGATATGTGACTAGTTATCAAATATCTTTCAACTTTTCATCTCTATTTTGTAGAGATTTTGTTGTTAAAAGGATAGCTTTGGGGCCTGGGAAGTTGGGTAGTACTTATTCTTCCCTTTTAAATGTGTTGATTTGTATTTGTATTCCATAGTTTGCTATTTTTATTATTGAAGTAGTTACTCAATAGCTTGAAAAGTTATGGTAAAATACAAGTGCGTTAAAATTTTTCACATACATTTTTCTTTCGTATATCCTTTTTAAAGGTGATATTTTACTATAGTGATGAAGAATAGTTTGTAGGCTCTTAAGGCTATTTTAGGCCAAGAATTGACTTACCTTTACTGTTAGTACATTACTTTTTGACTGAATAGTATGGATACAGTCACTTCTGAAAGAATATTGTGGCTTACAAATCTTGTTTGAGGGGAAAAAAATTCATTCATACTGGCAGTCAGCCAATGTTTCATAAGCTACAATTTTCTTTTGAATAGCTGGTGGTTTGTAACTCCATAATTTGTGGTTCTTCTGAACTTGTAAAAAGATTACACATATTTAAAAATGACCTTATTCCTTCAGTGTTTTAAGTAATATACAACTGTTGAATTCTGTTATGTTAGTATTCTTATTGTCTCACTTTTCCCAGGCTAACAATTTGTTTTAAATCAATAATTTACACAGGATAATTTCTCTCCTTACTACAAACCTTCAAATAAACCCAAAACAAAGCTACTTTGATAATATAGCAGGCATAGTTAAGGGCAAGGAAAATGTGAATCCATATTAGTCTGCCAAATCCTTGTAGTAATCGTGCTATCCCATTCTTTTTTTTTTTTTTTTTTTAATTTTTTATTTAAGAAAGGATTAGTGAGCAAAGGCATAAGGTAGGAGGGGTACAACTCCACACAATTCCCACCACCCAATCCCCATAACCCACCCTCTCCCATGATAGCCTTCCCATTCTCTAGCCCTCTGGGAGCATGGACCCAGGGTCGTTGAGGGTTGCAGAAGATAGAGGGTCTGGCTTCTGTAATTGCTTCCCCGCTGAACATGGGCGTTGACTGGTCGGTCCATACTCCCAGTCTGCCTCTCTCTTTCCCTAGTAAGGTGTGTCTCTGGGGAATCTGAGCTCCAGGACACATTGGTGGGGTCTTCAATCCAGGGAAGCCTAGTCAGCATCCTGGTGGCATCTGGAACCTGGTGATTGAAAAGAGAGTTAACATACAAAGCCAAACAATTTGTTGAGCAATCATGGATCCCAAGTTTGGAATAGTGGAGAGGAAGTGTTAGGGAGGTACTCACTGCAAACTCTAGTGTAATCCTGCTTTCAGGTATATATTTTGCAGTAGTTTATGGATACGTGTGAACATAAGCTCTCTCTCACAGAAACTGTTGTATGTCTAGGTTATGGGACTTTGTTAGAAAGTGAACTACCTGAGATGAAATTAGAGTGTAGTGCTATCCCATTCTTAAGCCACTATTGCCCAGATGTGTTGAATTATGTGCTATGTGGGCTTGTTTGGGTGTTTAGTATTTCCGCGTGACATTTAGTTTTAGTTCTTTTTTTCCCTGTACCTGATGCTGCCACTACTGCTTTTTCACATACAGTTAGAAAAGAGTGCTCCCTTTGAAATGCTTCATGTTCAAGGTTTGTGTGTAGGTCATTAAATTTAAGGCCGTGAGATTATTTTTAACCCTTTTGATTTTTGGGTTATTTTCTAAATGGGATATGTTGACCTTTCTGCTTGAAGAATTTGGGAAAGTTAGATTAAAACTTTCATTCATATACATACACATACATATACATTTGTCTTCCCCAGATTCTTCGAGACAAGTTCACAGATACAAGTAAACCTAGCATACAACTTCTGATGCAAGACTCCATTGCCAATAAAGGCATTATTTTAAAATATGCTGCAGGGTTGAGGAGATAGCATAGTGGTGATGCAAAACAAACAAACTCCTGTCTGAGGCCCCAAAGTCCCAGGTTCAATCCCTGTGCAACCATAACCTAGAACTGAACAGTCTGGTCTCTCTCTGTTATCTTTATCCCTCTCTTATTACAAAGATAAATAAGTAAAGGAATATTTATTAAAATATATACCATAATTAATTGTTGCCTTTCTTGAGCTAAGTCTTTTGTTTTTAGAAGGTGAGTTTTGAATTAAAGGTTCCTCTTATTAGTGGATTGATTTTTATGACTTAAGATTTTGGTAAATCAATAACCAAGTCCATAACACATCTTAATAATTTTTGTTGTGTTAATAATTTTTTTTTTGCCTACAGGGTTAATAAGAATTTCTTTTTAAAAGGCATGATCTGGAGGCTCTTGATTGTCAGTCTTGATTGTTCATACAAATTATCTGAGAGCTTTAAAAAAGCACAGAAAGGTTTATGTCTGAAGGAAAAACCTTGGTAGCTAGTTCATGAACTCATTAGATCAATTTTGGAAGAAATGATTTTTTTTTAAGATTAAAAAATATTTATATATTCTATTTTGTTGTCCTTGTTTTATTGTTGTAGTTATTATTGATGTCATTGTTATTGGATAGGACAGAGAGAAACGGAGAGAGGAGGGAGAGACAGAGAGGGGGAGAAAAAAATACCTGCAGACCTGCTTCACTGTCTGTGAAGGGACACCCCTGCAGGTGGGAAGCTGGTGGCTCGAACCAGGATCCTTATGCCAGTCCTTGCACTTTGCACCACCTGCACTTAACCTGCTGCGCTACTGCCCGACTCCTGATTTTATAATTTTAAAAAGCTTAACACTCAGTGCTATTGTGTTCTACATGCTACTAAACAGCTTTAAAACATGATTTGTATATTTTTGTTTTGTTTTCATTTACTCTTCACTACTCGGTGTGTGCATATTGCTTTTCTTTCCACTTTATATGAGACTGGTTATGGTCCTATTCCTCTTTTTTAAATCTTTAAAAAAATGATTTTATTATCTTTATTAATTAGATAGAGATAGCCAGAAATCAAGAGGGAAGGGGGTAATAGAGAGGGATAGAGACACCTGCAACAATGCTTCACTGCTCGCAAAGCTTTCCCCCTGCAGGTGGGGCCTAGGGACCCGTACCTGGGTCCTTGTGCATTGTAACCTGTGCACTCAACCAGGTGCACCACCACCTGGCCCCAAGGTCCTATTCCTAATACTGGCAACTGGTGGAGCAGGGTTTTGTACCCAGGAAGTCCTGATTTCAGAATTTATATATATATTTAATTTTCCCTTTTGTTGCCCTTGTTGTTTTTTATTGTTGTTGTAGTTATTGTTGTTGTTATTGATGTCGTCCTTAGCTAGGACAGAGAGAAATGGAGAGAAGAGGAGAGAAAGATAGACACTTGTAGACTTGCTTCACCACCTGTGAAGGGACTCCTCTGCAGGTGGGGAGCCGGGGGCTCAAACCAGGATCCTCACACCGGTTCTTGCGCTTCATGCCATGTGCACTTAATCCACTGCTACCACTTGACTCCCCTCACAATATTTTAAAACATTTTTTTATATTATTGACAGTGCTTTACAGTCTTCTCAGATAGTATTGAGAATTTTATTTTTTCTTGTATATGCTGTTATATGCTATCATATGCAAGTGCGTTGGAGGCTTGTTAAATTCCTGTTAAGAAGTGTGTTAAGTTTATACTGGTACTCATCTCTGTGATGGGCTAGCCATTCTATTAGTTAAGTAACCTTAGTTGCTGAACTAGAGTCCTGAAATACTTTTGACAGAAGACCCCACATACAGTAGTATAGTGGACCTGAGCAGGTATTCCACATATGGTCCTCCTTTATATAGACATTAAGAATCTAGGCTGAAATTCCCCTGCCCCTCATATATTGCCCCTCATATATACTAATTCATTTGAATTTTCTTCATTTAAAAAAAAATAATAAAATAAAAGAATCTAGGCTGATAGAAGGGTATCCTATCATGTTCTGTACTTGACTTTTGGCTGAAAAATTAATCAATTTTCAGCTTACTGTCATCACTATTATTATATCTTCCCTTAATAGTGTGTCCAAAAAAATAGTGTGTCCAATATACAATATAATATTGTTAATGTTCAATATAATTTACTGACAAATTATTGATATAATTTGATCTTATTTATTTTTCTTTTTTTTAATTTATTTCTTTATTGGGGAATTAATGTTTTACATTCAACAGTAAATACAATAGTTTGTACATGCATAACATTCCCCAGTTTCCCATTTAACAATACAACCCCCACTATGTCATTTATCATCCTTCATGGACCTGTATTCTCTCCACCCACCCACCCCAGAGTCTTTTACTTGGGGGCAATATGCCAATTCCATTTCAGGTTCTTTCTTTCTTTCTTTCTTTCTTTCTTTCTTTCTTTCTTTCTTTCTTAAAAGTAATTTATTTCTTTATTGCGGAATTAATGCTTTACATTCAACAGTAAATACAATAGTTTGTACATGCATAACATTCCCCAGATTCCCATTTAACAATACAACCCCCACTATTTCCTTCATCATTTTTCATGGACCTGTATTCTCCCCACCCACCCACCCACCCCAGAGTCTTTTACTTTGGTGTAATACTCCAATTCCATTTCAGGTTCTACTTGTGTTTTCTTTCCTGATCTTGTTTTTCAACTTCTGCCTGAGAGTAAGATCATCCCATATTCATCCTTCTGTTTCTGACTTATTTCACTCAACATGATTTTTTCAAGGTCCATCCAAGATCAGCTGAAAACGGTGAAGTCACCATTTTTTATAGCTGAGTAGTATTCCATTGTTTATATATACCACACTTGCTCAGCCACTCATCTGTTGTTGGACACCTGGGTTGCTTCCAGGTTTTGGCTATTACAAATTATGCTGCTAAGAACATATGTGTACACAGATCTTTTTGGATGGATGTGTTGAGTTCCTTAGGTTATATCCCCAGGAGAGGAATTGCAGGGTCATAGGGTAGGTCCATTTCTAGCCTTCTGAGAGTTCTCCAGACTGTTCTCCACAGAGGCTGGACCAATTGACATTCCCACCAGCAGTGTAGGAGGGTTCCTTTGACCCCACACCCTCTCCAGCATTTGCTGCTGTTACCTTTTCTGATGTATGACATTCTCACAGGAGTGAAGTGGTATTTCATTGTTGTCTTTATTGGCATTTCTCTGACAATCAGAGACTTGGAGCATTTTTTCATGTATTTCTCAGCCTTTTGGATCTCTTCTGAGGTGAATATTCTGTCCAAGTCCTCCCCCCATTTTTGGATGGGGTTATTTGTTGTCTTGTTGTTGAGTCTGGCAAGCTCTTTATATATGTTGGTTATTAAATTCTTATCTGATGTATGACATGTAAAGATCTTCTCCCATTCTGTGAGGGGTCTCTTGGTTTGGGTAGTTGTTTCTTTTGCTTTGCAGAAGCTTTTTAATTTGATGTAGTCCCATAGGTTTATACTTGCCTTAGTCTTCTTTGTAATTGGATTTGTTTCATTGAAAATGTCTTTAAAATTTATGCAGAAAAGAGTTCTGCCAATATTTTCCTCTAAGTATTTGATAGTTTGTGGTCTAACATCCAAGTCCTTGATCCACTTGGAATTTACTTTTGTATTTGGTGAAATACAGTGATTCAGTTTCATTCTTCTGCATGTTTCAACCCACTGTTTCCAACACCATTTGTTGAAGAGACTCTGCTTTCCCCATATAATAGTCTGGGCCCCTTTGTCAAAGATTAGATGTCCATAGGTGTGGAATTTGATCTTATTTTGAAGATCCAAGCACTTCTATTGTTTTTCATAATTGCATTCATATGTGACATCATACTTTAGATATGCCAGTTAATGGAATACTGGCTACAGAAATTTCATTCTTTTTGGAAGTTTAAGTTTTATAACCTAGTGGATAATGTGGCATGTAAAATAAAGGAAATAAATATAGAAATAAAAAGTTTAAGGGGCCGGGTGGTGGCATACCTGCTTAAGTGCACACATTACAATGCACAAGGACTGGGGGCTTGAAACCACCTGCAAGGGGGAAAGCTTTGTGAATGGTAAAGCAGGACTGCAGGTGTCTCTCTGTTTCAATCCCTCTCTATCATCCCCTTCTCTCTCAATTTCTGGCTATCTCTATCCAATAGATAAAGATAATAAGTAAAAAAAATTAAAAAAGGAAAAGAAAAAAGAATTGTTAAAAAAAAGTATAGAAATAAAATAGTTGCAGTTTTATTCTTGATATCTTAATGTGATTTCACAAATAGTTTTGTTGTTTTAGTGTGCGGCAAAATAATTTTGGTATGTGTTAATAAGTTAGATTGGAAACTTTTTTGTTTAGTAATAGCTAGAGATGGAACCCTTTTCCCTTGTTGACATACAATAAGGTACCATTTTGTATTTGAATATATCATCAATGTTGAAATGGTTCTTGATGAAATACATTTTCAGCATCAGTTTGGTAATCTGATACAGGGGTTGGAAGCAGGGCTTTAGCAGAATGTTAAGTATTTGTGTGGATTTAATATTAATCAAAAAGTAAAGTGGACTCATCTACACATTCCCATTTTAATATAACAGACAAAATTGTTCTGGATATATTATTATTATTTATTTTTTTATTTGCCTCCAGGGTTATCTGGGGCTCAGTGCCTGCAGTACAAATCCACTTCTAGAGGCCATTTTTCCCGTTTTTGTTGCCCTTGTTGTTATTGATGGATAAGACAGAGGAGAGGAAGGGAAGACGGGGGGGGGGGAGAGAAAGATAGACACCTGCACCTGTTTCACCGCTTGTGAAGTGTGACCCCTTGCAGGTGGGGAGCCAGATTGAGGGGGGGGGGCTGGAACTGGGATCGTTACGCTGATCCTTGCACTTTGTGCCATGTGCTTATTTAACACGCTGCACTACCGCCCGGCCCTTTTAAAATTATTTTTCTTAGAACCGTATCTTGTTGCATACTTCATTGCTAAATAATTTCAGAAGAAATAATAATAATATAGTATAACTGCTTTTAATACAGATGTGATTTTTTTCTTCACCTTTAAAAAATTTCTTTGTTGGGGGATTAATAATTTACAGTCGACAGTAAAGCACAATATTTTGTGCATGTGTAACATCTGTTTTCCACATAACAGTTCAACCCCCTCTATGTCCTCCTCTGCCATTATGTTCCAGGACTTGATGACGCCCCCCCACCAACCCCCAACCCCAGAGTCTTTTCCTCTGGTGCAGTATACCAAACCCACTCCAAGTTCTGCTTTGAATTTCCCCTCTGTTCTTATTTTTCAGCTTCTGTCTGAGTGAGATCATCCCATATTCATCCATCTCTTTCTGACTTATCTCACTAACATGATTTCCTTCAAGAAGCTCCATGACCAAGAAGAGGTGAAGAAGGTGAATTCACCATTATCAATAGCTGAGTAGTATTCCATTGTCTATATAGACCACAACTTACTCAGCCACTCTATTGTTGGACACCTGGGTTGCCTCCAAGTTTTGGCTATTACAGATTGTGCTGCTGTGAACATAGGTATACTACACTGATCTTTTTGGATGTATGTGTTTGATTCCTTAGTATATATGCCCAGGAGAGGAATTGCAGGGTCATAGAGTAGGTCTACTTCTAGCCTTCTGAGACTTCTCCAGACTGCTCTCCACAGGGATTGGACCAATTGCATCCCCACCAGCAGTGCAGGAAGGTTCCTTTGTCCCCACAACCTTTCCAGCATTTGCTGCTGCTACCTTTTCTGATATGTGACATTCTCACAGGACTGAAGTATTTTTTTTTTTAAATTTTTTATTTAAGAAAGGATTAGTGAACAAAAACATAAGGTAGGAGGGGTACAACTCCACACAATTCCCACCACCCAATCTCCATAACCCACCCCCTCCCATGATAGCTTTCCCATTCTCTAGCCCTCTGGGAGCATGGACCCAAGGTCGTTGAGGGTTGCAGAAGGTAGAAGGTCTGGCTTCTGTAATTGCTTCCCCGCTGAACATGGGCGTTGACTGGTGGGTCCATATTCCCAGTCTGCCTCTCTCTTTCCCTAGTAAGGTGTGTCTCTGGGGAAGCTGAGCTCCAGGACATATTGGTGGGGTCTTCAATCCAGGGAAGCCTGGCCAGCATCCTGGTGGCATCTGGAACCTGGTGATTGAAAAGAGAGTTAACATACAAAGCCAAACATTTTGTTGAGCAATCATGGATCCCAAGCTTGGAATAGTGGAGAGGAAGTGTTAGGGAGGTACTCACTGCAAACTCTAGTGTACTTCTGCTTTCAGGTATATATTTTGCAGTAGTTTATGGATACGTGTGAACATAAGCTCTCTCTCACAGAAACTTGTGTATATCTAGGATATGGGACTTTGTTAGAAAGTGAACTACCTGAGATGAAATTAGAGTGTACTATAAAAGGAAAGGTCTCACCCGAGTAATGAAGCTGAAGGGTTGTCATTCCACACGTGAAGTCTCTGGACACAGTCTGAGGTGAAGCATGTTGAGGTGGCAGACGTTGTGTTGGTTAGGTTGTGATCGGCGGATGCAATATTATTTGGTTTGGATTGGGAGATGCATACGGGAAAGTGGGCCCTATCCAAGGGTTCCAGGACTGGGGGAAGTAGGGGCTCTATAGTGGAGATGTGAGGTTCCTGCTGTCTTAGGGTTCAAAAAGACAATCGATAGTTAATGTTATCATCACATTATTTGTTAATTGGGTTAACTTTGAAAAGTCCTTTTGTTATGGTTTGCTGTACAGTATCCAGTATCTTGTATATAGCTGTGCTATTGGATGCTTAAACCAGAACACTGATCATCTCTGGCTCGTGGTGGTGCAGGGGATTGAACCTGGGAACTTTGGAGCCTCAGGCATGAGAGTCTGTTTGCATACCCATTATTCTATCTACCCCCGCCTTCATTGTTGTCTTTATTTGTATTTCTCTGACCATCAAGGACTTGGAGCATTGTTTCATGTTTGTTGACCTTTTGTATCTCTTCTGTGGTGAATATTCTGTTAATATTCTATCCCCATTTTTGGATGGGGTAATTTGTTTTCTTGTTGCCTAGTTTGGTGAGCCTCTTGTCTGATGTATGACATGTGAAGAACTTCTCCCATTCTGTGGGAGGTCTCTTTGGGTGGTGGTTTCTTTTGCTGTGCAGAAGCTTTCTAATTTGATGTAATCCCATTTGTTTTTGTTTTAGTCATCTTTGTAATTGGATTCGTATCATTGAAGATGCCTTTAAAATTTAGATGGAAAAGAGTTCTCTGTCAGTTGTTTTCCTCTAAGTATCTGATAGTTTCTGGTCTAACATCCAAGTCCTTGATCCATTAGAATTTACTTTTATATTTGGTGAAATATTGTGGTTCAGTTTACTTTCCCTGCATGTTTCAACCCAGTCTATCCAATACTGTTTATTGGAGACTCTCCTTTTACTTTTTTTTTTTTAATTAAAGGGGTTAATGCTTTACAGTGGATTAATTATGTATGCATACAATTTCCAGGCCCCCAGAGTTTTCTCCTCCTCCCTCCTTAACTTTATGACTTTTTTTCTGACAACCCAGTAGTTTTAAAGAAGGTGTGGAATTGAAAGTAGCTTTACCTTTTGTTTATTCATTTATTTATTTTTAGATAGAGACAGAAGAGGCAGAAGTAGAAAGTGAAAGAGACCATAGTACCAAAACATCTTTCAGTAGGGTGGGGACTAGGCTCGAATCTGGATCTTGCATATGGCAAAGCAGCACACTAGCCAGGTGAACCATTTTGCCAGCCCATTTTACATTTTAATTGTGCCTCACTGCTGTCCCTGTAAAATAAATATATTTGAACTGAAAAGACAGATAAAATACTTCAAAAAACCATGCAGTGAAAGGTACCTCGTAATAATACCTATTCTTTTTAAAAAATATTTTTTATTGGATAGAGACAGAAAAATTGAGAGAGGAGGGCAAGATAGAGAGAGATACCTGCAGACCTGCTTCACCACTTGTGAAGGCCCCCTGCCGCAGGTAGGGAACCAGGTGCTTGAGCCTAGATCCTTGTGCTTAAAATTAGAGCAGTGCTCAACTCTGGCTTGTGGTGGTGGTGGTGGTGGTGGTGGTGGTGGTGGTGGTGGTGGTGGTGGTGGTGGTGGTGGTGGTGGTGGTGAAATGAACTTGGAATTTTGTAGCCTCCGGCACAGAGTCCCTTGCATAACTATTCTTATGCTGTCTACTTCTTAAAGTAATAATACTTCTTAGTCTCTTGAACTTCCATTTTAATGTCAATAAAATCAGTTAATATGATTATGTGTATGAACCTTTTTTATATGTCATTGTAATTGTATTGCTCTGTTTACATTTTTCTCCAGGCATCTTATTTAAAAAGCTTAAACATGGTGGCCCAGGAGGTGGTGCAGTGGACTAAGCATTGAACGCAAGCATGAGGTCCTGAGTTTGATTCCAAGTGCCAAAGTGATGCTCTGGTGTGTGTTTCCTGACACACACATAGACACACATCCTCTGTCTCTCTCAGATAAATAAACTTAAAATTTTTTTTATTGCCACCAGGGTTACTCCAGGGTCTCAGTGCCAGCACTATGAATCTACTTCTCCTGGTGACTATGTTTTCCTTTTTTTTTTCTCCTCCTCTCAAATTTTTATTAGATAGGATTGAGAGGGGAGGGGGAGACAGATGGGGGAGATACCTGCTTCACTGCTTGTGAAACACCCCCCCCAATAGGTGGGGAATAAGGACTTGCTTAACCAACCCTTGGTGCCCCCCATAAATATACTTTAAAGAAAATTTTAAGCATGTAAAAGAGTTGAATATATATAAGAGTAGCTATATATTCTGTTATTAATTCAACCTAGATTTTGTAGGTAACATTTTCTTTCCTCCCCCACCTATCACCTGGCTTCACCATTTGAGGCTGATAATCTGTCTTTCTGCCTATCTATTTTTTGTTTTTGATAAAGTGAAAGGGAAAGAGGGAGACCAACAGACCACAACAGTAGCACTTTCCTTTGTGCTATGAGGGCTTGGCTTAAACCACTCATATAACAGTGCATATGTGCTATCCAAATGAGCCTTTTATTTTATTTATTTTAATTTTTGTTTTTCCAGATGAGTTATATTGCCAATCTAACATGCTCTTCTGCTTAACAGATATCTAACCTACTCTTTATCTGTCAATTCATTTTATTTTTGATGTATTTAAAAATAGGTTGTAGGCCCTAGGATGTAGAATAGTGGTTAAAGCATTGAACTTTTAAACATGTGGTTCAAAGTTCAACCCCTGGTATCATATGTGCTTGAGTGATAAATCACTCTGGTATTCTGGTGTCCTCCCCCCACTTTCTTTCACTGATAAAATCTTAAAAGTAGGTTGCAAATATTTACAGTTTATTCCTAGACACTCCTGGACACTTAGGCATGCATATAATTAGAGTTTAATATTAATACTTCTCGAAAGTTAAAATTTACATATATTAAATGCATGATGGATGCATTGTAATGTGTGTTAAATAGTGGTAGATACAGTAATAAATTGCACATCTAAGGTTTACAGGGCCTTTGTAGTCCATCAAATAGATGAATAAGAAATAGCCTTTGCAGGTCTGGAGAGCATGGCTATACAAAAAGACTGATGCTTGTGGGTTTAGTCCTGGTCTCTGTCATAAGTTAGAGTTGAGTGATGCTCTATTGTGGAAAAGAAAACAAACAAACAAAAAAGAGGTAAAGGAAGGAAGAAAGAGCCGCTGACTTCATATTGCTAAAAGACTACATAAAAGAAGTATGTGGAAGAAAATCATACTGTGGTCTGTTAATTGCAGATAATAAAAAGAAATCTATGAATAGCAGTATGTAAAGGTGTAAGTCTTGCTTACAGAAATTATGGGTAAGAATTAAGGGCATTAGGAAGGCAAAAACCAGAACTGGAACGTACGGGAATGTCTCCTCATAATGATTCATTCTTCCCATTAATAATTGAATTCTCTTTAAAGACCTGTTTTCTCTCTTCCTTTCCTTTCCTTTCCTTTCCTTTCCTTCCCTTCCCTTCCCTTCCCTTCCCTTCCCTTCCCTTCCCTTCCCTTCCCTTCCCTTCCCTTCCCTTCCCTTCCCTTCCCTTCCCTTCCCTTCCCTTCCCTTCCCTTCCCTTCCCTTCCCTTCCCTTCCCTTCCCTTCCCTTCCCTTCCCTTCCCTTTCCTTTCCTTTCCTTTCCTTCCTTTTCCTTTTCCTTTTCCTTTCCTTTCCTTTTCCTCCCCTCCCCTCCCCTCCCCTCCCCTCCCCTCCCCTCCCCTCCCCTCCCCTCCCCTCCCCTCCCCTCCCCTCCCTTTTCTTTTCTTTTCTTTTCGCCTCCAGGGTTATTGCTGGGGCTTGGTGTCTGCACTATGAATCCACTGCTCTTGGAGGCCATTTTTGTTACCCTTGTTGTTAATTGTTGTTGGATAGGACAGAGAAGTCAAGAAAGGAGGAAAAGCCAAGAGAAGGGGGAGAGAAAGATAGACTCCTACAGACCTGCTTCACAGCTTGTGAAGCAACCCCACTGCAGGTGGGAATCCTTAAGCCAGTTCTTGTGTTTTATGCTACGTGTGCTTAACCCACTGTGCTACCACCCAGCCCCCGTTTTCTCTTCTTTAATATGTATGATAGAATATGACTGCCCCCACAGCTTTTCCCTCCCCTCCTCTCCCTCTCCCTTTTTCTCTCCTCCTTCCCCTCAAGGGTTATTGCTGGGTTTTGGTGCCTGCACTACAAATCCACTGTTTTGGTGCCTGCACTACAAATCCACTACAAATTCATTTTTTGATTTTTTTTTGGGATAGGACAGAGAGAAACTGAGAGGGGAGGGGAAGACAGAGAGGGGGAGAGAAAGACAGACACCTGCAGACCTGCTTCACCACCTGTGAAGCGACTCCCCTGCAGGTGGGGAGCCGGGTTCTCAAACCAGGATCATCCTTGTGCTTGGTACTCCGCTTATTCAGTGCGCCACTTCCTGGCTGCCCTCAGCTTTTCTCTTTCCCTCCCTCCCTCCCTCCCTCCCTCCCTCCCTCCCTTTCTTCCTTCCTTCCTTCCTCTTTTTCTCTTTCACTTTTTCACTCTTTCTTTCAAGAGAAGACTTAATTTATTTAAGAAATATAAATGTTGGGAGTCGGGCTGTAGTGCAGCGGGTTAAGTGCAGGTGGCGCAAAGCACAAGGACCGGCATAAGGATCCCGGCTCGAACCCCGGCTCCCCACCTGCAGGGGAGTCGCTTCACAGGCGGTGAAGCAGGTCTGCAGGTGTCTGTCTTTCTCTTCCCCTCTCTGTCTTCCCCTCCTCTCTCCATTTCTCTCTGTCCTATCCAACAACGACGACAACAACAATAATAACTACAACAATAAAACAACAAGGGCAACAAAAGGGAATAAATAAATAAAATAAATATTAAAAAAATATATATATAAATGTTAGTGAAAGCCCTACAAAATTTTTTTTTAGACCTGGATTCCAGCCCCCGGTTCCCACCTGCAGGGGGAAAGCCTTGCAAGTAGTGAAGCAGTACTACAGGTGTCTCTCTTTCTCTCTCTCTCTATCTCCCCTACCCTCTCAATTTCTGGCTGTCTCTATCCAATAAAGATAATTTAAAAAAATTAAAAAAAAATTTTTTAAAAGCAATCCTCAGGGCCAGGCAGTGGCACACTTAGTTAAGCACACATATTACAGTGCACAAGGACCCAGGTTCATGCCCCTGGTCCCCACTTACAGGGGGACATCTTCATGAGTGGTGAAACAGGTCTGCAGGCGCCTATCTTTCTCTGTATCTCCCCCTACCCTCTCAGTTTCTCTCTATCTCTATCGAATATATATATATATATATATATATATATATATATTTTTTTTTTTTTAAAGTTCTCAACACAGACACCAGTTTTCTTCCTCCTGCTTGTTCCCCCACCTTCCTTTCTATGTTGTTATTGTTTTGCTCTTTTACCAGAACATTGCTCATCTCTGGCTTATGGGGGGTGGGATGTGTGCGGTGGGGGCTAGCAGAGATTGAACCTGGGACTTTGGAGTTTCAGGCATGAGAATCTGTTTGCGTAGCCATGGTGTTCTCTTCCCTCATGCTGTATTTTTGCTGTATCTGTGCAACCCCACCACTACTGGTGGAACCTTTTTTTTTTTTTTTTTAAGTATGTTCACAGAATCACTCAGTTGCTGTCACAAATGTTTAAAATAATTTTCTTTATTTTCCTTTTTTTTTTGTTGCCCTTGTTGTTTTTAATCATTGTGGTTATTATTGTTGTTATTGATGTTGTTGCCAGATAGGACAGAGAGAAATGGAGAAAGGAGAGGAAGACAGAGGTGGGGGAGAGAAAGATAGACACCTGTAGACCTGCTTCACTGCTTGTGAAGTGACCCCCATGCAGATGGGGAACTGGAGCCTCAAACCAGGATCCTTACACCAGTCCTTGAGTTTTGTGCCATGTTCACTTAACCCACTGCACTACTGCCCAACCCCCTATTTTTAATTTCTTATAGGGACAGAGAAGAGATGGGTATAGGTGGGAGTGGAGAGAGGAGAGATAAACATAGCACCCCTTAGCATGGTTCTCTTGTGTGGTGGCTGTGGACACACATTTTCATCCTCACTCATGGTAAAGTGTGTGCTTTGCTAAGTGATGTATTTCCTGGCCTCCAAATTTTTATTTTAACTCAATACAATTTCTGTAAGGTAGAATCTGTTTGGCCAAGCCCTAATTCAGAACTTATACTTGAGGGCAGAGTTTTGTAGAACACGTCTACTACTGTTGGAAGCCTACCTTTGTGAATATAGGGCAGAGTAAGGGGGGATAGAAGATAGAGTCTCCTGGAGTTGGCGTATTGCTCCAAAGTAAAAGACTGGGGTTTGTGGGGAGAGGGAGAGAATTCAGGTCCAAAAAGGATGATAAAGGACCTAGTGGGGGTTGTATTGTTATATGGAAAACTGGCAAATGTTATGCATATAGAAACTATTGTATTTATTGTCGAATGTAAAACATTAATTCCCCAATAAAGAAATTAAAAAAAAAAAAAAAGATAGTTACCAGAGCAAGAATGGGGCTTATGGTTGCCACTGAAAAATGTTTCTTACTATAAGTGTGATAAATAATTCTATAGACAAGAAATGGGTATAGAAATAGGATAGAGGGAGGAATGAGTCACTATTTATGTAGTGAGGGCCAAAAACTCGAAAAACTGATGCCTGACATCGGTCTTGAAAGAAATTTAAGCACAGCAATGGGAACTTTATGCCCTGCAGAAGGCAGCAGTAGAAAGATGGTAAATGGCAGTGTGTCCTAGATAATTGCAAGTGTGTTAGTACATTTATAGTATGATTTTTGAGATTGGGGCAGGTTTGTCAGATGCCAGAGATAGAAAGAGGGAAATCAGGGCCAAGTAATGGATATGCATATTTTGCTAATATGTGGGAAGTTAGGAAGGGTAGGTAACAATCAGATTTGTCTCTTTAAAAAGATCATTTCCTTGGATGAATTGAAGTAGGAATCATATTCTTACCCAAATGAAACTAAGACAATGGCAGTGAAAAAAAGAAGTGCAGTAAAATTTCTGTATTTGAGATTTATTGGCTACAGTGTGAGGAGTAATTATAAAATGCCATCCTCTGGTCTTTTGACCTGAATGACTAGATGAATTGGGATACTGGCCAAATAAATATATGAGTTTGAAATGCATATTAGTGTTATATTTCTCGATATGACTGGTAATTATAAAGTTTTAATAGAACTATTAAAAATGCTTACATGTTTCAGGATAAGAAAAAACTGGATAAAGTATGTTTTGAAAGGTTGCTGACTGTTGGATTGGGCATTTATGTTTAAGGTGTCCTTGTAACTAACCCTTTAATGAAGATGTATAGATGGCAATTGATTATGAAGTCTGAAGTAAAGGGGGAGACTAAAATCCATGGGGGGATACTGTGGATTGCTGATAGAGATGAAAGGATTAGATTAGGCCTGTAGCTCTCAAATCTGACTATATGAAGTGTTAAAAAAAAATACTGATAATCAACCTAGATTCTCTTCCACCAGTTAAATGTATCTCAGGGGGTACGAGGATATAACATCTAGCTTTAGAAGTTTCTTCTGGGGGCCAGGCTGTGGCACATTAACTGCTCACATTACAGTGTTCAAAGGACCCAAGTTTAAGCCCCTGAACTTGGGGGGCGCGCGGCTTCACGAGTGGTGAAGCCGGACTGCAGGTGTCTCTGTCTCTATCCAGTAATAAATAAATAAATATTTTTTGCCTCCAGAGTTATTGCTGGGGCTCAGTGCTTGCAGTACGAATCTACTGCTGCTGGAGGCTATTTTTTCCATTTTGTTGCCCTTGTTGTAGCTCTTATTGTTTTCTAATAGCTGTTGTTGTTGGATAGGACAGAGAGAAATCAGCAGAGGAAGGGAAGACAGAGGAGGAGAGGAAGATAGACACCTGCAGGCCTGCTTCACCACTTGTGAAGTGATCCCCAGCAGGTGGGGAGCTGGGGGCTCCAACTGGGATCCTTATGTCGGCCCTTGTGCTTTGCACTATGTGCACTTAACCCGCTGCACTACTGCCCAGACCCTATAAATAAATAATTTTTTAAAAGTTTCTTCTTTATGGGATGATCTCACTCTCAGGCCGAAGTTGAAAAACAAGATTAGAAAAGAAAACACAAGTCGAACCTGAAATGGAATTGGAGTATTACACTGTTGTTAAAATTCGTAGGCTCTTGCTGGCCGGGCTAGCTTCACGGGCGGGTAACAGAGACGCGGAGACAACGGCTGGGCAGGGAAGCTGTATTTCTTTATTCAGGAACAACGATTCATAAACTAAACCAAACTAATCACCAAACAGAACTCCGCTGTCTCTTCTCGGCTGCGCAAGCACTCTCTCTTACTCTGTAACTCTGTAACTCAGGAACTCTGGCTGGGTTCCTTGGGGCGGGGCCAAGCTGGCCTGCCAAATTTAACTGGACTGATCCAATTCTCTTGGCGGGGGAGAACTAGAACCCAATGTAAAGCAAACAACAATTCCCCCATTTCTTTTAACTAAATGGCTACAGTATCAAGGGTGGGGGGTGAACAGAAACCTATATCGTACAGGCATTTTTATAAAAAGAAACTGGCACAAACATGGAGAAACATGCAAGCAAGTAACAAGAACCAGTGTGCTGCTAAGGGAAGGCCTGAGGGGGCCATATCTGCCTCTGTAGGCTAAACTTTATCAGCTTAAAAAAAAACATTTCTTGCCTCTGGGGGGTGTACCTGTCTCCACGGACATTTGTATGGGGGTGGGGAACGGCATAGAGTCCCAAAGGCAGCTGGCTGCAATTTACTTACTATGAAACAAAACTTGTTATTAGCATATTTCTAATAGAGAAGGAATTTGAGACTTTTACATAGCAACAATGTCTTTTAACCTTTTGTTACACCCATTCAAGATGGAGTCACGTTGTACTCAGGAAAGGAAACCTCAGGCATGAGAATAATTAGCATAGCCATTGTGCGATCTACCATTTCTAATAGAGAAGGTAATGGAGAGTTTTACACATCAACAAGTCTATTTAACCTTTTGTTTAGACCAACTTAGTTAAAATATATTGCTTGTTAACTAATTTTTACCTTAGACTTTAAATGTAAGTTAATTTTATCTTTATGAGAATTACGTTGAAAACCTTTTTCATTTAACTTTGACTAGTAAGAATTTAGCCTTAAAGTTATTGTTTACCAAACTTTAAACATACACATAAACATGGTCATTAATACACAAGGAGAGAAACCTTTGTTACGAAGACATGTCATTTTAAACACGAATTTAGATATGTACTGTCTTAGTTGTTGGGGGGGGGGGTTCACCATCCGGAGGTGGCTTCCCGCACAGCTTCACTTCTAGGAATTGCAGGTTGCGATCTCTGCACAAATCTCTGCGTACTCCAGCTTGTCTGCCTTCAGACCGGACCGGCAGCTGGAGATCTCGTGTGCCCAGTTTCGGCAGGGAGCCCGGGGGTCCGGGAGGTCTGGGAGCGTTCCAGAATTTATAGCAAGAGGGCAGGCAGGCCAGTTTTGTAGAAGGCGTGGGCCTAGGTGCCCAGGGGTGGCGGCCATTATAGGCCGCCACGGCCCTGCCCCATGGCCCTGCCATGTCTGCTGCCCTGCTCGCAGTGGCCGAGCAGCGTGGAGGGATCACGCGTCCAGTGCCCTGCGCCACGCGGTGGAGAGCCGGCTCCTGTGGGCTGGCCTCGGGCTCTTGCGTGTTGGCATCGGGCTCCAGCGTGTTGGCATCAGGCTCCAGCATGTTGGCATTGGGCTCCAGCGTGTTGGCATCGGGCTCCAGCGTGTTGGCATCGGGCTCCAGCATGCTGGCATCGGGCTCCAGCGTGCTGGCGTCCGGCTCCTGCGGGCTGCGGGGCTGCGGGCGCGGTGCACGGGGTTGTCTGGGCGCAGCTGGCTGGCTGGCTGTTTAACCAGGCGGAAACAGCAGCTCTGCGCCTCGCCTCCCGCCCGCTGGCTATTCCGCTGGCTGTTCTGAGTTCGCCTGAGCAAGTGGAAACCACAGAGTGGTCCAGAGATAAATGTTCCAGAAACAGCAAAACAGTCTCGTGAAGAAAGAGCAGAGGCCTTTGGAGATCTCTTCACAAGCAGAAGAGAAGGCCATAGTACATAGGTAGCCAAATTGTCTTCACTTATCTGAGAGATGCGCAGGTCAGGTCCACGTGGGCGCCATTTGTTGTTAAAATTTGTAGGCTCTTGCTGGCCGGGCTAGCTTCATGGGCGGGTAACAGAGACGCGGAGACAACGGCTGGGCAGGGAAGCTGTATTTCTTTATTCAGGAACAACGATTCATAAACTAAACCAAACTAATCACCAAACAGAACTCCGCTGTCTCTTCTCGGCTGCGCAAGCACTCTCTCTTACTCTGTAACTCTGTAACTCAGGAACTCTGGCTGGGTTCCTTGGGGCGGGGCCAAGCTGGCCTGCGAAATTTAACTGGACTGATCCAATTCTCTTGGTTGGGGAGAACTAGAACCCAATGTAAAGCATACAACATTACACCAAAGTAAAAGACTCTGGGGTGGGTGGGTGGGTGGGGAAAATACAGGTCCATGAAAAATGATGAATGACAGTGGGGGTTGTATTGTTAAATGGGAATCTGGGGAATGTTATGTACAAACTATTGCATTTACTGTTGAATGTAAAACATTAATTCCCCAATAAAGAAATAAATTATTTAAAAAAAAAAGTTTCTTCTTTACAGGTCGGGCAGTGATGCACCAGGTTAAGCACACACATCACAGTACAAAGTACAAGGACCCGAGCAAGGATCTTGGTTTAAGCCCCTTCCTCCCCACCTGCAGAGGGTTTGCTTCAGAAGCGGTGAAGCAGGTCTGCAGGTGTCTCTTTGTCTCTTTCCCTCTCTATCTCCCCCACCCCTCTCAATTTCTCTGTTCAGTGGCCACAAGGAGCAGTGGATTTGTAGTGTAGCCACCCAGCCTCAGAAATAACCCTGGAGGCAAAAAAAAAAAAAAGCTGCTTCTGCCACTCCATGATGGTGGAATGTTATTTTGGCTTTTCCCCCTCTCTTCTGTCTCTCCCTTTCTCCTCCTTCTCCTCCTCTTCCTCTTCTTCCTCCTCCTCCTCTTCTTCCTCCTCCTTCTCCTTTCTCTCCCCTCTATAAATCATTAAAAAAAAAAAAGGCCTTGCGTAATGGTTATATAAAAATGCTTTCATGCCTTAAGTTCTGAGGTGTGGGTTCACTTTCTTGCACCATAATAAACCAGAGCTGAACAGAGCTCTAGGGGAGGGGGAGAAAAAAAAAGAAAATTGGAGGTTGTTTTGCAGTATTGTGCATGCATAGAGACCCTCAGTTCATTCCCCAAAAGAAAAGTTCCTTACTTTTTCTTTTCTTTTTATGGCAGTAAGTAGTTCTTACTACCATATACAGAGACGAGAAGTCACTGCATTATAGGAAAATTACTTTACTCCACATGCTGTAGCTGGGAAGTAGAACTTAAAAGGATTTTTGTAGTTCTTTAGAACTCAATATAAGGTTATCTTTTGTGGGGGCATAATTCTTATGCCATGTTTTTTTTTAAAGCCCTATTAATTAAACCTGAAAAAGTGTGTGCTTTTTAAAAAATATATTTATTTATTTATTTATTTATTTTTTCTTCCCTTTTGTTACCCTTGTTGTTTGATTGTTGTAGTTATTATTGTTGTTGATGGATAGGACAGAGTGAAATAGAGAGAGGAGGGGATGACAGAGAGGGGGAGAGGGAAAGATAGACACCTGCACACCTGCTTCAACACCTGTGAAAGGACTCCCCTGCAGGTGGGGAGCCGGGGGCTTGAACTGGGATCCTTATGCTGGCCCTTGCGCTTTGCACCATGTGTGCTTAACCCGCTGAGCTACCGCCCAACTTCCAAAGTGTGTGCTTCTTACTAAAATAATGATGCATGTATGTTCTTGAAGAAAAATATGTAGATGGTTTAAGCTTTTTTGTTTAAAAAAATTTTAAACTAGAAGCTTAAGCTTTCTTCTGTTGAAATCATTTTATCTTCTCTAATTTAAGTTACTAATAATGTATATAGTTTTTTCAGCCAAACATAAAAGATTGTTTCATCAGCTGTAATGTCTTTGAATCGTAAATATAAAGAACAATGATTGGTAAATGAATTGTGGGCATAATGTAGTCTGAAAGGCAGACAGTTGTAAATGGTGAGGAATTGTCTCTGGGTGTGATATGAAATAAGACAGTTGCTCACTTGTTTTTCCATTGCCTTATGATTTTATAAATCACTATGGTTCTGTCCCCATCATAAGTATTTATTGGCTCATAGTATATGCCCATGAGTATGTGAGGAAATTTGTGTGACTAAATTAATAGATTAAAATGCATGAGACCAGCACTGTGCCTGCAAGTGTTTGAGGTGGGGTAGCATATTAGTGACCACTGAATTCCAAATTATGCCATAATTGTAAGAATCCGTTTGCTGTTTAGAAACTAATAATTTCTTGGGTTTGAGCATTTTAGAGATCAATGACACATAGTTGATTCTTGTAACACATTGGCCTTTGATTTTGTGAATTGTCTTCTACTTATTTTGTTTTTCCATGGACTTCAGGTACATCAATCCTACGTTTTAATTGTCTATTCTTCTTGTGAATTCTTCTGTCATTTACTTCTTGATTCAGTTTAATATACCTTCAACTCCCATGGCCTTCTTGCTTTACCCACTTGGAAAAATTAACAGTGTTGCATAAAAGTGACTCTCCTACTCTTACCTATGTATTAGAATATGGTGTCATGGTGTCTTTTTTTTTTCTTCTTGCTTTTAGGGTTATTGCTGAGACTTGGTGCCTCTACTATGAATCCACTGCTCTTGGTGGCCTTTTTTTTTTTTTCCTTCATTTTGTTGCCCCCTTCTCCCTTTTTTGTTGTTGTTATTTCTTTTGTTGTTGAATAGGACAGAGAGAAACAGAGAGGAGGGGAAGACTGGGGGTAGAGAGATAGATACCTGCAGACCTGCTTCACTGCTTGTGACGCGACCCCCCCATACGTGGGAAGCTGGGGGGCTCAAACCAGGATCCTTATACTGGTCCTTGCACTTGGCTCCATGTGCACTTAACCTGCTGTGCCTAGCCCCCAGAATTTTTTTTTTTTTTTTTTTTTAGATTTTTTTAAACTTTACTTAATTTGATAGGACAGAGGCAAATTGAGAGGTAAAAACCTACAGCACTGCTTTACCACTTGTGAAACTTTCCCCCTGCAGGTGGGGACCAGAGGACTGAACCCAGGTCTGTGAACATAGTAACATACACACTTAACTAGGTGCACCACCACCCGCCCAAGAATATATATTTAGTGACTTTATTTTTTAATTATGAGTTTGGACCTCATAGGGGGTCCTTAGTGCTATCAGTCATGTGCTAGTCTATTCATTCCATTACTTTTTTTTCACTCCATTACTTCTTTAGATAGCTCCTTAACATTATTTACTTTCTTTTAAAACCCATTAACACCTTCTTTCCTGTCCACATGATAACCTTGCTTCTTACTTTAGAAAATGGATACGTTCTGTAACCTATGCATTTTGTCCTCACTCTTATTACTATAGACGGACTATCTAGTATGTAGTATCATTTAGTATCTAGTATCATTTAAAGATAATCCTTATCTAGTGACACTAGATCTTGCTCTCAACTATTTAAGGATACTACTACAACAAACTCCCCATTCCAGTTTTCCTGCATCATTTTCCATTTCTGTTGGATCATTTATCCACATATAAACATGTCACTTCATTTTTTTTTTTTTAAGTTGCCACCCTGCTTATTGCTGGGGCTTAGTTCCTTCATGATGAATCACCACTCGTGTGTGTGTGTGTGTGTGTGTGTGTGTGTGTATGTGTATGTGTGTGTATGTGTGTATAAATAAGAGTTCTGCCAATAATTTCCTCTAAGTATTTGTTAGTTTCTGGTCTAACATCCAAGATGTATTGAAATCCACTACTATTACTGTATTGCTGTTAATATATTGTTGTAGCCCTTTCAGTAGATATTTGATGTATTTAGATGGCCTCTCATTGCTGCATAGATGTTAATAATCATTAAGTCCTCTTGATTGACTGATCCTCTGAGCATTCAGTAATGTCTATCCCCATCTTTTTAAGTTTTATTTATTTTAAGGTCTATCCTGTCAGATATGAGAATGGATGTTCCTGCCCTTTTTTTGTGGTCCATTGGCTTATATGATAATTTTCCATTCATTCACTTCAAGTCCATGTTTGTCTTGTTAAGTGGGATTCCTGCAGACAACATATAGTTGGATTGTGTTTTCTGATCCATCTTCCTACTCTGTGCCTTTTTATAGGTCATTGACATTTATTGATATTATAGAATGAAGATATTTTAATGCCATTATTCTAAAATTTTAGAATGTTCTAAGAGATCTTATAAGAGAACTTCTTTCAGGGCAGGCTTGGTGATAGTTGATTCCTTCAACTGTTGCTTGTAAGAGAAGGTTTTTATGCCTCCCTCTAGTCTGAATGACAGTCTAACAGGTTACAGTAGTCTTGGTTGAAAGCCTTTCTCATTGAGAGCTTGATACATATCTTGCCATTTTCTCCTGGCCTTTAGTGTTTGTGAGAAATCTGCTGCGAATCTTACGGGTTTTCCTCTGTAGGTGACTCTTTGTTTACAGTCTTCAGAATCCTTTATCCTTATTCCTTTTCATTCTAAATATCATATCTCTTGGTGTCTTTAAGTCTGGGTTAATTCTGTTCAGGACCCTCTGGGTTTCTTGAACCTTTATGTATTTTTTATGTTGTCTAGTCTAGGGAAGTTCTCATCTATCATATCCTGTAGAATGCTTTCTTCCCCTTCCTCTCTTTCTTCCTCTGGTAGGCCTGTAATGTGTATATTATTTCTTTTGAAGTCATCCCACATGTCTACTGTTGTTTTCCATATCTCTTAATCTCTTTTTGAGATCTTCCTTAGTTTTCTCTAATTTGTCCTCAGTCTTGCTAATTCTGTTTTCTGCCCCTCCCCCCTTCTGTTATTTTCTGTAGCTCAGCTATTTTGTTACCTTCTTCTGATACTGTATTAGCTTGTTCAGCTAGTTGTGCTCTTAGCTATTTCAGCATTCAGCTCTCTAACTATATTGTGGTAGGTAGTGTTTTCTTTCAGAATCTCACTTGCTGTTTCCCCATTTCTGATGACTTTTCTTTCAGTCTCTTTCCTCATTCCTGTGCCTAATGCCTCAATTAGTGTTTGGATGTTGTCCTCATTCCTATGTGCTTCTACCTTTGGGGACTTTAGTCTATCTGGGTTTAGTCCTGGTTCATTTTTCCTGTTTCTTCTTGGTTTAACCATTGTATATGGTGTGTTATGAGGTCCCTTTCTCAGTTCAATGCACTAATCACACTTGCCTGGATTGACTTGTGTCTAACTAAGTAAGGAACGTAAAGAGTTCACAGTTAAGGAAATTAACAGTTGTTTCAGTGTTATCGCAGTCCTTGAGGTGAAGCACAGTGGCTGTTAAAACCTCTTTTGTTCTTTATCTTCCATGTAGGCTAAGGGAGCCTGCAGACTTTTTAAGTATAAGTAAATTTTTTAGCCTAATTACTCCTAACCAGTGACTTGGTTGGTTCCCAAAGTGTTCTGAGTCTTGTCTTGTTGTGTTCTCAGTGATCTTCTTTGTTATTCTTAGTTGACTGGGGAGAAGAGAGAGATGCAGTCACTTCTACTCTGTAGCTCTGCCTCTGGAAGTCCTCTATCATTTATAACACATACTATTTTTTTTTCTGCCTCCAGGGTTGCTCCTGGGGCTTTGTGGTGGCACACAGGTGAAGGATCCAAATTCATGAGAGAGTTTGCCAAAAAATTGATGTATATATATGTCCCAATAAATGTGTCTAGTGTTCCATTCCAGGCCATGCCCTGAGTGGTTCCAAAGTGTCTTGCCCTAGTGTTTTCATTTCTCTCCCCTCCTTTGAATCCCCGCAGAAGCTGCACTACCAGTGAGAGACACCTGAAAACTTGCTTTACCATTTGTGAAGTACTCCCCACCCCTGCAGGTAGAGAGCACAGGGCTTGCACCTGGATCTTTGCACTGGTCCTTGGGCTTAGTATTATGTGCGCTTAAACAGGTTATGCCACCGCCTAGCCATCCTTAATATTCTTCACTTAACTCATTTTATTAATACAGTATTAATATTATTATTGAAGAAAACATTCTGTGTTAATCTTTCTGAAGGGAGAGGAAGTAGTTCTAGTTCAATCTGATGAAATAGGGTAGTAGAGAAGGAAGTTTTAAAGATGTAGGAAAGTAGCAGTACTGCTGGTTGCTGAATTCAGACATTATTTCTGGATTGTTTAATTTAGTCTCTTCAGGGAACTGTGTGCAACTTTAGGATGCTAGCTGCCACTGTTGTCATAACGAATAAAAATTACCTTCTCTATAAAATTTATCCCAAGAGAAATTATATAAAGCCCTTGAAGCATCAGGATTGACAGACTAGAAATTCACTTAAGTGAAGCCTCATTAATCTTTAAGAAGTTGAAAAGCAGGAGTTAGGCGGTAGCGCAGCGGGTTAAGCACACTTGGCGCGAAGCGCAAGGACCAGCGTAAGGATCCTGGTTTGAGCCCCGGCTCCCCACCTGCAGTGCAGGGGTGTCTGTTCACAGGCAGTGAAGCAGGTCTGCAGGTGTCTTTCTCCCCCTCTGTCTTCCCCTCCTCTCTCCATTTCTCTCTGTCCTACCCAATGACAACAACAATAACTACAACAATAAAACAACAAGGGCAACAAAAGGAAATGAATAAATAAATATTTTTTAAAAAAAGAAGTTGAAAAGCAAACGTGTGTCAGAGAAGAAGTGTGGATTTGCAATTTTAAAATGTTTTCTGATATTTTCATGAAAGAGAATGAGAAATAATTTAAGAATGGACACCACATATGGATAGCATGTGCCTTTAGTGATAATAACACTTTATTATGTTTTTATTAAGTTATTGCCTTTAGTGATGATAGTGACATAACAGGTAACTGTAATTCTAAGAGGCTTAGTTTTAATCTAGGTGTCTTTATTAAAACTCATACAGAATATGCATTGACAGGGATGCTTTCACTAGAGAAATTGCCTTTCTCTCCATATGTTATAAATCTAGAGCAGCTGAATATTTGATGCTGCTTCTTTTGTTGCATTTGAGATGATCTGTGGTTTAGTTACTCAGTATTTTAACTTTTTTTTTTAACTGACAACTTTATGGGGCCAGGCAGTGGTGCACCTGGTTAAGTGCTCACATTAGAGTGCACAAGGACCTGGGTTCAAGCTCCTGGTCCCTACTAGCAGGGGAAAAGCTTCATTAATGATGAAGTAGGGAGGCAAGTGTCTCTTTCCTGTCTATATCTCCCCCTCCCCTCTCAATATCTCTCTGTCTCTATTCAAAGAAAAAATATTTTTAAAAAACCAACACCTTTGTCATGAGTGCTTCATCCTTCTGGGTCAACTTAATTTTATTTATTTATTTATTTATTTATTTATTTATTTATTTATTTATTTTATTGCCTCCGTGTTCATTGCTGGGGCTCGGTGCCAGCACTACTATCTACTGCTCCCAGTAGCCATTACCCCCATCCCTGGTCTAATTTTCTTTTTATTAGATAGGACAGAGAAAAATTGAGAAAGGATGGGAGATGGAGTTAGGGGGAAAAGGAGATTCCTGCAGACTTGCTTCACAACTCATGAAGCAGACTCCTTGCAGATGGGGAATAGGGGCTTGAACCTGGGTCCTAGTACTTGGTGATATGTGTGCTTAACTGGGTGTGCCACTACCTGGCACTCCTCCCAACATTTTTGGACAGAAAGATGCATGAATGCCACATGCATGAATGCACTTAAGTTTTCCTCAGTGCTGTGGGGGCTGGTGACTTGAACCTCGGTTATGGGCATTGCAGATCTGGTGTTTTTTCAATGAGCTCTTTTACTACCTGTTAATTGACAACTTAAAAAAAAAAGATATTCCTTAAATACTTCCATGCTTTCCTACTTTCTACATTCTTTGTGTTTCTTATAAGTTGGTAAGGGAGTAAGTTTACATATTGTACACATTGTCTGTTACTTTTGGATTAGATTTTTTTCCTCTCCTTTTTCCCATTCTGCTTTCCTAACCTTTAGCTTCCCTGTTAACAGAGGGTTGATTTTTTTTCTCTCAATCATTTAAATAAACTTTTAAAAGGCTAACTTCTGACAGCGACTTAATGTTCCTCATAACATTGGTTAGCACCTGTGTAACTCTTATTTTTCATTGCAGTTATTATTATTAATTTTAAGTGTGTATGTGTGAGAGAGAATAGAATAGGAGAAGAGAGGGAGTTGGGCGGTAGTGCAGCAGGTTAAGCGCACGTGGTGCAAAGTGCAAGGACCGGCGGAAGGACTCCAGTTCGAGCCCCCGGCTCCTCACTTGGGGAGTCGCTTCACAAGCGATGAAACAGGCCTGCAGGTGTCTTTCTCTCCCCTTCTCTTCTCCTCCTCCTCTCCATTTCTCTCTGACCTATCCAACAATGATGACCTCAATAACAACAACAATAAAACAAGGGTAATAAAAGCAAATAAATAAATATTTTTAAAAATAAAAAGAAAGAATAGGAGAAGAGAGAAAACACTAAAGCATCACTCTGGCACATGGTTGAACTCATGCTTGAAAGTCCAAGGCCTTAGCCATTGTGCCATCTCCTGGACCTCCTACAATTTTGATTCTTAAAGCTCGTTTTTGGGGAGGGGATGAGGGAGTGAATTTTAAAAAATTACTTATTTATTTATTCCCTTTTGTTGTTCTTGTTGTTTTATTGTTGGAATTATTATTGATGTCGTTGTTGTTGGATAGGACAGAGAAATAGAGAGAGGAAGGTAAGTCAGAGGGGGGAGAGAAAGATAGACATCTGCAAACCTGCTTCACCGCCTGTGAAGCGACTCCCCTGCAGGTGGGGAGCCAGGGGCTCGAACCGGGATCCTTACGCCAGTCCTTGCGCTTTGTGCCACCTGAGCATAATCCACTGCGCTACCACCCAACTCCTGTGAGGGAGTGAATTTATAAAGCATAATGCCACATTTTAAGTTATTGGTTGGTTTTATTCCATACACTGTTGCTAAGTTCCAAGTTAATTGGCATTTTCTTGTAAAACGTGTTTATTTTACATGAAGGCACTTTGTAGGGAGTCACAGATTTTAGCACTTAATAGACTTGTGTTCAAATTGTACATTTGCCTTTGTGATAACCTTTGATAAGTTATTTAGTCATCTGAATCTCAGTTCTTTATCCTTAAAACAAAGACTGAACACATGCTATTCACTTTGTAGGCTAATGTAATATTAATTAGATGATTTTTGTCCTATACACTCCAGCAGCTCATAAAGAATAAAAAATGGAGGCTTAATTGCTGAGGTGATCATTTTACAAGATTCGTCCTGTAGTTGTGTGTGATGTGACAGTAGTATTTGCTATTAATATGAACAGTTCCTTACCTTAAATAAATTATTTATGAAAAAAGCACCTTTATCATGAATCACGATTTGTATCTCAGTTGAAGCAGAGTCTTGTGAGTTTGAATTTGCTTCTTAGCAATGAAAGTATGCAATAGTAGCTGTGGTCATAGCACCTACGTACCTAAAACCTGGTTACAGACTGCTCTGTGGCAAGACAGTCTACATGGAGTCAAAAGCCGTGCTACTGCTGTGGAGAAAGATGGAAGCCACCAGAAGTACCAAGGCAATCTTAGTTGGGGTGTTAGTCACATTTTTTTGACAAATATTTGAGAACTTACTGTCCAAGCACATACTAAGAACACAGCAGAGAACAAAGTACAGTACCTGCCTTCAAGAAACATGCAGTTACAAAACTGGAAAGTGGTAAGACACATTTCTAAAATAGTGCCATAGGAGCACACAAGGAGTGCTGATTAATTCAGACTAACAGCGTGTGTGGACAGTGGTTTGGGGAGTAGCAGCGGTAGAGGTGAAGATGAAGGAAAGCATCCCAGGAGAGAGATTGTCTTAAGCTGAGTGAGTGATGAAGGTAGAGGATGTAAGTTTAAGATGGTATTTTGAAATTTTCATTCCAAGAGCTAAACATCTTATTTCTGAGACTAGGTTACTTACCGAGTAAGCATGGATGAGTCTAACTTCTAGCACTGCTCAGTTTTGGTTTATGGTGGTACAGGGATTGAACCTGGAACTTTGGAACCATAGGCTTGTGAGTCTCTTTGCATAACCATTATGCTATCTCCCCACCTATGTGTGTCATCTTTTAAGAGTTGTTTTGAGTTTGTTTTCCATAAGTCAAATAGTGAGTTTTTGAACCATAAACTTTTGTCTGTGTTGTTAAACTGCTTTGTAGAGTGTTGTAGAGGTATGCTTGTTCACTATTTGATGTCTTAACTTCTTATTGCTAATGCAAGGAAGAAAGTATTATTTTTGTATTGGTTCTAATGTTCTTATCCTGATTATCTGAGTGTAACAGCCTTGATATCTTGGGTAAACCTATTGATCTGGGAGTGTCTGACAAGTGAATAATAACACTTTATAACAGAACTGAATATTTTTCACATTACTGGTATCAATTGGTCTTTCCCTTTTACATCTCTTGCTTTCCCTCACTCCTCCACCCTCCCAACCCCTCCTTTACCATTTTCCAGATGGTTGGACAATTTAAGGCTCTCTAATAAATACATCTTTCCAGAAATAAGAAACTTATTTCCTTTCGTAAATTCAGACAAGGGACTCTTTGGATATGAAGATCACCGTATATATATCAATTATTTTTCTACCTTTTTGTACTATTTTTCTCTGAGTCTCTGTCTTCGATAGGCGAATATATAGTTCTCTAAGTATTGACAACATTAATTGAAGATTACACAAGGCAAAAATTGAGAAAAAGACAGATTGTTTTTATAGTCTTAGTTTTCTGAAGTATTAAATATGCACATATGCATTTATTTGGTGGTTGAGCTGTTGTGAAAACCCTGATTTTGAGTTTTCTAATAAAAGATCTACATTAAGGAAGTGTTTTTGCATTTTACTTGTTTTTCTGAACAGCAGGTTGGGGGAAAAATAGAGTTGGCATGAAAGTGTCATTATGAGTAAGTCTTAAGAGTTGGCATTTGTATTTTAAGGGCTAGGTGAGAAACAAATTATCTTGTGAAAAGCAAGACTATTTGATATGGATTATGGAAGTTTTTATTCCCTTTTCAGTGCTTATCTAGCCAAGAGTATGTATTAAATTGCAGTTTCACGAACACTGTTGTAGTGAATATACTGTGAACCAAATAATGATAGCAGACATATATAATAGATTCTTTGCTAGCAATTCATGTTTTTAAGTTCACCACATTAGAAATGTAGTATAACAGTTCTTTATAATTGAGCAGTTTGATTAGAAAACTTAAACCTCAGGGAGTTGACAGATTATTTACCTGGTAAAATATAGTTAGCCATGTGCAAAGACCCAGGTTTGAACTTAGGGCCACCACATGGGAGTGCCTATAGGGGTGGAGTGGTATTTTTTTTTTAATTTCTTTATTGGGGAAATTAATGTTTTACATTTGATAGTAAATACAGTAGTTTGTACATGTATAACGTTTCTCAGTTTTCCAAAACCTGGAAGCAACCCAGGTGTCCAACAACAGATGAGTGGCTGAGCAAGTTGTGGTATATATACACAATGGAATACTACTCAGCTATAAAAAATGGTGACTTCACCGTTTTCAGCCAATCTTGGATGGACCTTGAAAAATTCTTGTTAAGTGAAATAAGTCAGAAACAGAAGGATGAATATGGGATGATCTCACTCTCAGGCAGAAGCTGAAAAACAAGATCAGAAGAGCAAACACAAGTAGAACCTGAACTGGAATTGGCGTATTGCACCAAAGTAAAAGACTCTGGGTTGGGTTGGGGGGAGAATACAGGTCCTTCAGAGAACCTAGTGGGGGTTATGGTTGTATTGTTACATGGAAAACTGGGTGGAGTGGTATTGTTTTGGTATCTCTACCATGCTATTACTGAGGCTTGGTACCTGTTGCTTTTATTTTTTTGTGAAACTTCCTTCCTGCATATGGAGACCAGGAGACTTGAATCTGGATTCTTTATCATTAATGTGTGTACTTTGCTGGATGCACTACCACCCGACCCCTTTCCACAACTTTTTTTAAAAAAGTTTTTTATTATCTTTATTTATTTATTGGATAGAGACAGAAATCAAGAGGGAAGGGGGGATATAGAGAGGAAGAGGGACAGAGATATCTGCTGCACCGCTTCACCACTCACAAAGCTTTCCCCCTGCAGGTGGGGACCAGGGTCTCAAACCTGGTTCCTTGTGTATTGTAACATGTGCACTCAAACCATGTTCGTCACCACCCAGCCCCTTCTTTCCATGTCTTTCTTTGTCTCATCCACTAGAAGAAAGGGAGCAGGGTGGGGAAAGGCTGCTGAGAATGGTGGAATTGTACAGGCACCAAACCCCAGCAATAACTTACTGGCAAAAACAAATAAAATAGGATAGCTCAATTGTGAAGACTAAAATTCAATTTAGCATAGGCCAAGAAACTTAAAAATTAGATATACACTAATGCCTTACTAGATAGACATCAATAAACCTAGGCAATTCAGATAAGTGTTCTATAATTAGCTACTCAAATATTTTTTTTGGGGGGGAGACATCTCTTATTGGTGGTTTATTTTTTTAAATATTCTTTTATGGCCACCAACATTATTGCTGGGGCTCAGTGTCAGCCTTCACTTACATGGTATTGCATTTTTATTTCAGCTTACCAATAGTATTGTTATGATAGAGACCCATATCTCCTTTTCTTTTCTTTTTAATATTTATTTATTCCCTTTTGTTGCCCTTGTTGTTTTATTGTTATTATTGTTGTCGTCGTTGTTGGATAGGACAGAGAGAAATAGAGAGAGGAGGGGAAGACAGAGAAGGGTAGAGAAAGATAGACACCTGCAGACCTGCTTCACCTCCTGTGAAGTGACTCCCCTGCAGATGAGGAGCCGGGGCCTCAAACTGGGATCCTTATACTGGTCCTCATGCCGGTGCTTGTGCTTTGCGCCACCTGCACTTTAACCCACTGCGTTACCACCCAACTCCCTTCTCCTTTTATTTCTGTGAATGTACTGATAGCTAGCAGATTTTAATTCTGAAATTTCTTTTAGCACATGTGCAATGGAACACACATGTACAGACAAACATGTGAATTCACAATACTTTTTTTCAGCCATCTTTTTACATTTGTTCCGGCTATTGGGAAAGTGTATGGAGAACTTCTTGTATTTTATTAATAAGAACATGGCTGTTATCAGAAAAAGTGTGTCATGCTTTGTCAAGTGTTTTTATATACATTTCTCAACCTTAATCCTTACCTAAAACCTGTGTGACTGGCGGGTTTATAGTTCTACTTTTTTTTTTTTTTGCCTCCAGGGTTATTGTTGGGGCTCAGTGCCTGCACCATGAATCCACTGCTCCTGAAGGCCATTTTTTATTTTCCCTCTTTGTTGCCCTTGTTGTTGTAGCCTTGTTGCGGTTATTATTGTTGTTGTTGATGTCGTTCATTGTTGGATAGGACAGAGAGAAATCGAGAGAGGAGGGGAAGATAGAGTGGGGGAGAGAAAGAGAGACACCTGCAGACCTGCCTCACCACCTGTGAAGCAACTCCCCTGCAGGTGGGGAGCCAGGGGCTCGAACCGGGGTCCCCATGCCGGTCCTTGTGCTTTGCGCCATGTGTGCTTAACTTGTATAGTTCTACTTTAAGTCATGCTAATACTCAGATTTAAAACTTAATGCCAGCATTTTACTGGTACATTATTATATTTATTTAATGAGATTTTGTTGACAACTCAATGACTAAATATGCCCTTATGCCTTTTGGGTTATGCTATATAGCTTTAGATTTAGATGTTCCCCAACAGAGGCTTTGACATTTAGCAGAAACTTGAATTGCTATTGATGCTTTATGTTATGATGGAATAATTATTTCTGGACAAGCCTTCTTGACATAAAAACTGGAAAATATGTATGAGGAAACTCTTTCAGACTTTGGCAACAGGTCTTTGATCTTAAAAATCATGAAACAAGCTCCATAATTGTCCCTACTTTGTTCCTGAAAACAATTTCGTGAACTGGAGTCTAAACAGAATAGAGTACCCTGACTGTATTGAACTCAGAATTTAGTACTATTAAAATGGCTAGAATCTTCAGGTAGTATCCTAGAGAAAAAGAAGCTGTTTATAGCGGGGATTCCCACTTGTTTAAGTTTGTGGGGCCCTTGTGTATTCTTAGTAGAGGGCTGGTTTGTCTATGAGGTAGAAAGGCCTGGAGGTTTATCAGAGTGGCTGCCCCAGAGTTGGAATGGAATTGACGTAGTGAAGGTCTGCCCCAATATGTAACGTTTTCAAGTATTCAATGTCAGATTTTTCTAGTTATCTGATTCTTAGTTTTATTCACAATATTTAAAACAATTACATTGTAAATACTTATTTTTTTTTAATGGAATGATAGAAATAGAAAGAGGGAGAAAGCACAAATCAATCCATGGAGTTCTACTCGTGTTCTCTTTGTTGTCTGTAGTGTCAGGGATGGTACCTAGAACCTCTGAGGTGATCTACCACTAGCCACTTCCCTGGCCCTGTGAAGAATTTTTTAAATACATACTTTTATTAGTAATTTAACAGTGATTTACTTGATTATAATAGAGGTATAAGTCCACACTACTTCCACCACCAAAGTTCTGTGCTTCCACCCCCCCTCCATTAGTACCCACCATGGTTCTCCCAGGGGGCATAGATATGGGTTGACTATGTATATATTTTTTCTTTTCTTTTTTTAAGTTTATGCTTGTCAGTTCTCTATATTCCACATATGAGTGAAATCATCCCACTTCCTTACTTCACTATTCATAATCACTGCTACTCCCATCTGTTCAGTCCAGAAGACACTATATATATATATATATATATATATATATATATATATATATATTAGTGATTTAATAATGATTAACAAGCTTGTAAGATAATTGTAAAGGGTTACAATTCCATACATTCCCACCACCAGAGTTCTGTGTCCCATCCCCTTCATTGGAAGAGTCTCTATTCTTTATCCCTTTGGGAGTATGGGTCAAAATTCTTTATGGTGCAGAAGGTGGGAGGCCTGGCATCTGTAATTGCTTCTCTGCTGAACATGGACAATGGCAGGTTAATCCATATCCCCATGGTATTTTTTAAACTGCTGAGTTGTACTCCATTGAGTGTATGCCCTATGCTTTTTTAATAAGACTAATTAGTGCCTTTATTCCATTGTTAAAAGCTTCCCCTTGCCCCCTTGATAATTTAAACTTTTAATCAGGAAAATGAAAAGGCACACACCAGGAAGCACATGGGCCATTTGGGCAAAGATAGCTGACCACATGTGGAATTTAATGCCCATTTTTATTTGCTTCTTTTTTTAAAAATTTTATTTGTTATTGGATAGATACAGAGAGAAATTGAGAGGGAAGGAGACAGAGGGAGAGAGACACCTGCAGCTCTACTTCACTTGTGAAGCTTTCCCCCTGCAAGTGGGGACCAGGGGCTTGAACCCAAGGCTTTGTACATTGTAGTGTGTGCACTTAACCAGGTGCGCCACCACCTGGCCTGTTGTTAAAGTTCTGAGGCGCCAGCAGGCCGGGCTAGCTTCACGGCGGTAGAGAGAGACTCAGGGACACACAGCTGGGCTGAGAAGCTGCAGTTTAATCTTTATTCACAAACGGGCAAATCACCACACCATGTGCTTCCCCATCATTCTTCCTCCACGGCTGCTGCTGGGACTCTCGACGTCCTTAGCATAGGGGGCGGGGAGAAAGAGGGAGGCGAAACTAGTAAGGGCCAAACCAATTCTCTCAGAGTTGGGGGGAAGGGGGAACAAACCAATATGAAACATATCAAAGCTCTGCCTTTGGTTCCTTTCTGTGTCATACCCACACCTGTAAAAATTCTTGGTGCCCCTTCTTTTTTCTCTTTTCTATAAGGGAAACACCTGACTTCCTCAGGTGTTTTCCAGATTCTCTTCCCTCTTAGTAATGGTATAAAACCAAAGGTTTCTTGTCACAAAAGTTCTAGGTTTCAGTGGAACTGGAGTTCAGAGCTCTTCTGGCCATCTTCTAACATTTCTTCCTCTGTGAATATAAACCAGAATTCTTTTTGGGATGCAGAAGCAATTGCTTCTCCACTGGGCATGGATATTAGCCAGTCAGTCTATACTCCCAGCTATGAAGACATACTTTTAAGGACTAAAATTAATTTATCTTATATAAAATGTACTTGTTTGTCACAGAATTATGTTTAGACAAATAGTCATTTAAAAATAATCTAGGTGTAACCTAATGCTTATGCTTTATAAATGAAGGACTTGAGGCTCAGAGAGGCTGAAATTTGTTCAGAATTGTCCAGCACATTAATATCAGGACTGGAATTAGAACACCAGTCTTGTGAGTCTTAATCCACTGCTATTACATAAATTACGTTGTATTGCCTATCTCCTATTTTCCCTTAGTTCATGATCTCTACTAGTTTTCTAAATCATGCATTATTTTCCAGTCATTTTACATAAATATCTGTAGTATTAATCTTGTGATTTACACAAGAGTTTATTTTAAAAGGAGTTACTGAAAGGATTGAATTATATCAATACTTGTGCCAAACATATTGAGCTGTTCTGAAAAGCTACTTGTCTTTTCTGACCTAGATACATAGTTTCCAATTGTGGTAGAGGATGCCAGAAAGAGGAATGAGTGTTGGCAAGAGTTGGCGAATTCAATTATTGTATTATTGAATGGGCCAATATATTTCTTAATTTTTTTCTTTTTAATATTTATTTATTCCCTTTTGTTGCCCTTGTTGTAGTTACTATTGTTCTTGTTATAGATGTTGTCATTGTTGGATAGGACAGAGAGAAATGGAGAGAGGAGGGAAAGACAGAGAGGGGGAGACAAAGATAGACACCTGCAGACCTACTTCACCCCTGTGAAGCGACTCCCCTGCAGGTGGGGAGCCAGGGGCTTGAACCAGGATCCTTAAGCTGCTCCTTGCGCTTTGCACCACGTGTGTTTAACTGCTGCACTGCCGCTCGACTCTCTATTTCTTAATTTTTAACACCATTGTATATGTAATAATTTCTGTATTAATGTAACACTTGGTGAATTTATCCTTTATTTATCCTTGGTGAATTTATCCTTTACTTTTTCCAGTCAAAACCTGCTGCTTATGTTGCAAAGATGAGAACTAAATAATTTCATTTGTTTTAAAGCTGTTAATTTGTTTTTAACTCATGGGCATCCTGAGATGGGGTCAGTAGAATTAAACACATACACTTTATCTCCAAATAAGGCATGGCTCTTGCCATGCATGCTTTATTCTGTAGACTAACAGCAAATAATCGTGAGAACAGTGACACCATTTGAAGCTTTCTTACCAAGCTGTTGGTTTATCCTTCAGTATTAAGTGTACTGCAGGGGAGTACAGAAGGGTAGAGAATGCTTGAATATTTAACTGAGCTAGCCAAAATACTTTCCTTTTCTTTTGATCCATATTGTGAGTTCTGTGGATAGTCCAGTGACTTTTGTCACAGCCATTTAATGAGAACAAGATAATTAGCTCCTGAAGCATATTCAGATCAGTTACTACTTCATGTTTTATTATAATTTGAAGAATTGGATCTTAAATAGAGTTTAAAGATCACAGCAAGGATCAGAAAGATGTTTCAGCAAGTAGTAGAGTGCCTTCCTCCTTATTGTCACCACATGGGGATAGTGAAAGCCTTTATGAATGGCACAACTGTACTTTAAAAAAAATTAATTTATTTACTTTCCCTTTTGTTGCCCTTGTTGTTGTAGTTATTGTTGTCATTGTTGTTAGATAGGACAGAGAGAAATGGAGAGAGGAGGGGCAGGCAGAGAGGGGAAGAGAAAGATAGACACCTGCAGACCTGCTTCACCAGCTGTGAAGTGACTCCCCTGCAGGTGGGGAGCTGGGGGTTCAAACCGGCATCCTTTGCCGGTCCCTGCACTTTGCCCCACATGCACTTAACCCACTGTGCTACTACCCGACTCCCACAACTGTACTTTGAACTCTTTTTTTCTCACTCTGTATTCCCTCACCCTAAAAATAGAAAACAAAATTGGATTAGAGAGGTGGCACATTACATTGAAGGGGGGGGAATATAACACCACAAAGTAAAATACACAACTGCTTATTGATTGCTCATATAGTCAGTGGTATGAATTGGAAAAGGTACTAGAGTGGAAGATGGTGCGGTGGATAAAGCACCGGACTCTCAAGCATGAGGTCCATAGCTCAGTCTCTGGCAGCACATGTACCAGAGTGATGTCTGCTTCTTTCTCCCTCTCCTCCTGTCTTTCTCATTAATAATAAATAAAATGTTTTAATTTTAAAAAAAGAAAAGGTACTAGTGACCTGGTCCCAGTTCTAAAGATAGCTATGTCAATGTGTGATCTTACACAATTTATTTAACATCTTTATATGCTTGTGACTTTATGTATTAAGAGATTATGAAATAACGTTATAGAGAACTTCTTTTCTACTACTTTACAGACTATTTGAGGATTAAATATATTGCTGCACGAGAAAATATTTTGAGAAATTTGATTTTCTATTTTGTGTCAAGGACTATTCTTTTTATTATTATTTTTATTATTGTTATTTTTAAATTTTATTTATAAAAAGGAAACACTTGACAAAACCATAGGATAAGAGGGACACAACTCCACACAGTTCCCACCACCAGAACCTCGTATCTCATCCCCTCCCCTGATAGCTTTCCTATTCTTTATCCCTCTGGGAGTATGGACCCAAGGTCATTGTGGGATGCAGAAGGTGGAAGGTCTGGCTTCTGTAATTGCTTCCCCACTGAACATGGGCATTGACAGGTCGATCCATACTCCCAGCCTGCCTCTCTCTTTCCCTAGTGGGGCAGGGTTTTGGGGAATCAGAGCTCCAGGACACATTGGTGGGGTTGTCTGTCCAGGGAAGTCTGGTTGGCATCATGCATCTGGAACCTGGTGGCTGAAAAGAGAGTTAATAAAGCCAAACAAACTGTTGACTAATCATGAACCTAAAGGCTAGAATAGTGCAGATGAAGAGTGGCGGCGGTGGGGGGGTGTCTCTGTTTTGTAGATAGCTAGTAAGAATGTTTTAGATATATACCAAAGGGCCTGTGGCTATGCTAGTTTTTTTTTTTTTTCTTCCCCTGATCCTGAAATCTGATATGCAGGTGGATCCAAGTTATTGTCTGGGGAGATAATATCATGGCTGGAAAAAGGACCAGAAAGCTGGATCAGGGAAAAGAGTAGCTCCCAAATATGGGAAAGGTGTATAAATATTGTTGACTGTAAACCCCATCGATTTGATGTGATCTGGGGTCCACATTCTGTTTAGGAGCCTATGTGACCTCTGCATCCCTATAGATCTGAGCTCACATTCTATGGTCATAAATAGGAACATTCCAAGCTGCCCCAATATCAGGACCCATCTTCCTCAGGTATAGCATGGAGTATGTTGTCCAGCCTCCCTTCTGAGGATGGAACATTCTCGACCGTTGTTGATCTATATTGAGGACAAGGTGCTATGGGGGCCCACAAAGGGGTCTATTCTGTTGTTCCTGATAGAGATGACCAGTAACAATGGAGAGAGGGATTTATTTGAGGTCTAGGCCCATCATGTCTGTTTGGGAATCTCAGGACTCCCTAACTAGGGCCCCAGCTGATGGGGTGGCCTGATAGTGACTAAAGAGTCATTGTTAAAGTATGCCAGTCTCTTGCCCTTATTCAGCTTTTGCAGGTCAAGGACTATGCTAAGTATACAAAACAAAGAGAAAGCATAAGCAAGGTAAAAATATCATATGTCATTGGTAAATTCCATGGAGAGAAATACAACAGAGGCATGCTGGAGGAAGGATTGCTGTTTTATATAGGATAATCAAGGATGGATTCACAATAAGGCGATACTTGAGCAGATGTTAGAGAAAAGTAAAAGAGTTAGTTATATAGATAATCTTATATAAAGTAGCAGGTATAATAAAGGTTCCCAGATAGGATCATGAGGGAATTGTTTGAAAGAGAGCCGTGGAGTCTGAGTCTTAAGAAGTTAACTGGAATCAGATTTAAATTCGGCTTTATAGGCTCTTGTGAAATGTTTTAGTCTTAAGACTGAAAGGTTAATCATGTGACCTATTTTACTATTGTTATTATTTATCTACTGAACTGTGGCCTTGCACATGTGCGATTTCACTACTGGGCTGTCTTTTCATTCAGATTAAAACAGAAGAGCGAGAGGCACCATAACAGTGGAGCTGTTCCACATGGTGTCTGGGCTCATACCTGTACTGTTTGCTTGGTAATTGAATCATCCTAATAAACTGTTGTTATGTGCCACGGAGAAGAGAGAGAGAAGGTCCGGAGCGAAGAGGGAACACAAATCTTTATTTGCGCTGGCACCTCAGAGTTGGGTGCTAGAGAAGCAGGTTGGGCCACGTGGAGGTAGCGAAAATGGCCGCCTCACGCAGTAACCTTTCCTGCATCTGAACACCAAAGTGAAGTGCTGGCAAGAGAGCGAGGTGTGGAATAAGGGCTTTTATAGGAGCAGCTTCCAAGAGAATGGGAAGGGGGAGGAGTAACCATAGCACTCCAGGATAGGATAATAACTCTCGTGAGAATGGGAGGGGGGAGGAGTAACCAAAGCACTCCAAATATCGCGGGGAAATAGACAATGCCCTGAGGGCACAACAGGGCAAAACAGGCACTCCGAGAATGTCCCAACTCTCACTGGAACTAGCAGTAGCCTGAGGGGACAACATGGCAGATGTGACTGCATCTGCACAATTTCCCAGCATCTCCCCCTTTCCTTTTACCTAATGCCCAGGGCAACAGTATGTCAGTCTATGAAAAATCAGCGACGTGAAGGGAAGGAAGCTGCTGTAAAATTGTCTAAAGTGTCCAAAGGGTATACCAGCAAGTCCAATAGAAGTCTCAGTGCAAAGTAGGCGACTAGGGGGAGAAATGGCAGGGGATGAAATGCTGCATGAGGAAGGTCAGCCTCTGGAATTCCTCTGTGAGCTGGAACCGCCAAAACGTGACAGGTCAAAGCAGAAGCAGGAAAGGCAGACAGGCAGTAAAAAGTTCTGTCCTTGGAGTCTGTGAATCGGGTTCTTCAGATCGCATCATGTGACATCTAGGGTTTCGGGGTGGTTGTGCCACTGTAGTCGTGCCATCTAGTGGGTGATGTCAGGGTGTGCAGGGGTCCAGATGTTTTTTTTTTTTTTTTGGGGGGGTTCCTGTGGAAGAAACACAAACAATCTGCTTCTCATGGTTAACAGGGCATCTGATTTGAATGCTTTATAGAAAAAGAGGTTTGGTGCCTTAGCCAACTGAGTATTGGGGGATGTATCTTTCCTATTCATTTATTATTATTATTTTATATTATTTGTCATGGCAGTCAGCCGTTATCTGGAAGGTCCTGGGTGATTCGTGGGGAAAAAGAACTTATCTTTTAACAAGGACTCTAAGGTGTAGGGAAGCGGGAACTTTTATCTCTCTCTCTCTCTTTTTTTTTTTTTTTTTGTATTTTGCCTTTTGTTGCCCTAGTTGTTTTATTGTTGTAATTATATTGTTGTTATTACTGATATTGTGGTTGTTGGATAGAACAGAGAGAAATGGAGAGAGGAGGGGAAGACAGAGAAGAGGAGAGAAAGAGACACCTGCAGACCTGCTTCACCGCCTGTGAAGCGATTCTCCTACAGGTGAGGAGCCAGGGGCTCAAACTGGGATCCTCAAGCCGGTTCTTGCACTTAGTGCCACCTGCGCTAAACACGCTGCGCTAAACACGCTGCGCCACCGCCCGATTCCCAGGAACTATCTTTTAACATAAATTCTATGGCCATGCCAATAGCAACCTTGAGGGCACATATGGCTCCCCACATGTCCCCCTTTCTTATATCATGTTTTGATGTTTGGCGGACTTTGTTTTGTGGCAGGGCGGACTGTGCCTGTCTTAGGTTGGGGATCAGCCTTCCGTCTTACCCGTCATTGGAACACCTGGTCATTTTTGCCCAGTAGTACCAGGTGCCCTGTTTTAGGTTGATTGGATAGCGCTAGTTTCCCTTTTACCCGTCATTGGCTAGCCAGTCCTCTACATGGTGGATATTCTGATGGAGGGGGCAAATCCTCCACAGCAACTCAATATTCTGCCATGTCCAGCCTATGATAGTGAGTTTGTATAGGTTGCATCTTTATGGCATCAATCTGTTGTTGCAAAAAGGCCATGAGCTTATTAAAAATTATAGGGCCGTGGTCTGGGAGGTGTCGCAGTGGATAAGGCATTAGACTCTCAAGTGTGAGGTCTCAAGTTCGATCCCTGGCAGCACATGTACCAGAAAGACAATGCCCTGAGGGCACAACATGGCAAGAAACAGGCACTCCGAGAATGTCCCAACTCTCATGGGAACTAGCAGTAGCCTGAGGGGACAACATGGCAGACTGCATCTGCACAATTTCCCAGCAGTAAACTATCTATCTGGCTTCCAAAAATTTAAATTCTATAAATATCACATAGATTGCAGGTGTATATCACTATATATTAACATCCACGTATATTACATCTTGTTCATCCCTGAACATCTAATTTAGAATTTACAGGGGACATTCTGAGCTATTACTGGGAATAAGCTATGTGGGAAAGCAAGATAAGATAAAAGTGAAGAGTTTGGTGATGGATTGGATGGGGGTGAGGGAGGGAAGTGTTAGAGCATGAGAAATTCCCAAGTTTTTAGCATAAGCTGTTGAGGACATTGCTTTCAGTTGAGGCAGACATTCTCAGGGCTATGTCTTTTGTATTTTGAGGCTGAATGGAGCAAGATCTTTGACTGAGGGGGAAGGTCAGGAGTTGGCTTGGGATACGTTAGGCTCAAGATACTTATTAGATACCCAGATAAATACGTTACTTACATATTTGAATGTGGGTCTGGAACCCATGTCATATAAATGTAGGACTCTTCAGTGTACAGATGGCCTTTAAAGTCTTAAGCCTAGGTGAATTTGCCAAGGAGGTATATAAGATTGTCAAGAGATTTAAGTATGAGGGCTAAGTTCTGAGTTACTCTAGCATTTAGAAGTTTGGAGATAGAAAAAAAGGAGACAGTAATATATGAAATAGTAGAATTAAGAGGCAGGTATATTAGAAAGCAAAGAAAATAAAATGTTTCAAGTAGGAAATCTTGCCACCTTATTTCTTAGAGGTTGACTACAAGAGAACTGAAAATTGTTCACAGCATTAAATACCATGGAAGTCCTAGGGGACTTTGACAAGAATTTTTCAATAGAACATTAGGGCAAAAGGGTAATTGAAATTACTTTAAGAGAGTAGGAGGAGAGGAAATAGAAACCAAAAGTGTAAAATTAAGAATTTTGGCCTCAAAGGGGCAGAGAATTGGACTGTAGGGAGACAAGAAGTTAAGGAAAATGTATGTGTGTGTGTGTGTGTGTGTGTGTGTGTGTGTGTGTGTAAGTAAGTGAGAGAAATAGAGAGGAGAGAAGGGGAGAGGGTGGTAGAGGATTACTGGAATGATCCTTGAACAGGTAAAAGTAGAATAGTTTAAGTAGGGCTTGAATTTAGAGGTTTGCATATGATAGGAATAGCAATCGTTCATAATAACAAGTAGAGAAAAGACATAATAAGATTGCTGTTTTCCATAAAACAGAAAGCTGGGTAACCAGTCAGATATGATACGGGAAAAGTAGTTAAGAAGTAAGGCACAAAAGATGTGAAATAATTAATGCAGAAGTAAGACACTATAGCACCACCCCAACCATCATGAAGCATCTCATGTGGTTACCAGGAACCCCAAGGCTGGTCCTCACATAGGTAAAGTGTATCTGCTACTGGGTGAACTATTCCCTAGCTCTTCCAATGTACTGTTTAGTTTATTTGTTTTTATATTGCACCATCACCACCATCATCATCATTATTTTGGTTGTTTTTTCCCTGGAAGCAATCATAAGGACAGGGATTTTTGTGCTCACAACTATAATGGGCATAATGATTAATGATTTGTTGAGATGTGTTAAATTATTGGTTCTTTCACCAAATGAGCTAGCTAACTGGATGTTTTGTTATCTACAGTTTTGTCACTTTTCGGTCAGGAACTGGAAAGAGGTAGCTCCATCCATTTATTTCATTGAGGAAATGTGTTTTTCTGTTACCTTTTCCTTTGCTTACTTGGTAACTTAATTTTGCTCAGTGATAGCTAGTATTCAGAAAACATTTTGCTTCTACAGAACTGACCTGTAGCATCTGTTAATAAGGATACTTGTTCAAACTGTTACTTGAGAAAGGACTTTTTGGCCTGTGTCTGTGCTGCATGACTTCAAACACTATAAAGTGGGATAGGGATGATACTTGGATTTTTGGAGTGGACATATATTGATAGAATTAGGATTTCAGTAGCTTACCCAATGTGCCTTTTAAAGTATGAAAGTATAGGAAATTTTCAGAGGAAATTTTGATTAATCTTTATATTCCTTTCACTACCACGCATAGTACCAGCTACAGAACAGGTGATTAATTAGTATATATCCATTTTATATAAACAGTGTGCAATTTAAAACAATCCTCTTGGTGTACCTTTTTCTAATTTTATCTTGATCATTGTTAATATAATATAGTAGATGTATAGAATTTTTTCATAATAAAAAGCTGAGCTTGGGCATTTTGGTTTTTACATAGTTTCCTTTAAAGAAGGTATATTACACATGTTCTGGGAGGTGACGCCGTGGATAAAAAATTAAACTCAAGCATGAGGTTCTGAGTTCAATCCCTGGCAGCACATATACCAGAGTGATGTCTGGTTCTTTCTCCTCCTACTTTCCTATTAAATAATCTTAGAGAGAGAGAAGAATATGTCAGTATTACCACTTTTTAAAGTTTTTATTGTTACTGTTTTGAGAGTTAAAATGTTGGATTCATGTCTCAGTGCAGCATACTACATGTGTTTTTATATTTTGCCACGTGCCTGTGACTCTTTTTCATTCTTTGTTTTCAGATATATGTTTAGAGAGAGACACAGAAAGAGAGAGAGACATCACAGCACTAGAGCTTCCTCTCATGCCATAGCACCTCTCATGTGGTGCCTTGAACCCAGGTTCTGCACATGGCAAGTCATATAACCTACTGGGTGAGCTATCAACCTGTTCCTACCTGGGATTTAAAAAATAGAAATAAATTTTATTTAAATATTTTGCCTTAATTTTTAATAATTCTGTGCTTCTTTAGTTACATAAAATTTCCTGTATTTGAGTTTTATAGTTTATATATAGAAAGCATAGTCATTCTTCAGTTTTGAGATTTGCTTCAAGGAAGAGTCTAGGACCTTGAGATAACAGCTGGGAGGATACCTTCTTTGCCATGATTGTGACGTCAACCCCTGATGTGCCACACGGGTATACTGTGGCACTGGGGGGCTGCTTTGGGGACCCCTCCATATGTATTTATTATGTATAATGTGGAAAAGTTGGCTTGCAGCAGTGAAGCTCTGGTGATGACCAGAAACAAAAGCAGAAGGGTCTAATGTTCACACATGCAAAACCTGACTTTCAGCATCTGAAGTCTTAGCCTTTAAAGATCAATTTAAAAAGTGATACAAAAATAGCAAGACAGTCCATGGCAGAAAACTGGTGAGTTAGAATTCCTTAAAAATAGTAATATTTTATATACATAGGACAGTTGATGCTATGAGGATGAAAAGGCAAACCATAAACAGAAAATTTAAATGCAAAAAAAAAAAAAAAAAACACCATATCTGGTAAAGGACTGGCATCTAAAATGAGAACTTCTCAAATATATATCCAGAAAATAGTCTAATTAAAAATAAGTGGGTAGAAGATCTGAGCAGACACCTCATCAAAGAAAACATGTAGATGGAAAAATAAAACATATGATTCATCACGTCATCTGTCACCATGAAACTTCACATTAAAACAGTGCCATTATATGCTTGTAAGAACGAATGTCTAAAGTGCAAAATTTTGGCAGCACCAAATGCTGATGAGGGTGCAGATGACTCGGAGCTTTCATTTATTACTGGTGTTACTGGTGGTGTAAAATACAACCACTTGGATGGAATACAGTGTGGAAATATCTTAAAAATCTAAATATAGTTTTGTCATGTAGTCCCACGATGATGCCCATTGGTATTTACCTGAATTAGCTGAAAATTTAGGTTTACATAAAATTCTGTACTCCAGTGTTTATAGTAGCTTTATTGCTAATTGACAGTACTTAGAAATAAGCTCAGGGAGTCGGGCTGTAGCGCAGCGGGTTAAGCGCAGGTGGCGCAAAGCACAAGGACCGGCATGAGGATCCCGGTTTGAACCCCGGCTCCCCACCTGCAGGGGAGTCGCTTCACAGGCGGTGAAGCAGGTCTGCAGGTGTCTATCTTTCTCTCCTCCTCTCTGTCTTCCCCTCCTCTCTCCATTTCTCTCTGTCCTATCCAACAACGACAACAACAATAATAACTACAATAATAAAACAACAAGGGCAACAAAAGGGAATAAATAAATAAAATAAATATTAAAAAAAAAGAATAAGCTCAGATGCCTTCAGCAGGTGAATGGATAAATAAGCTATGGGCAATGTAATATAATTTAGTAATAAAGAGAAATGACATTGTGGAGAAGCTGCACTGCTGTGCTGTGTAATGTTTGAAATGGGGACATTAATAGGTAAAGCACAGATTTTTAGGGTGTGAAACGCTTCTATATGATTCTACAGTGGTGAATTTGTGTCATTACACATTTGTCAAAACCCATAGATTGACAATCTAAAGAGTGAGCCCTAGGGTAAACAATGGATTTTAGTTTATAATAATGTTTAGCTTTATTTTAATACAAATATAGCTAGCTAAACAAGAAATATTGATAATTGTGGTTGGGGAGAAATGTTATATGGAATTCTAACATCCACTCAGATTTTTCAGAAATTCTAAACCTGCTCTAGAAAAATGTCAGTTTAAAAAACAGTGGTTGATTTAAAAAAAAGAAAGATACGCACACATTTGCATATATTTGCTACCCCCCCCCCATAATGGCACACACTTTTGTACGTTCTCCTTGCTATATTATATAATGCTAATATTTTCAAAGCTGTTTTTTTCCAGAGAAACGTATACATATCTATAAACAAAGTAGTTTGATATTTGAGAATTTTTTTCTACCTCTGAAGCCATTTATTGACTGTACACTATTTGGCAAATCCTTTAACTTGTTTATTTTTGGAGAATTTCTTAGATTTTGTTTTAAATGAGCTAATATTCCTCTATACTTTTCTTTTTTGAATTCCACATTCAGATACAAAACAAAAATTATAAATAAGCATTTTTAAATGCCTGTTTTTCCTTCTTGTAGGTATATTCCGTAAAACAAACTTTTAAAGTATATTTGCTGTATTGACTCTGAGCTGTCAGAGGACTCAGGCTTATGAGGAAGTACTATCACACAAAACAGTGTCTGCTGAAGACAACAAGAAAGAAGGGAAAGGATCGAAGAAAGAAGCTAAAACACTTTAAAGAACCATGGTAAGTTATTATTTGCATTTTTAAAATTTTAGTTACAAAAATTATAATACTTTAGAATGGGGAAGTGTTTAACAGTGAGAGCAAGTGAAAAATAATGGCATTATGGTGGCTGGTAGTGCAGCAGGTTAACCGCATATGGCGCCAAGCCCAAGGAACTGCATAAGGATCCCTATTCGAGTCCCCAGCTCCCCACCTGTAGGGGGTTAGCTGCATGAGTGGTGAAGCAGGTCTGCAGGTGTCTATCTTTCTCCCCTCCCCATCTTCCCCTTCTTTATTTTTCTCTGTCCTATCCAACAACGACGACATCAATAACAACAATAACAATCACAGCAACGATAAAAAAAAAAAAACCCAAGGGCAATAAAATGGAATAATGTCCTCCAGGAGCACCGAGCCCCAGCAATAACCCTGAAGGCAAAAGAAAAAGCATTATATTGGCTCTAGTGTATCAAACAGAGATAGTATTATTTAAGCAAATGAGTTTAGATTTATTATACATCCTTTAAACTGCCAGATAGAGCCCCATAATCCCACAGATCATATTTTTAATTAAATTTTTCTTATTTTATTTTTTTAATTGATGGGAATTAATAGTTTTCAGTAAATACAGTTGTTGGTACATGTGTAAAATTGCTTCAAAATACTCACCCACAGCATAGGTCCTCCTTCACCATCATGTACCAGGACCGATAGGGAGGAAGCTTCACAAGTGGTGATGCAATGCTGCAGGTGTCTCTCTCCCTCTTGATCATATCCCTTCCCTCTCAATTTCTTTGTGCTTCTGTCAAACAAACAAAAAAAAGAAGCAAAAGAAAAAAGAGGACATTGAGTGTGGTAGACTCAGAATGCCGACACCAAATATCTGTAATAACTCTGGTGGGAGTGAAATACAATAAAATAAAACAAAATATATATTGAGTGTATTGGAGTCACTGAACTATCAGGGAAACTTGTTTTATCTTTTCTTTCTAACCAGAACACTGCTCAACTCTGGCTTATGGTAGTACTGGGGTTGAACCTGGGACTTCAGAGCCTCAGGCATGAAAATCACTTATATAACCATTATACTATCTCCCCTGCTCAAGTTTTTGTTTTATTTTATTTTATGTTTATTCATTTGTTAATACCAGAGAGGAGAGGGAGAGAGGAGAGAGAGGGAACCAGTGCCAGGAACTCCAGGGATCAAATTCCAGTACTTCAACGCTTCAGAGTATAGTCCTATGATTTACCTACTACGCCACCTCCTGGACACAGCCTTGTGATTTTTGTGGGGAATTCATATTTAAATTTGGATTTGAGCTGTTAGATGAAAACATATTTTGGGTACCTAGTTTTTTCATTAGTAAAATAAGCCAAAATTTTCCACTGTTGTGTTTTTGACTCTGGAGACTTCTGTGTGATTCCCCTCCCCCCCAAGTATAAGTTAGAAAAGACTTGTGAAAGATGTTACAAGTGAAAGAACAGCACAGAATATTAGTTTCCACCCATGTAGAATTATCTTTTCTTCTCATTTACCTATTAAAGTCTTGATATACCTACAATATAAAATAAGCAACATTCACACAGACTCAAAAGTTAGCAGGAGTGAAATTATAAAAAACCAGAGCAAAAGTCAGTGAAAGAAAAAATAAAGATGGCATAAAAGATACAGTGAAGTCATGAACTGCTTGAAGGATAAGAAAATAAGTTCCGGGAGTTGGGCGGTAGCGCAGCAGGTTAAGCGCAGGTGGCGCAAAGCGCAAGGACCGGAGTAAGGATCCGGTCTAAGCCCCCTGGCTCCCCACCTGCAGGGGAGTCGCTTCACAGGCGGTGAAGCAGGTTTGCAGGTGTCTATCTTTCTTTCCCTCTCTCTGTCTTCCCCCATCTCTTTCCATTTCTCTCTGTCCGAACAATGACATAAATAACAACAACAATAATAACTATAACAAGGGCAACAAAAGGGAAAATAAATAAACATAAAAAAATTAAAAAATTTAAATAAAAAAAAAAGTTCCTTGTAAGAGTCACTAAAGAGAGAGAGGAGAGGAGAGGAGAGGAGAGGAGAGGAGAGGAGAGGAGAGGAGAGAGACATAACAAAATCAGAAATGAGAATGTGGGAGATAGCATAATGGTTGTACAAAAAGCTTCAAGCCTGAGTCTTCGGAGTCCAGGTTCAATCTCCATCCCTCTGCCCCTCTGTAAGCCAGAACTTAGCAGTGCTCACTGGTGGAAAAAAGAAAAAAGAAAAGAAAATCAGAAACTAAAGAGACAAATTACAAAAGAAACCCCAGAAATACAAAGGAATATAAGAAAGATTATATCTGTGTAGACAGTTTGATAACTTAGAAGAAATGAACACATTTTTCAGAGCTATATAGTTTCCCAAGCCTGAACCAGGAGGAAAGAAATAGCATAAACAGAACCAGAAGGAAATAGATAAACTAAAAAGACCAAGCACTAATGCATACACGGAATCAGTAATTAAGAGTCTCCCCAAGAACAGAACACACAGGCCCTTAAGGATTCACTGATAAATTCTTTGAGTTTCAAAGAAGAACTAATACCTCCCTCAAAATTATTTCCAAAATATATAAAGAAATCATACAATAGGACTAATCCCTAGCACCACCATAAGCCAGAACTAAAGTCATATATTGGATGTTTTCATTCGTGTGAGATACAGGTAACTAAAACAAGTGAATAAGTACTCTTAGATCCTCATAACCTCGTTGGTTATTGGAGGAAACAAGGAATGAAGAGGGGTCAGGTAGGTGTGGTGATACATATATATGGAGAGAGGTGTGAAAATATTTATTCCTAAAATTGTATAAGCTCATGTTAATTTAAAAAAACTTACTGGAGAAACTGTTTGTCATGAACCTAGAGAAGAATTAGACTCTTTCAACCTAGCTGTCTGATAAAGTGTTGATAAAATTAATTATATATACAGTTTAAAAGTAGCATATACATAGAATGTGGCTTGTGTCAACCTTAATTAAAACCTGAATGAAGCATCTCATATTTTTCTGTGGTGTTTAGTATAATGAAGATTTATTTCCCATTTCTAAGCAATATTATTTAAGATCTTTTGACAATATTATGAGCTCACTTACATATATTTGTATGCTACCTTTTCCAGATGACATGTATTTTACTGAAGTAATTTTTTTTTTCTATCTGATAGAGATCTATTCGATCTTTTGCCAATGATGATCGCCATGTTATGGTGAAACATTCAACAATCTATCCTTCTCCAGAGGAACTTGAAGCTGTTCAGAATATGGTATCTACTGTTGAATGTGCTCTTAAACATGTCTCAGATTGGCTGGATGAAACAAATAAAGGCACAAAAGCAGAGGGTGAGACAGAAATAAAAAAGGAAGAGCCAGAAGCTCATTCCAAGTGAGTGTAATCTGATATATACTAGTTTCTGTGTAAGTTAAATAATTGTTCACTTCATATTTTAATTGTGTTTTGGAATTTCCAGACTTTTTTTATTGTAATAAAATATATGTAACAAAATTTGTTGTCTTACTGTTTTTTGGTGAAGTTTCATTGTCAGTGCATTTAGGTCTTTTTAATCCATCTTCTGAAGTTTGCTCTTAAAGGTGGGGTAAACTTTTGGAAAGTGCTCTAGTAAATGTTTGCTGTCAATTTGTTTTAAATGTCTTTGAAGGGTAATGTGCCTTATTCTTTCATTTGGACTTCTAAAATATATATATGAGAGAGGATAACCAGAACACCACTCTGCCTTTTTCTTTTTGTGTGGTGCTGGAGATCAAACCCAGGGCCTCATACAATCAAGGCATGTGCTGCATCACCACTAAATTTATTTTTATGAGTGATTTAGTAATGGTTTACAAGATCATAAGATTACAGAGGTAGGGCTGGGGAGACAGTGTAACTAATGGTCGTGCAAAAGACTTTCACGCCTGTCACTCTGAGGTCCCAGGTTGAATCCCCAACCCCACCATAAAGCAGAGCTGAGCAATTCTCTGGTCATTCTCTGTGTCTTTCTCTCTGTATCTCTCTTTCATTAAAATAAAATATTTTTAGGAAAAAAAAAGATATCAAAGGTATAGTTCCTCACTGCCCCCCCCCCACACACACACAATTCTGTGAGAATGGCATATACCTCACCTCCCTGTTCTTTCCCCCTCCCAGGGAGAACCACAATAGTCTACACAAAGTCTTAGTAACTGATTAAAAAAAAGTTCATGTGTTTCACTTCTTTATATTGCACATATGAATAAAATCATTGGGTCGTTATTCATAGAAATACAGTTCACCTTATAGCAGATACATTACTATGGCAATAAGAGTCCTTGAACACAAACTCCAAATCAAAGTACTTGAGGATATATATGATAAGAAGGATGAGAAAAGGGGCCAAATGGTTAAACACACACATTACAGTGTACAAAGATACAGATTCAAGCCCTTGGTCCCCACCTACAGGGGGGAAGCTTTATGAGTGGTGAAGCAGGGCTGCAGGTCCCTCTCTCTCTCTGTCTCTGTCTGTCTCTCCCTCCCTCTCTCTCATTTTAAATTATTTTATTTATTTTTGAGAGAGATGCAGAGAGAAAGACAGAGAAATAACAGAGCACACTCAACTCTGGCTTATGGTGGTGCGGGGGATTTGAACCTGGGACTTTGGAGCCTCAGGTGTGAGAGTCTCTTTGCATAACCATTATGCTATCTACCCCTGCCCTCTCTCTTTTCATCTTTCTTTCTCCCTCCCTTCTCAATTTCTCTCTTGTCTATTGATAGATAGATAGATAGATAGATAGATAGATAGATAGATAGATAGATAGATAGTTAATGTGAGACATTAGAAAAAAGGATGAGAGGGGCCTGGTGGTGGCGTACTTGGTTGAGCGCACATGTTACAGTGCTCAAGGACCAAGGTTCAAGCCCCCAGTACCCACCTGCAGGGGGAAAGCTTCACAAGTGGTGAAGTAGGGTTGCAGGTGTCTTCTCTCCCTCTCTGTCTCCTCCCTTCTGCTCAATTTCCAGCTATCTCTATCCAATAAATAAAGACAATAAAAAAGTTTTATTAAAAAAAAAAAGAAAAAAGGGATGAGAATAACAAAAGATGCAAGATTAAAAATACTAGAGAGAAAAATAACATTTAACAAGACAGGACTGTATACACATGTATATGTATTATACACAAAAGCATTATACATCTAATTTATATATGAATACATCTAAGAGAATCTTAAACTGTTCTTAACAGTTCTTTGCATGAATATCCTGTCAATTTCTTTTTAAAAAAATTTTTATTACCTTTATTCTTTTTATTGGATAGAGACAGCCAGAAATTGAGAGGAATGGGGAGATAGAGAGGGAGAGAGACAGAGAGACACCTGCAGCCCTGCTTCAACACTCCTGAAGCATACCCTCTGCAGGTAGGGACCAGGGACTCAAACCTGAGTCCTTGTGAACTATAACATACGTACTTAACCAGGTGTGCCAACACCCGGCCCCCCTCTGTCAATTTCTTACTCCTCATATTTTAAAGTCGTCTCATATTTCTGTGACTTGTGTTACAGTGTATCACCTTGTTGAGTTAAATGTTCCTTGTTTCTTTCTCTGTGGCACTCCATTCAGTTAACTATTGCAAGGCAGGTCTAGTAATGACAAATTCTTAATTTTTATGTCAAGTACTGTTTTGATTGCTCCTTCATATTTGAATGATAGTTTTGCAGGGTAAAATACATGTGATTGACAGTTGTTGTCTTTTAAAACCTTTAATACAGTACTCTCTCCTGGTCTCCATGGTTCTTGAAGAAAAATCTGATACAAGTTTGACTATAGTTTCTTTATAAGTCACATTCTTCTTTTCCTTAGGATCTTGTAAAATTTCTTCCTTGTCTTTAACTTTAGATAGTTTCACAATAATGTCTCTTAGTGTATGTGAATTTGGGAATTCTCTTTCCTTCCAGAACATTTACATCCTGACCATATCCCAGATTTGGAAAAAAATCTGCTTTTATTTCTGACTATAGTTTCTGTTCCCTTCTTTCTGTCTTCTGAGACCCCTTCTGATACTTGCTTTTCTAATGAGGTCTTCAGTGTCTTGAAGAATTGGCTCATTTTTCCTAAACTTTTTAACCCGTCGATTTTAAAAGTCAGAGTGGTTATTTTAGCTTCTGTTTCTGATATTCTGTCTTCTACATGGTTAAACAGATTCCTTGACTTACTATTTGAGACCAGAATGCATTCACAATGTCTTCACACCTGGTAGCTCTGTTTCATGTTTTCCATTTTTCTATCCATCCATTGAGTCTTTGAGATCATAGATTTCTTTCTTAGCTCATTTCTTCATATAAAATTAAGAGCTTTGTATTTCTTTAAATTTCTGTTATTGGTGTTGTTACTGTTATTGCTATTGTTGTTGCTGCTGCTGTTATTGATGTTGGATAGAACAGAAAGAAATTGAGAAAGGAGGGGAAGACAGAGACAGGGAGAGAAAGATAAGACACCTGCAGACTTGCCTCATTTGCAAAGTGACCCCTTTACGGGTGTGGAGTGGGGTTGGGGGCTCAAACCAGGATCCTTGAGCAGGTCCTTGTGCTTGGCACTTGATGTGTGCTTAACCCAGTACATTACTGCCCAGCCCCACAGTGTTGAATTTCTATCCCCTCCCTTCACCCCTGCTCCTGCTATCCACACACAATAATCATTAACCTTCAGATAGTGATGTTTCTTTACCAGAAATCTCAGCTCTTATCTGAAGAAATCTGTTATTTTGTTGTAATACATTTTTTTCTGGGGGAGAGCTGATTTCTCCAGATCAAGTTGCCATAACTCCACTCCAGAAGTTTTCTGCACTTAGACTTTTAAATATAGTTCTTAATGTATATCCTTTTGATAGTCTCTGTAAATTCTTTCCACTTTGTGAATCAGTCCTAGATTGATCAGTTATCAGTGATTCTTGCCACATGGTGAAACTCAAAAAGAGGACAGATTGTGTCTTTGCTTTGTATAAAGATGTATACTCATCCTCCAAGAACAGAGCTATGTTCTGGAAATAGAATTTTGCTCCTGAGGTATGCTAAAGCAGTACAGAGGGCACAGCCAGTTAAGCATTCAGATCACCATGTGCAAGGACCTGAGTTCTAGTCCTTACTCCCCACCCACACAGGGGCTGCTTCATGACCAGTGAAGCATGTCTGCAGGTGTCTTTCTCTCCCTCTATTTCCCCTCCATTCTCAGTTTCTTTGTCCTGTCCAATTAAAAAAAAAATGGGAAAAGGGAAGGGGTAGATTGCATAATGGTTATGCTGAAAAAAGTTGAGTTGGAGTGGTGAAACCCTGACAGTGACAAAAAAAAAAAAACCCTAATTTAAAGAAGTTTAGGATTTTGTTCTCGAGTTTATGCAACATTCTAAATTTGGATCATTTGCTTTGTTATACCTCTTGTACTTAAATTCAGGACTGAAGTAAGACTTAACCATGCTCTTATTTTCTGCATAAGACAAAGTATATTATTATTTGGGTATTACATCTTAGAAAGAACTAATAATAGATAAATAATAATGATAAAGAACTAGTTAATAACAGCTACCACTTGTGTTACTTTTTTCCTCTTTTTTTCTTTTTACATTCTCATATAACAAACTGGTTTCCATTATTACTGTTCCGTTCCTCTGCCCTTATTTGACTTACAAATTTCCCATTGCTTTTGATTTGCTTAGGAAAAAAGAATTGAGGATCATGAGCAAACTATAGTTTGCTTAATTTAAATTCACTGAATGGCTATATGTGCTGGATTTAGGATTCATTTTCAAACTTACAGGAGCCCAAATCTAGTTTTATTAGAACCTGTGCTATAATTTTTTCTTAGATGTGAAAGAACAGAGCAGGGAATGATTATGATTCTGGTTCTGGGGATCAGAAAAATCTTTATGGAGATGTAGTATTTGCAGTAGACTCAGCAGATGTGTAGGGTTTTAGCAGAAATTGAAAGTAGGAACATTTTTTTTTTCAGCAAAGAGCCATGTATAAAATGTATAGTTTTTAAGGAATAGTAGCTTTTGTTCACTTAGCTATTGTTAATATATTCCAGGCTCTGTACTAAGTTTATTACTTTTATTAATTAAATTATCACCTCTGTAGCTTACTATGAAGAAAGCATCCTTCCTTCCTACCATCCTTCACTTCTTTCCTTCCTTCATGCAAAAGAGAAGGTAGGCTCAAAAGAGTTAATTGATTTGTAATTTGTTCAGTGTCATTAATGGGAGAGCCAGGATTCAGCCAATATGCTATTGTTCAATGGAACACCAGAAAAATATTAGGTGGAATGTTGCCCATGAATAGATTTTAGAAGGTTATTGTGGTTGCAGTATAAAATAGGTTGGAGATGGCAGAAGAGGTTACTGAGGTGGTCCAGATGAGAGGGTAATAGTAGCCTGGAAAGAAACTAGTTTGAAGTCAGTGATGGGGGTAATTCTTAAACTATAACTTACCACCTTAGTAATTTTTCATTGGTTTAATCTTTGTTGAGTCCTCAAGTTGTGCCAAGTAGTGAACCTGTGACTTGGTTTTTAAAAAATTCCTGCCTGTTTTCTACTACCACAATTTTTTTTTTCCCTTTCCTTACTCTGGTTCCTTCTCTCTTCGGCTGGCTTTTGTTCAAATACTGACTTTTGTTCAAATCTGATCATTTACCTCCAGAAAAAAATTACCTTTTTCTATATAACCAAGTCTAAAGTCTGTTGAAGTAAAGTTTTAGATTACTTTGCTTAACCTCTTCTAAACTTGGAAAGTAGTAATAATAACTAACCTGAATAATCCAAGCTTTGCCATTTTACAATTTTTTTGAGAATGACATTCTTTGTCTTTCAAATGTAGACTTGTGAGGGCTAAATGAGCATTAGTGGCTTACAGTTTGTTCTGAGGTACTGCTTTCTCCTCCCCTTAAGTAGATTACTACTTTTGTACTGTACAATGAAAATAAGTAGAAGAGATTAAATCTGCTTTTAGTACATTTTTAATACTTGATTACTTGTTAAATGACTGCTAAGGTTAATTACATTTCCACTTGTGATTGAGAAAATGAGCCAGTTGGACATTTTTAGTATTAAAAATAAAAAATAGGGAGTCGGGCGGTAGCGCAGCGGGTTAAGCACAGGTGGCACGAAGCGCAAGGACCAGCGTAAGGATCCAGGTTCAAGCCCCCGGCTCCCCACCTGCAGGGGAGTGGCTTCACAGGCTGTGAAGCAGGTCTGCAGGTGTCTATCTTTCTCTCCCTCTCTCTGTCTTCCCCTCCTCTCTCCATTTCTCTCTGTCCTATCCAACAATGACGACAACAATAACTACAACAAGAAGAAAACTAGGGCAACAAAAGGGAATTTTTTTTTCCCTCCAGGGTTATTGCTGAGCTCGGTGCCTGCACCATGAATCCACCGCTCCTGGAGGCCATTTTTCCCCCTTTTTGTTGCCCTAGTTGTTGCAGCCTTGTTGCGGTTATTATTGCCGTTGTTGACGTTGCTTTGTTGTTGGATAGGACAGAGAGAAATATTTGGAGAGAGGAGGGGAAGACAGAGAGAGAGGGGGAGAGAAAGATAGACGCCTGCAGACCTGCTTCACCGCCCGTGAAGCGACTCTCCTGCAGGTGGGGAGCCGGGGGCTCGAACCGGGATCCTTTCGCCGGTCCCTGCGCTTTGCGCCACGTGCGCTTAACCCACTGCGCCACCGCCCGACCCCCAAGGGAATATTTTTTAAAAGGAATAAAATCAAAGATAAACTATTACTATTTTTCTTATGCACCATTTATGTCTTGATGTTCTTTTAAGTTTTTGTCCTTTTAGATTTCAGCTGGATTTGGAATGCATATACTGGCAGACTATCTTTGCTCTGTTTCTTCTTTCTTTAAGTCTGTTTTTATCACACTCTACTTTTCCCTTAAACTTATGTGGTTTCCTAGAATGGAGGTAGAAGTAGCCATATTCATCTGGCTATTTTACAGTTGTGGATACTGACTGAGCAGATACCACTATGAGTAGTTAACATGCCCATCTGATGGCCAGAGAGGTAACTAACTCATTGTGTAGGGTATGTGCCTTTGACCAAGGTTTGAACCTTGGAACCACAGAAGTGCCCTGACAACTTTGCAAACTTCCTTTTTGGCTCTCTATCTGAATGAAAAAGCAACCCAGGAGTGATAAAATCACATGAGCAAGACCCTGACTCTCCCCCCCCCAAGAAAAAAAGATTTCTGCCCAGATTATGCATAAAAAGGTCCAGGGGGTGGCGCACCCAGTACGTGCATATAGCAAAGAGAGCAAGAACCTGCACAAGGATCAAGATTTGAGCCATCCGAAACTGTCCCTAAGACTCTATGAGAACGATGGTGATTATCATGGGCAATGGAGTTCTAAGGGAGAGAGAGGACTTTGGTGGTGGGTGTGCTGTGGAGCTATAAACCTGTAGTTTCGTAATTTTGTTAAACTATTATTAAATCACTAATAAAAAATTGAATTTCACTTGGGATTTTTTTTCCAGTATAACTTGCTTCTCATAATCACTAATAAACAGAAGGTTTAAAATTCATGAAAAATTATTGAAAGGGATTAAGTACTTTCAAATTTTCCTAAGCAATGTAAATGTAATAAAGAATTAACACATTTATAATCTGAAATATCTTCCCTACTGATTCCTAAAGTAAGATAGAAACTTTATAGGCCTTAAATCTGACATTTAATTTTCTGTGTCTGGATTCATATACTCCCTCATCAGTTCTTAGGGATATTCAGAAAGCCATGTGATTAAATTATAGTTAGGGAAGTAAGATGTAAAAAATAATCATTCAGACTTTATTTGTAGGGATCAAGGTGGCCGGACATTGTGCGGTGTGATGAGGATTGGTCTAGTTGCAAAAGGCTTGCTGATTAAAGATGATATGGACTTGGAGCTGGTTTTAATGTGCAAAGACAAGCCCACAGAGACACTGCTAACTACGGTCAAAGATAATCTTCCTATTCAAATTCAGGTGAGTACAGTTTAATCACACTTTTTTTTTTTTTTTTTTGCCTTCAGGGTTCTGTGCCTGCACTATGAATCCACTGCTCCTGGAGGCTATTTTTCCCATTTTGTTGTACTTGTTGTTGTTATTGTTGCCGTTGCTGTTGTTTGGATAGGACAGAGAGAAATTGAGAGAGGAGAGGGAGATAAAGATAGACACCTGTAGCCCCCCCCCACCACCACCACCACACACACACACAGGTGGGGAGCCATGGGCTTGAACTGGGATCCTTGCGCCGGTCCTTGCACTTAACCTGCTGTGCTTAACTCTGCACTATTGCCTGGCCCCTAATCACACATCTAAAGAAGGGTATGTTAGAAGGTGAAAATAGGTAGTGGCCTTGTGAGTTCAGTCACATGAAATTGGTAGTAGAGGATTAGTATAGACAAAAAGGTGAATACTTTGGATTAAAGATTCATACATAACATTTAAAGCAAACTTTAGCACTCAGGATTTATTTACCAAATTAAGATGACTATTAAGATAGTCTTAAAAGTTTCAGGTTTTATTGCTAAGCCTCTTTCATGTTTTCCATACTAGATCAATTGATACTATAAAACTCTTAGAAGAGTTGATATAATGCAAAAAAGAAACAGGCTAGACAACTGAAGGCATTCATATATGATAACTTTCAAAACTATTGTGTTTATATAACAGTTACCTATTCGTTCTGTTGGGAAGGTCACCATGTCCTTGTTTCCAACCGTTTTTTCATATGGGGACACATTTAGAAAATTTTTAATTTCTCATGCAACTTGAAGATACTGCTAAACCCTGAAGGCCCTTCAGGGCTGAAGGCAACCAGTTAATTGGCCTGGAGCTCTGATCTCCCAACACCTGCTCTTCCTGCTCCAAGGGTCAGTTGCATCTTTCAGGAGAAGCTGTGATCATTTTTCATATGTTATCTATGATGTAATTGGATTATATTATTAAGATGGTTTCATATCTGGTAGTTCTTATGTCTGTGTTACATAAATACATACTAACTTATACAGTTCACATTTTGAGTTGTTCAGTGCTTTTTTTGTTGTTAGTTTCTTTTATATGTATTTCTTTTTAAAAGATATTTTTTCTTTTCATTTTGCACAGGATATATATATATATACATATATATATATACACATATATACACATACATACATATATATACATATATATAAACTTTTACTTAAATTTTTTTATTATAAGATGGAAATATTGACAAGGCCATAGGATAAAAGGGGTACAATTCCCACCACAAGAATTCCCTATCCCCTCCCCTCCCTTGGAAGCTTCCCTATTGATCCCTCTGATAGTATGGACACAGGATCATTATGGGGTGCAGAAGGTGGAAGGTCTGGTTTCTGTAATTGCTTTTTGGCTAAACAAGGGTGTTGGCAGGACAATCCATACTCCCAACCTGTCTCTTTTTCCATAGTGGGGTAGGGATCTGGGGAGGCAGGGCTCCAGGACACATGGTGAGGTTGTCTGCTCAGGGAAGTCAGGTTACCATCATAGTAGCATCTGGAACCTGGTGGCTGAAAAAGAGTTAAGATATAAATCAGAACAAATTGTTGACTAATCATGAATCTAAAGGCCAGAATGAGTATTAGAGATGAAGATTTGGGGTCTCCATTTTGGAAAAAGTCAGTTTTAGGTATATCCCAAGGAGCCCATGACTTTACTAGTTTTTGCCTGAGTCTGACAGCTAACATGCAGGTGGACCCAAAGTTATTATCTGGGGAGATGGTGTCATAGTTGGAAAAAGGTCTAGAAAAATAGATTAGGGGAGAGTGTAGCTCCCAGATATGGGGAAAGTATATAAATCTTATTAACTGTAAACCCATCGATTTGATCTGGGGCCCATATTCAGTACAGCAGCCTGTGTAGCCTCTGTATCCCTGTAGGTCTGAGCTCGCATCCTGTGGTCATGGCTAGGAACATTCCAGGCTGCACTAATTTCAGTACCCATCTCCCTCAAGTGATAGAATATGTTGCCCAACCTCCCTTTGGAGAATGGAACAGTCCCTACCATTGTTAAAAGATATATATTTTTTCGTGATCCAGGAGGTGGTGCAATGGATAAAGCACTGAACTCTCAAGCATGAGGTCCCGAGTTCAAACCCTGGCAGCACATGTACCGGTGTGATGTCTGGTTCTTTCTCCCTATCCTCCTCTGTCATTCTCATTAATAAATTAATAAAATATTTTTAAAAATTCCTTTAAAAAAGATATTTTTTTCAAGTAATATGTTACTGTTTTCACGGGGCTGGGTGAAGGCGTACCTGATTGAGCACATGTTACAATGTACAAGGACCTGGGTTCAAGTACCCTGGTCTCCACCTGCAGAGGGAATGCTTTGTGAGTGGTGAAGTTGTGCTGCAGGTATCTCTCTGTCTCTTTTCCTCTCTCTGTCACCTCCTTCTCTTGATTTCTGGCTGTTTCTATCCAATAAAAAGTAAAGATAATAAATTTAAAAAGAGAGTGTGGTGACTTACATGTACCAATATCTTGAAAATTGATATTATCTTAAATAAAAATTTATATAATCTTTTTAAAACAATATTTTATTTATTTTCCTTTTTGTTGCCTTTGTTTTTATCATTGTTCTGGTTATTATTATTGTTATTATTGATGTTGTTGCCAGATAGGACAGAGAGAAATGGAAAAAGGAGAGGAAGACAGAAATGGGGAGAGAAGGATAGACATCTGCAGACCTGCTTCGCTGCTTGTGCAACCCCCCTGCGGGTGGGGAGCTGGCTGCTGGAACCAGGATGCGTCCGCTGGTCGTTGAGTTTCGCCTTGTGCGCTTAACCCACTGTACTACAGTCCGACCCCCCAAAAACTGTATAATCTTATTCTAATTTCTTATCATGTAGGAATTCCTATTTAGGAATACATAAAAATCTGTTGTGATTTCTGAGAACATTTCTTGTGGCATATATAGTAGTTCCCTATAGTAATTTCAGCCTATACCAGTAATTTAATTTTTATTACATAATGATGCCGTTGCTATTTTACTTTAAAATACTAGGAAGAATGAGTTTAAATATTATTTTATAATTGCATAGGTGTTTGAGATTGTGTGCTTAATATCTTGAATGGGGGGGCTTTGGGCGGTAGTGCAGCGGGTTAAGTGCTAAGTGCACATGGTGCAAAGCGGGAGAACTGGTGTAAGGATCCGGGTTCCAGCAACCGGCTCCCCACCTGCAGGCAATTCGTTTCACAAGTGGTGAAGCAGGTCTGCCCGTGTCTATTTTTCTCTATTTTCCCTCTCTATCTCCCCTCCTATCTCGATTTCTCTCTGTCCTATCCAACAACAACAATCAGTAACAATAACAATAATAACCACTGCAGTGATAAAACAACAAGGGCAACAAGGAGGAAAAATAGCCCCAAGGAGCAGTGGATTTGTGGCACAGGCATCAAGCCCCAGCAATAACCCTCGAGGCAAAAAAAAAAAACCTTGAATGGATAAAGAGTATTTATTGATAAATTGGAAGGAGAGAGGGATGTTATTCTTAAGCCCCCTAACTGAAGACTTTAATTTTGAGACAGAAAGTAGTTTACCCAGAAGAATACCAGTGTTGCATGAGACCTAGGTGTGTAAGCACCATGGCACTGGGTGGAGCAGTGTTGTGGTATTAATACACCCCCTGTCTATTTCTCTAAAATAAAATGAAAAGAAAAAGGAATTGGCCCAGGAACAGGAATTGCACATGCTTGAGACCCCAGTACCACTAAAATGTTAAAAAATAAGTGCCTTGTTAGCACAGCAGGTAGTGTGTCAGTCTCAAAATATTAAAAAATAAAATTATTTATTCTTGTAGTACAGTAATACTAATAACTAATATTTGAATTCTATGGGGAAATCATTTTTTTTAGATTTTAATCAAATTTTTTTTCTTAATTATTTTTTTTATCTTGGTGACTTTCAGAAACTCACAGAAGAGAAATATCAAGTGGAACAATGTATAGATGAGGCATCTATTATAATTCGGAATACAAAAGAACCCACACTAACTCTGAAGGTGATACTTACTTCCCCTCTAATTAGGGATGAATTGGAAAAGAAGGATGGAGGTACATGTATACATATATACATACATCTATATATATATTTGTTATGTAAGAACTTTGAGTGTTATGTTAACTATGCTTTGAAAAACTTAAGAAATTAGCTATCTTTAATGGCACTAAGCCAGTCATACTATATCCAGTAGCCTTTTCCCCTATATAATCACTGTATTTTGTGAAAAGGTGTATTTTCAAATATAAAATATTAAAAATCTGTGCTTCTCATGTTGGTCCTTACTCTGCTTTAACTTCTAATGTATTTTGATGGTCTGTTTTATTATGTTTAGTAGTGCATAGCTTTTGGTATTAGCAAACTAAATCTATATAGCTTTGCTTGGAGATTCTGATTCCAGGACTAACTGTGGTCCAAATTAGTTTTGTTTTCAAATTTACTTGTTTGAAAATTGCTCATTTGTACACTGCTTTTGATTTCAAAAACCATGACTTCTGAGAATTTATAGTCATAAATTTTAACAAGATGTATTGCCTAGTTACCTGTATGTTTTATAATATGGGATGTAAATGGGAGGTGGCTTTTAAAAATGTTCTTTTAAAGTTTTTTTTCTTTTCTAGGAGGTTTGTGAGCATGTTAAAATCTTTATATGATACATACAGGAATCATGCTTTAAGTTTCTTCTGAAGTTAAAAAGAATTTCTGTGTAGTGGAGTAATCAATCTGTTCAGTTTTGAGACTTAATGAGAGATGTCTTTCCTGATATTTTATCCTATCAACTTAGCTTGTTTTTCTGCATCTCAGTCTTGTTCCTAGAATCTTGCCTTGTGATATTTCTCCTGTGTCAGATCTTTGACTGATAGTGTAGATTATCTAGGTTCTTATTGCTGCTTTATTCACCATTACACATTTAGCATGTTATAGTGCTAGCTGAAATACCAATGCAGTAAGAAATATTTATTTAGTGAAGAAATTAATTTCACTTAAGTTGGTCATAAAGGTAGAAAAAGACTCATTTATTAGTGAAATTAGAACTTCAAGATTTTGCAGGCATGTCTCATCTCTTAAAAGTGATGACTCCTTAAAATTTATTTTCTAACTAAAATAAGCTGTGCCATATCCAACAGATATACTCACATTATGAATATTCTAAAATTAAAGTTCATCTAGACTATAATTGGTATTATGCTTTTACCTTTGTTTGTTGTATATAGTATCTACTTACACCACTAAGGAACCTGTCTTAAATGGCTTAATTTCTTTAACAGCCTTACAGTTCACCATTAACTGTAGAACTATAAAATGATTTCTGAAGTATCAAGATAATTCTGTTAATTCTGGTAAGATGTGTTCTACTTGACCCTCTAGTGTAAAACCAGCCATTTCTAAGTATAGTTATAAGAATAGATACTATTAAAATTATCTTACTATAGAGAAATAAGAATAAAAGATTGAAATTGCCAGACTAGGTTATTTATTTGTAACTGTAGGCATCCTTTCTATTACTTCTGTGAAAGTGTTAAGAGAACATTCCATATTTTTGTGTAACTAATGGGATCTTGGCATATTTTGCAGTGATACCCTTAAGCTTGGTTTGTTGCCTTTATAGCTTTAATTCCTGTTCAAAGAAGCTGAAAATAAGTTCATATTCTTAGTAGGAGATTAATTATTTATAGTTAAGTAGGAGTCTGTTCAAGGTGTCTGTCTAGACTGTTAAAGGAGCTCAGGAGTAAGTGCTGGCTCATCAGGTAGAGCACACATGCTATCATGTGCAAGGCTCTGGGTTCAAGCCCCCAGTCTCTCACTCTGTGAAAAAGAAAAAAAAAGTACTGGACACCAGGAAGCAGGCACCCAGTCCCAACAATAATTCTGGTGACCAAGGGAAAAAAAAGCTAAATCTAATCAGTTGATTTTTAACATCAACTATGGGATCAGGTAAGGGGAAGAATACATTTGGGTCTAAAGTTTTACATGTTACTTCCTCTTCTTTTGAAAGGCAGAAAGATGTGCTTTACTTTTGTCATTAACTACCCAGCCATGCTGACTCACTTGATAACCTGCATAATTTGCTTATTTTGTCTAACTTGGATTTTGCCAAAGACAGTTTCTTATTCCACACAGTTGCGTATTTCTGGTCTCCTGTATAACTCAGCATTTGAGATCCAGTCTGTAGTACTTACTTCCTCATACTAGCTAGTTTTCAGTTTTATGAAGTAAAAGATTAAGATTAATTTGGATGTCAGTAATTTCTGTTACTGAAAGATATTCCTTTCAGAACCTCTATTTTTACTTTTTCAAAATGTGAAATATATATAATTTTACTTAAGGAGACATTTTTCTTTAACATCTCAACTTCTCTCCACCTGCCAAAACAGATTGTTCACAATACTCGCTTCTTTCTCTCTTCTATCGCTTTATTTTTTACATACTTGAGTAAAAGAAAAAGGGGAAAAGTAAGATTGGTAGTAGGTAAAACTGGAGAGTTGAGGCAAGTTAAAGCATTACACTTATTTCTGTGGGATTATTTTTACAAAAGTGGATCTGTTTTTTCAAATCACTATTTGTTTTTTATTGTCCAGAATACATTGTGAATCTTCTGTTTCACAGGAAAGATTCTTCCTGTGCTGCCATTCTTATTTTTTATTCTAATCTTTACTTGAATGCCTTCTAGAATGTCATTCCCTTTTTGCTGGGCATCAAACCTAAAACTTGTTCCATGTGATTTCTGAATGCTGCAGTTGTGCTCGCTCCTTGGTTCCTATTGTTTAATTTCTTTTCTTTTTAATGAGGGCACTGTTCAATTCTGAGAGTGCTGGGGGGCTACACCTGGGACGTCAGAGACTCAGGCACAAAAAGTCTTTACATGACCTCTATGCTATCTCCCCAGTCTACTTGTTGGCTATTAGCTTCATTGGTTACTGTTGCTATGTGCCCTTTGATTGTTTTCTTCATTTAAAAATGTGGATAAAAATACATTTGTGTTTAAATGAGAGTTTATGTAATTTACATAATACCCAGTACAAAATAGTTGTTCACTATATAGTAGTAATCACCAACTTAACTAAAAATATCCACAACACAAACCATCTCAAATCACCTTGCATTAGCAGTCAGAATAATGTGTGACATGACAGATTCTGAAGAAATGAACCCAAACACAATTCTTGAACACCTATTAAAGTATAATATTGGGTTACTGTATATGCTACAGTGCTGATAATTAACTGGCTTATGTATTATATAACACATGATACAGTGAGAACAGTTATCTTTTTCATCCTCCTATCCTTTATTTCTATCTTCTGAAATGGTGCTGACTATATAGTAGATAATTAAAAAACACGGTGTTGGGGTCAGGAAGACAACTCACTGGGTAGGTGCATTCCTGACCAAGTGACCCAGATTTGAGCCTTGGTACTACATAGGAGGTGCTGTGGCACAAGCTGGACATTTTTGGTACAATGGTATCTCTTCTTCTGTCTCTTTGTTTATCTGAATGAAGAAAAGAAAAAGCCAGAGTCATGAATCTGTGCATTTTGTGAGGCCCCAGCTTCACGTACAAAAATTTTTGTTGTTAAATGAATTTTTAAATTTATCTTTAGTTATTGGATAGAGACAGCCAGAGGGAAGGGAGTGAGAGAGAGGAAGAGAGACTCCTATAGCACTTCTTCACCACTCACATAGTTTTCCCCCTGCAGGTGGGGACTGGGGGCTAGAACCCTGGTTCTTGCACATTGTAACTTAATGTGCACTCAGCCAGGTGTGCCACCACCTGGCTCCTTTAATGAATTTTTATAACCAAGAAATTTCCTAGCTAAATAGTACTATGGTGTGAAAGGCATCTCAGACTCAAGTAACATACTGAAGAATTAACTCTTAAGGTATTTTATAAATTAGTGTTATACACTTTTTCTCATATATGATTTAATTTAACCCTCAGAACAGCACTATGAAGTTGATAGTTGCCTTTAATTTTTTTTAATTATCTTTATTTATTGGATAGAGACAGCTAGAAATCAAGAGGGAAGGGAGTGATGTATATAGAGAGAGACACCTGCAGCACTACTTCACCACCTACAAAGCTTTCCCCCTGCAGGTGGGGACCAGGGCTTGAACCCATGTCCTTATGCATTATAAGATGTGCACTCAACCAGGTGTGCCACCACCCACCCAAATAATTGCCTTCTTTTATAAATAATTAATGTCACATTTTAACCCAGCTACTCTTGATTCTTCCTAAGCTCTTTGTGCAGCCCACTCTCATTAGTGTCTCAATGAGTATAGGAGCATCTTAGCTGATTTAGTTATTCTAAACATCTCACAATCTCAACTTTTTTGGTGCTTGTGATTTAAAAAAAAAAAGTTGACTTGTTTTTGAGGTGACCTTGCTTTACAAGATTATAAATTCCTAGGAGTATAATTTCCTATCTCTTCCAAGTATGTTACTCACCACCAGAATTTCAAGATGCATTGCACTCTCTTCATCCTTGCATCCCACTCTCCTTAACTTCAGTTCTGCAGTCTAAATTCAACTCTTTGTCTTCATTTGACTTCACTTCTTCCCTTGCTTGTTTCTTTATATATCATAGATAAGAGATCATGTAGTATTTTCCTTTTATGTTTGTCCAATTAGTACTTCTTAAAGGGGAGGTTTAGTGGTAATGAATTCCTTTAACTGTTGTTTGTCTGGAAAGCTCTTCATCACTTTTTCAAACCTGAGTGAGTTTACTTTGCTCTGTTGGATTTAGGGTTTTCTTCACATTGATTTCTTGATGCAGTAGTTCAGGTAAGTTCCTGTGTCTTCTCACTATGATTTATACTTTGTGAGAACCTGGGCCAAGGATCTGTATTTGAACAAGCCTGGGCAGTGACCCAGTGGTTCATGATCACAAGTGCTAGGCAAAAACTATAGCACCAAAGTCAAGCCAACCTGAATAACAACCAGAAGATGAGGTTGCAAATGTTGAGTCATTTGGCAAGGAACAAATCTGGCAGACTGTAGACTGCCTAGCTAGGGAGTGTTCCTTCTAAAAACTCCCCTCAGGGTCTGCTATTCTGTAGATTTGAATTGGGATATGGTGTCTACTGGATCTGCTCTCAGTGAGCTGCCACAATTCTCAAGAAGTGTGTCCTACCTGGTTTTATAGCTTTTAAATTTCCCATTTTTTCTGTTGTAAAGTTGTAGGCACAAAACTATAGTAGAATAGGTGTTCTGGGAATTGAATACAGCCTGTCCACTCCTCACTTCCTAATTGTGACTTCTCATGCTGAGGGACTTTTTTCTTGGGTGAGACACTTTTTGTGCTTCCTACCTGAATGGTGACATTTTGTCTCTTGCATTAGGGAAGGAGGGGGGAAGAAGGGAGAGAAAAAGGCTTCCCCCTCAGGTAGAGATCAGGAGCTTGAATCAAGGTTCACGCACATTATAATGTGTGTGCTCTACCAGGCGAATACAAATTTTAAAAAGCTGTTCTTTGGTTTTGGCATTTTTGTTGCCCCCCCCGCCCCCAGAGTCTTTTACTTTGGTACATACAGTACACCAACCCAAGATACTTTTTTGTAGAAAAGTTTTGTTTCCCTACAGAATTGAAATGACTACCATTAACGTTCATACAAAAATGTCAGTTTTGGGAAGGGATAGACAGCATATATAGCATAATGGTTATGCAAACAGACTTTCACACCTGAGGCTCCAAAGTCACAGGTTTAATACCCCATACCACCATAAGCCAGAGCTGAACAGTGCTCTGGTGAGTGAGTGAGTGAGTTAAGGGGGGGGGGGGTAGGGAGGGGGAAGAAGTGGTCAAATTTGAGAGTTACTAGAAGTAGTGGTATTTTTCCAATAACAATTCTGACTAATATATTAAGTAATTCTTAAATAAAACATGTAAATTCATAAATTATAAAGGAAACAGGCAGGCAGACTTATAAGTAGAACTGTGGTTACATAAGAATTTATACTGTTTTAAAATCAATACTTTTGAAAAGGATAAAACAAGATGAACTTTTGCAATTCTTCTGCTGTTTCTCATCTCTTGAGTATAGAAATATTTTTGTTCTTTGACTTTTTTGTCTACCAGGACCATTCTGATAGTGATGTGAAAGGAAGTCTGGCGCACTGCCACACACACACGCACACACACACACACACCTGTGTACCTTTTATTATTATCCTTTTTTTTTTTTTAGTAAAATCTTTTGCCTGCTAATGTTGATGTCTTTTATTTTAATAAGAATTTGTAGTTATATTTCTTTTGGGTATGAAAGAATTTATCTAATTTTGCCATTGTCCACCTTTAATCGTGTGTGTGTAGGGGGGGGAGATGCAGTTTTTGACCCTTGGAAGAATGTTCAAAGAGTTGGTTTCCTCCCTGTGATTTCTCTATTCATCTCTTTCATTGACCCTCTCTTATGACAGTCTTATATGGTAGGATGTTAGGATAAAACTTAGCTTGCTTTGTCTTTAACTTAAATTCTAAGATCTTAAAAGATATATGGGCCAGTTTTGTTTGTTTTTTTGTTTTCTTTCTGAGGGGGGATTATGTTACCTGGCAGTCAATCAACCTTTGATATGTCTAGCTTTGAAGATATGCTAATAATTTACAGATTTGCTTTCTCTGGTGTATGAACTTAACACAGATACTTGTATAGATCACAAACATGTTGACATAAAAACTTTGAAATGAGTTGGTTTTAGGGTATGTGTCTCTGTGATTGTGTTTCCCAGAGATTGCTAGGCCCTGGCTTATGGTAGGGGGTGGGGGTGGGAAATTAACCTGGGACCTTGGACCTTTAGGCATCAGAGTTTTTGCATAACCACTATGCTATCTCCCCCTCCCTAGTTCTATTTTTAAAAATATATATATATATTACTTATTTAATGAGAGATACAGAGAGAAAGACTAGAGCACTGCTCAGTTCTGGCTTATGATGGTGCTGGGAATTCAGAGCCTTAGCTATGAAAGCCTTTCTCTCTCTCTCTCTCTTTCTCCCTCCCTCCCTCTCTCCTTCTCTCCCTCTCTCCTTCCTCTTTTACTTTCTGTTTGATAGGAAAGAAAGAAATTGAGAGGGGAGGAGAAAAAGACACCTGCAGTCCAGCTTCACCACTCATGAAGCATTCTCCCTGCAGGTGGGCTTGAACCCCAGGTCCTTGCACATGGTGATATGTGCGCTTAGCTGGGTGTGCCACTGCCTGACCCCTGAATGTCTTCTATAACCATTATGCTATCTCCCCAGCCCTAGTTTATAGTCTTTGTGTCACTAGAAAAACAGAACTGAGTAAGTCCAAGAATTAAGATCACTGATAATGTGAATAGTGTATATGTTTCTATTTGTAAATAAATCTACACCTGTAATTCATTTTTGAGACTCCTCATTTCGTGAGTGAAATGAGACTTTGTGGCGTGAATTTGTTGGCATAGATTAATGTGAAACTATTAGAACTTCACCTTTAGAATGTTATCATCAATGAAGAAATTCATAATTTTTCCTCTGTTGAATTGTTTTCTGTTGTGAATTATGCCTTTAGTTTTAATTCATGGTAATCTGTCAGTTACAATATATAGTAATTCTCCATGATACAATCTTTTAATAACAGAAAAATAGAAAATATCAGTAGTTTTTGTCCCCCATCTAAAGATGTTTACATTGGGCTGTTGAAAATGGCAGCATGCTTGAGCTCTCACATTTGATCTGTCACTACCAGTGGCTAAAAGCAGAGTGGAACTCTCATCAAAAAAGTGTACATTGTACCAGTTGACCCACATATAGATTTTGTCAAGTCTGTGACTTCCACAGTTATGCTATGAAGGCGTGATTATGTTTGGAAGACTTATTGGTTGACTCTTCTATATTTAAGAGAATTCTTGAAAAAGTGGAAAATGTGACTTAATAGAATTAGAGAAAGAATTATTCCCCCAAATATTTGCATGTTAGATCCATTTGAACAATGTGCCAGTTCTTCAGAAAGCTTAAAATCTATTTTCTGGTAGCCTAGTGGAAGTAATATTGCTTTCCTATACTTGGATTTAGTATCCTGTGACTTCTTTTCAAATAATATTTGCCATTAACCACACATTTGAATTTTTAATTTTGTTGCTTTGAACTATCTAATCCAGTTTTGAAAGGTTAAGGGAAGTGAATTAGCTATAATTGGGTAATATTCTTTACTGCCTTTTTTAAAAGATATCAAGAATTTGAAATGTATTTCATTGAATTATTTTGGTTTAAAAAAGAATGGGAGAAGTTAAAGGTGACACTGGAAAAATTCTTACCTTGTGCCTTGTTGGATAAGTATCTTTAGTTGTTAAAAAAAAAAAAAAAAGCCATGCTCAGTGTGTTTTTTAGTCTATCTAAAATTGAATATATGAGGAGAGTCTGTTTTTCTTAAGAACTGGTTAGCAGTTAAAATCCATTATATAGAGGAAAGTAAATGCTACATACCTATTTTGTTTTGTGTGGTCCTATATTTGTAACAGTAGTCGTTGATTTGTTTACTGCATGTATCCCTTTTTTGCTCCTGTTGTACATAGGCACAGTGGATATGATGAATGTACTTATATGAATAATCATAGTGCAAGTAGTAAAAAACAGACCAAAAAAAGCCAGCAACAAAGCCAGATCATGAAATTTCCTAGGAGCCTTATCGGTTCAGTCAGCTGATTCTGTTTACTTGTTTGTTTGTTTGTTTGTTTATTCATTCACTTTTGGATTGGATTGGTTGGTTGGTTGACAGGAACCCCTTGGTCAAATTATATCTATCTCTCTTTATTCCATTTTTCCATTAGAAAAGGTCACTGTAAAAGATCCTCCGGACTTACTGGACAGGCAGAAATGCCTGAATGCCTTGGCGTCTCTCCGGCATGCCAAGTGGTTTCAGGTTGGCTTTTTGTTATTATCTTTCTGTTACTGTAACCTTGTGCAAGTTTGGCTTGGAGCACCTGGCATTTAATAGTTTCTGTATTATGTATAAAATATACATAATAGTATTATAGCAGCAAATGTGTTAATTCAGGGAAAAAGCCTAGTATAGCCTCCATTGTAGCTAATGATATTTAATTAGCATGTTATGTTTTTGGTCTAGTACTCTAGATTTAACATGATAGTTATAAAAATACAACCATGAATGAGACAGGCTATAGGATAGTTGTCTGAACTGATGTGTCATGAAACTGTGAAAGCGAATTAAATAATATATACTGTCTTTACTATAAAAATCTGCCTTCTAAACCAGTTTTACTACTTTTAGAAACTTGACTTTGGGGTTTAGTTGAAAAGTTATGAGTTACTGGCAAAATTGTATTCACTTTAAAGAACCTGTCCATGATCAGCATATTTTAAATGAAGGCTGGATTTCAACAGGGATATTGGAATCATTTTATTTGTTTTAGGCAAGGGCAAATGGATTAAAATCATGTGTAATTATCCTCCACTTTCTGCATGATTTGTGCAACAGATCAGTATATTTTAAATGAAGGCTGGATTTCAGCAGGGATATTGGAATCATTTTGTTTGTTTTAGGCAAGGGCAAATGGATTAAAATCATGTGTTATTGTCCTCCGCATTCTGCGTGATTTGTGCAACAGAGTCCCCACGTGGGCACCATTAAAAGGATGGGTAAGTACTTAACTGTGTTTATTTCATTGGATAGAGACAGATAATTTGAGAGTGAAAGGGAGACAGAGAAAAAGAAAGACACCTGCACTGCCTCACTTTTGTGAAGCTTGAATCTAGGTCCTTGTGCATGCTAACGTGTGCACTCAGATACGTCACTGTCTGGCCCCTTTACTTAACTGTGTTTAAAAGAAAATTCTGAAGCTATAGTTAGAAAATTTGTAGAAACTACATATTACTATGAAATGTCCATGTTCTGAGCTGGACATTGTGTGCATGATCTAATTTTTTCCTGGAAAAAATAGATATTTTTATGAATGTTTCTGTGTACATAGTCTTTCTCTTCTATTTCATCATACTCAGAGTCTAAAATATATGTATATGTATTTTTTTTCTGACAAAAAGGTTCTATACTTGGTAAAAGTGAATGTCTTCCTGCACTTTACACAGATCCATGATGTCCTATTCATGTGCTACCTACAAAACCTCCTTACTGACACATTTCTTTTTTAGTACATCTTCCATTTAAAAAAAATGATTTATATATTCATGTAAGACTCCCATATGCATTGGTCCTTTCTCTTTGAATATATACACTTAAAAATAAGTCTATCTTACTAGTTAGAATTAGACAAGTAGTACATCTAACTTGATTGTAGACATAGATCGCCATGCAGTCACCAAACTTGCGAAATTTAGAAATTGTTATACATGATCTATTTTAGATCACAATAATACTGTAAAACAACTAAAACTATAAGAACTCACTTTAAATAAATCTAGCAATTATTACTTTGGATAGTATGAATTCTTAGTTTGGTTCTTTGTTTATTCTAAGTGAAGTACTTAGATTAGGCTGTTAAGTATGAGAGGGGTTGGAAGTAGTTATTATAAATTTATATGAAAACTTGTCATATCAGTTTGATGACCAGTTAGTTTATTAAGAGATCCTTTCAGATTGTTAGAAAATAATTTTTGTAACAAAAATATCTTCTTAATATATTATCTAAAAACAGTTGCTTTTAAAATTCTGGTTGAGGTGATAGTTGATAATTGAGGGGGGAAAACTTAATTGGCCCCCTAGGGTTATGTTGACTTTCACCTTAGGCATCTCTATTGTAGATATACATGTGAGCTCACTTTTTAACTGGAATCCTTTTAACACTTGGTGCATGTAACTAATTTGTAATTTAATATCTTCTAGCCACTAGAGCTTATATGTGAAAAGTCTATAGGTACTTGTAATAGACCTTTGGGCGCTGGGGAGGCCTTGAGACGAGTAATGGAGTGTTTGGCATCTGGAATACTACTTCCTGGTAAGGGTTTCAAACTCTGGAGGCAGAAGAATTTGTGCTCTGCACAGGAAAATGATATGTAGAAATTGTTTTGCTTCGAATTTTAGCAACTAGAATGTCTGAATGTTAGAAAACATCCTATAAAACTCTTAGTAATTATACTTTCTCTTTTATATGTACTAACATAAAAAGTACTAATAAGATGCTATGTCTGCTATGAATTTGCTTTACTTAAGTTCTGAATTTAAAGATGTAAATGTTTGGTTAAAATGTATGAAGTTTATTCTGTTTGTAGTCTGGTATTTAATTTTGAAAGGTTTAGTTTCCATATGTAATTTCTTTGAGAATTGAGATAGTTCATCATGCTTTTTCTAAATTCTCAGAGTAAAAAAACTTGTTTAGTTATATAAGGGATATCCAGTAAACTAAGGACATTCAAATGCTAATCTACTGAAAAATGAATGTTTTTTTACTCCATTGAATTGAGCAGACTTTTTACCTCTCAGGGTTTTTTTTTCTTTCTCTTTGATTTTAGTTTATTGAATTCTAAGTTCATTTGTAAATAGTACTTGTGCTTTTCTGTTGCCTTTGCCAAAGGGGGACCTGGTCTTCATGATCCTTGTGAACGAGATCCAACAGATGCTCTGAGCTATATGACTGTCCAGCAAAAAGAAGACATTACTCACAGTGCGCAGGTAGAAAATGGAGGACCATCCTAACTTGATCTTTGGAGTTATTCTATCTAAACACTAATTTAAAAAAAATATCAGTTATTTAATAATAGACTTCAAGATTATAAGATTATAGGGGTATAGTTTTACACTGCATGTGCCACCAAAGTTCACTATACTTCTCAGAATCTTAGAGACAGTTTACAGTTTGGCTACTTCTTTTTCTCTTTTTGCATGTTTCTCTTTTTTAGTTCTCTATACTCCACATATGAGCAAAATCATCTGGTAGTTGTCTTTCACCACCTTAATTCACTAAGTGTGATCACTTCCAGTTCCATACATATTTTACCAAAGGACACAGTATCATCTTTTTAAATTACAGAGCAGTATTTCATTGAATATGTATCCCATAACTTCTTTATCCAGTCTTATGTCAATGAGCATTTAGGCTGCTTCCACTGTTTGACTTTTGTGAATAGTGCAACTGTTAACACATATATGTCCTTTTGAGTTATTGTTTAATGTCTTTTTGATATGTGCCTTGGAATGGTATTACTAAACCATAAATTATTTATATGTCTGTTGTTATTTAAACACTTACTTTACCTGTTGTCAGGACTTTTGTCATCATAATATTGACATTTAATAAATGTCCTTTAACTAGATGTTTTGAGGACTTTAGAAATGGTCATTGAAGTTTAAACAAATGCAATTTTTTTATTTTATTTTTTTTTTAGCATGCACTGAGACTGTCAGCCTTTGGCCAGATTTATAAAGTACTGGAGATGGATCCCCTTCCATCTAGTAAGCCTTTTCAGAAATATTCCTGGTCAGTTACTGATAAAGAAGGTGAGTTTAAAAGTTCTTTACTGGGCTTAGATATGAGTAGTGGGAGAGATGGTCATGGATACTAGAGTGGAGGGAACATAATTATTTTTTTTTAATTTCTTTAGTAGATTAATGGTTATAGTCCACAGTAAATACAATAGTTTGTACATGTATAACATTTCCCAGTTTTCCACATAACAATACAACTCCCGCTAGATCCTACTCTGCCATTATGGGAATATAATTGTTCATCCAACTCATTTGTAATGAGATATTCTATTGCTTTTCCTCATGACTTTCTGCCCCATCTATAATATCAACTTGCTATCACTTATTTGTGTTAGAGCTGCATGTATATAATGCTGTTTGGGTAGTGGTTTCTTTTGCTGTGCAGAAAGTTTTTCATTTGATGTCATCTCATAGGTTTATACTTGCCTTAGTCTTCTTTGTAATTTGATTCATTTCATTGAAGATACCTTTAAAATTTATACAGAAAAAAGTTCTGCCAATATTTTTCTCTAAGTATCTGATGGTTTCTGGTCTAACATCCAAGTCCTTAATCCACTTGGAATTTACTTTTGTGTTTGGTGAAATAATAGTAGTTCAGTTTCATTCTTCTGCATGTTTCAATCCATTTTTTTCAACACCATTTGTTGAAGAGACTTCCCTTTCCCCATTTAATAGTCTGAGCACCTTTGTCAAAGATTAGATGCCCATATGTGTGGGGGCTTACTTCTGGGTGCTCAATTCTGTTCCACTGGTCAGTGTGTCTATTCATGTTCAGTACCAAGCAGTTTCTGTTACAATGGCCCTACAATACAATTTGAGATCCGGGAGTGTGATGCTTCCAGTTCTGTTTTTTCTTCTAATTTTTTGGCAATTCTAGGTCTTTTCTGGTTCCAGATAAACATTTGTAGCATTTGTTCTATTCTCCTGAAAAATGTGGTTGGGATCTTGTTGGGGATTGCATTAAATTTGTATTTGGCTCTGAGTAGTATATTCATTTTAATGATGTTAATTCTTCCAACCTATGAGCATGGAATATCTTTCCACTTCTTTGTGTCTTTTTCAATTTCCTTGAGTAGTGACTCATAATTTTCAGTATACAAGTCCTTCACTTCTTTGGTTAGGTTTATTCCTAGATATTTTATTGTTTTTGTTGCTATAGTAAAAGGAATTGATTTCTGGATTTCTTCTTCCAACTTATTGTTTGTATAGGCAAACGCTAGAAGAAGAAGAAGTGTTTGTATAGAGGAATGCCACTGACTTTGCAATGTTCATTTTATAGTCTGACACGTTATTATATATATTGACTGATAATTTCCAAAAGCTTCTTGCTGCATTCCTTAGGTTTTTCTTTGTATACTATCATGTCATCTGCAAATAGGGAGAGTTTGACTTCTTCTCTTCCAATTCCTTTAATTCCTTGCTCCTGCCTGAATGCTATGGCAAGAACTGTTGAATAGTAATGGTGACAGTGGACAGCCCTGTCTAGTACCTCATCTAAGGAGAAATGCTTCCAGTTTTTTACCATTGAGTATGATGTTGGCTCTAGGTTTGTTACAAATAGACTCCACTTTCTTGAGGAATTTTTCATCTATTATCATTTTTGGTAGCGTTTTGATCATAAAGAGTTGTTGGATTTTGTCAAAGACTTTCTTTGTATCTATTGATAGGACCATGTGATTTTTGGTCTTGCTTTTATTGATGTGATGGATCACGTTGATTGATTTACGTATATTAAATCAGCCTTGCATCCCTGCAATAAACCCCACTTAGTCATGATGAGCAGTTTTTTTTAATATACTGCTGTATCCGGTTGGTTAGAATTTTGTTCAGTATTTTAGCATCTATGTTCATCAGAGATACCAGTTTGTAGTTTTCTTTTTTGGTTGTGTCCCTGTTTGCTTTTGGTATCAGAGTGATACTGGCTTCACAGAAGCTGGAAGGGAGTATTCCTGTGTCTTCAATATATTTTAAAAGTAGAAGTATTAACTCTTCTTGAAGGTTTTGTAGAATTCATTTGTAAAACCATCTGGTCTAGGACTTTTATTTTAGGGAAGGTCTTTGATAACTTTTAATTTCGTTGGCTGTGATTGGCCTGTTCACATTTTCTAGTTCCTCTTTATTTAATTTTGGAAGTTTGTAGATATCTAGGAACTCGTCCATTTCTTCCAGGTTCTCTAGCTTGGTGACATGTAGTTCATAGAAACCTCGCATGATACATTGAGTTTCTGTGGTGTCTGTTGTTGTGATAGCTCCTCTTTTATTAACAATCTGATTTATGTGGTTCTTCTCCTTTTTTTGTGTGTGAGTCTGGCTAAAGGTTTATCAGTTTTGTTTGCTCTTTCGAAGAACCAACATTTAGCTTCGTTGATCTTTTGTATGGTTTTCTTATTTTTAATGTTATTTACTTCTGCCCTAACTTTAGTTATCTCAGTCCTTCTGCTTGCTTTGTTCTTATTCTTCTAGGTCTTTAAGGTGTGCAATCAGATTGTTGATTTGAGTTTTTTTTGTTTCCAAATGTGTGCTTGTATGGCTATGAATTTCCCTCTCAGTAGTGCCTTACTTGTGTCCCAAATATTTTGGTAGCTCGTGTCTTCATTTTCACTGAACTCTCCAAACATTTTGATTTCTTCCTTAATTTCTTCTTTGGCCCAGCAGTTGTTAAGTAGTGTACTGTTGAGTTTTCATATTTTGGGACTTTTACCAATTTTTTTGTTTATTGTTAAAAGTGTTAATTTAATTCCACTGTCATCTAAGAAGATGCTTGGGATGATTTCAGTATTCTTGAATTTGCTGATGCTGTCTTTGTGGACTAACATATGGTCTATCCTTGAGAATGACCCATGTGGACTTGAATAGGCCAGTAGTTCTACTTTATCTATTTCTTCATTTAGCTTCCTCATTTTTTAATATATTTTCTGCCAGGATGATCTGTCAAGTTAAGACAGTTGGGTGTTGAAGACCCCTACTATTACTGTGTTGTTAATATTTTGCTGTAGCTGTTTCAGTAGACGTTTGATGTATTTAGATGTGGTCTCATTGGGTGCATAGATGTTAATAATCTTTTAGTCCTCTTGATTGACTAATCCTCTAAGCATTAAGTAATGTCTATCCCTATCTTTTAAAATTTTACTTATTTTAAGGTCTAGCGTGTCAGATACGAGAATAGCTATTCAGATACGATATTAGCTGTTCCTGCCCTTTTTTATGGGCCATTGGCTTGTATGATAGTTTTCCATCCTTTCACTTTGAGTCTGAGTTTGTCTTGTTGAGTTAGGTGGGTTTCCTGTAGATAGCATATTGTTTGGTTGTGTTTTCTGATCCATCTTCCTACTCTGTGCCTTTTAATAGATGAATTCAGGCCATTGACATTTATTGATATCAAGGACTTAAGATATTTGAACACTATTCTTGTAGATTTTTAGAGTGTTCTGATATATGGCATATTTATGGTGGTCTGACTGTTTATAGGAGACCTTTCAGAACTTCTTTCAGGGTAGGCTTGGTGATGGTTGATTCCTCCAACTGTTGCTTGTCTGAGAAGGTTTTTATGGCTCCATCTAATTTGGATGATGGTCTAGCAGGCTACAGTAGTCCTGATTGAAAGCCTTGACAGAAATCTGCTACAAACCTTAAGGGTTTTCCTCTGTAGGTGACTCTTTGTTTTTGCCTTCAGAATCCTTTATCTTTATTCCTTTTCATTCTAAGTATGACATGTCTTGATGTCTTTACATCTGGGTTATTTGTTTGGGACCCTCTGGGTTTCTTGAACCTTTATGTCTTTTATGTTGTCTAGTCTAGGGAAGTTCTATCATGTCCTGTAGAATGCTTTCTTCCCCTTCCTCTCTTTCTTCCTCTGGTAGGCCTATAATGTGTATATTATTTCTTTTGAAGTCATCCCACATGTCTGCTGTTGTTTTCAGTATCTCTAATCTCTTTTTGAGATTTCTTTCTTAGTTTTCTCTAATTTGTCCTCAGTCTTGCTAATTCTGTTTTCTGCCCCTCCCCCCTTCTGTTATTTTCTGTAGCTCAGCTATTTTGTTACCTTCTTCTGATACTGTATTAGCTTGTTCAGCTAGTTGTGCTCTTAGCTATTTCAACTTTCAGCTCTCTCTAATTATCTGGAGGTAGGTAGTGTTTTTTTTGTTTGTTTGTTTTGTTTTCAGAATCTCATTTGCTGTTTCCCTATTTCTGATGACTTTTCTTTCAGTCTTTTTCCTCATTCCTGTGCCTAATGCCTCAATTAGTGTTTGGATGTTGTCCTCATTCTTATGTGCTTCTACTCCTGGGGAGTTGGTTTTGCTGGGCTTTTGCCCTGTTTCATTTCTCCAATGTTTCTTCTTGGTTTAACCATTGTGTATAGTTTGTTATGAGGTCCCTCTCTGTACTTTTCAATCCACTGATCACTCTTGCCAGGATTGACTTGTGTCTAAGTAAGGAATTTATAGAGTTCACAGTTGTGGAAATTAACAGTTGTTTCAATGTTGTCTCAGTCCCTCAGTTGAAGCACTGGGGCTGTTAAAACCTCTTTTGTTCTTTTTCTTCCCTGTAGGTTATGGTAGCCTGAAGGCTTTTTACCTATAGGTAGGTTTTTTTAGCTTAATCACTCACTCCTGACCAAGAGGTATAAGCTGGGTGGGGGAGAGATTGTACAGTGGTTATTCAAAGAGACTCCACATCCCAAGGATCTAAAGCCCAAGGCTCTAAAGCCCAAGGCTCAATTCAACGTCTCTGCTGCCAGTGAGAGCCAAGTTGGGCAGCACTGCTTGGTCCAGTGAGTTTCTAAACAAGTCCTGTTTATTGTCTGTGGGTTCTGAGGCTATTAGTCACCATGTTCTCATCAGTGGAACAATGGGCTCCCACTATACACACCCCACTCCACCCCAGTCACCGAGTATATCTTCTCCTGAGTTTCCTGGTCAGTTGTCTGGCCCAGATGTCAGCACAGGGCCTCCCCACTGCTGACCCAACCTCCAAAGGGCACTAGGAATGGAGACTCACAGTTGCATTTGGTGAGTATTAGGGAAGTCCTCTCCTCCCTTCAGCAGTTTTTCTGTTGGTATAACAGACTGGAGGTGACTCCTCAACTGGCAAACTGCTGGACTGTTAGCAGCCACTCGGGAGTAGATAATGGGCTTTAGCCCTAGGAATCTCCCCTTAAACCCCTCTCAGTCCACGAGCCACAGGTGTTTTCACTCACCGGTGACTAAAGCAGTCCTAGTCTTGTCTTGTTGAGGTCTCAGGTGATCTTCTTTGATATTCCTAGTTGACCAGGGAGAGGAAAGGAGAGCAAAGCAGCTGCTACTATTCTGTAGCCCTGCCTCTGGAAGTCTCACTTCTTCATAATCTTCTAAAGCCAATTTTCTTTTTGTCCACTACACTGTAACCTTTTTTGCCTACAAATGGAATTCTTCCAGCAGTTCTCTCTTTTGGATTTAAATTACTAGTCTTTTCACTTTTTAAGTAACTTTTGAATTGGTTTATATCCTTCTATGTATATTTACTACTGAGACTGAATTTTTCTTTAAGTATTGATTTATGTGCATTATGCTATTCGACATTGCCATTTTCATCATTGTTTAGTTAAACTTTTAAAAATTCCCTCATGGGAGTGGGTGGTAGCACAGAGGGTTAAGTGCAAGTGGTGCAAAGCACAAGGACCAACATAAGGATCCCGGTTTGAGCCCCTGGCTCTCCACCTACAGTGGAGTTGCTTCACAAGCAGTGAAGCAGGTCTGCAGGTGTCTTATCTTTCTCTCTCCTCTCTGTCTTCCTCTCCTCTCTTCGTTTCTTTCTGTCCTATCCAACAATGATGACATCAATAACAACAGCAATAATAACTACAACAATAAAACAAGGGCAACAAAAGAGAATAAATAAATATATAAAAACTGTAAATAAAAAATTCCATTTTATTAATTCCCTTGTTATTGTTATTAAAAATTCCCTTGTTATTAATTGTTACTAGTATGAGCTATTTAAATGCCATTCCTTACTTTCCAGACTAATGAAGTTGTTCTGTTTATCTCTTTATTATTTGATTTCTTATTCTAGTATACTCTTTAAGAACATGCTTTTTATGTATTGTCTTTTGATATTTGCTAAGACATATTTTTTGGCACAGTATATAATCAGTTTTTGAGAATGATAAGTTCTCTGAAAGTCTGCTGACTCTGATTCCTATGTTCTTTTTCTGCAGTTGGTAGCCAGAATTTTCTTTACTTGTCACTTCATGATTATTCATTGTGTTAATGTGTTAATGATAATTCATTGTGAATTATCTATTTTCTCTTGCATATCTGACAATTTTAAATGTTTGGGGTCTTTTGTGAGAATTTATTTTAAATTTAAAAAAATAAACTTTTGTTAGTTACTTTTTTTTTTCTTTTTTTACTTGAGCACTACTCAGCTCTGGCTTATGGAGTTGCTGGGGATTGGGCCCTGAAACTTTTGATGACTCAGGCATGAATGTCTTTCTGCTGTCTTCCTGGCTCTTTAATTTTTGCATTTTGATTTTTTTTTTTTTTTAAACTAGAGCATTGCTCAGCCCTGGCTTATGGTGGTGCAGGGGGATAGAACCTGGGACTTTGGAGCCTCATACACCATACTTTCTTTGCATAACCATTATCCTATCTACCCCAACTCATCATTCTTTTAAATAAAGTTTGTTCTTGAAAACGCTATCATCTCGGTCCATGTTGTAGCTTTCTGTTTTTCTGTTCCTTCTCTTATCTTTTTATTGTAGTTTATTTTATTTTATTTTATTTATTCCCTTTTGTTGCCCTTGTTGTTTTATTGTTGTAGTTATTATTGTTGTTGTCATTGTTGGATAGGACAGAGAGAAATGGAGAGAGGAGGGGAAGACAGAGAGGAGGAGAGAAAGACACCTGCAGATCTGCTTCACCGCCTGTGAAGCGACTCCCCTGCAAGTGGGGAGCCAGGGTTTGAACCGGGATCCTTATGCCAGTCCTTGTGCTTTGCGCCACCTGGGCTTAACCCGCTGCGCTACAGCCCGACTCCCTATTGTACTTTTTTCTTATGTATTTGGCTATTATAAATGCTAGAGATTTAAAATGAAAAATTACAGAGAGCATAAAGTCTAAAGTAATATCTTACTCTAACGAAGATTTGAATTTGTTTCTAGGAGATGGCTAGTAGAACTGGCAGTCTTGCATCTGTTAATGAAAATAATTTGAAACTGGTTTTCTATCCTATCCACTTGATAGACTTAACCTCCAAGTGCACTGCTTTGACCCTATTCCAAGCATGAGGAACTTAATAGGCTTTCCTTTCTTGATAGACTTTGAACTTCAGATTTTTATCTCTGAGAATGGGGTGCCTTTTAAGGTACTCTGTTTTGTTCTTGGTGAGTTATTTTGGATTTAGAAGATGCCTCTAGCTGAAATGTGATTTTTTTTTTTTTTTAAAAAAGATCTTATTTATTTGTTAATGAGAAAAATAGGAGGAGAGAAAGAACCGGACATCACTCTGGCACATGTGCAGCTGGGAATTGAACTCAGAATCTCATGCTTGGCGTCTAATGTTTTATCCACTGTGCCACCTCCCAGACCATTGAAATAGGATTTCCTATTTCCTACAGTGTTTTCTTTCCCCTTCCTAGATCTTGGCTCTGTATTTCCTTACTTTCCAGAAATAAGTATTATTTTTATCTTGTCAAGGTTTAATAATTCTTCTTATCAGGAGAGGATTATTTGTTTTTCTTTCCCCTGTAATTTACTTACTTTTTCATGACATAGTAGAACATCCATATTTTGTAAAAGTTCTTCTGGTGAGTTAGTGGCAGCTAGTATTGAGTAGGATTAAGAACTGTTGCTTCATAGATTTAACTTTCTGCCTTATTTACTACCACACCCTTCTTCATGCCAAGTTAGTTCCTATCTCCAGGGGGAAAGTTTCATGAGTGGTGAAGCAGGCCTGCAGGTATCCCTCTCCCCCCATGTCTCCCCACTCCCTTTGTCATCTATCTGATAAATAATAAATATATACATAACCTTATCAGTAATACCTTTCTTACTTGGACTCTTCATGCTGGCATGGAGCCACATCAATAACCCTAGTGACAGTTTAAAAAAAGAAAAAGGAAAAGAAAAAAAAAAACTAGGAATAAAAATTGCTACCAGAAGTAGTGGACTTTTATAAGCACTGAACCCTAGTGATAATCCTGGTGGCAAAATAAAGACAGGGAAATTGCCCATATTAAAAAAAAAATTCAGTTACTATTCATTGTTGGATGAATACTAAGCTCATAAAATAACTTTATTTTATTTTTTATTGCCAGGGTTATTGATGTGGTTCAGTGCCTACATGACAAATCCAGTGCTCACAATGGCCATATTTCCCTTTATCATTTTCTCTTTCCTTTCCCCTTTCCCACTTCCCTTTCCTTTTACATTTTTTTCTTATCCCCCCCCCCTTTTTTAAAGTTGTTAGTACAGAGCAAATTGAGAGGGGAGGAGGAAATAAAGAGACACCTGCAGCACTATTTTGCCACTATGAAGCTTCTCCCCTGCAGGAGGGGACTGAGGGTTTAAACCTCCAGTTTGGCAACGTGTGCATTCAAATAGGTATGCCACCTCCTGGCCCCTATATTGAGAATCTTAAAAGTATAGGTTTAACAGGATGCTGTAAGGATTAAATATATTAATGCATGTAAAGTATTAGTATATGGAGACTGGTTGAGTACACATAATATAATATATATGTGCAAGAACCCAGGTTCAAGCCCCTGAACCCCACCTGCAGGGGGAAACCTTTGTGAGTGGTGAAGCAGTATTGCGGGTGTCTCTGTCTCGTTCCCTCTCTATCACTCCCTTCCTCTTGATTTCTGGCTGTCTCAATCCAACAAATAAATAAAGGCAATAAAAATATTTAGACAAAAAAGGAACAATGTCTGGCATATTTTAATGACTTGCATGCTATTCTGAAAAAATATTGTCTCTCAAATCATCACTTTTCATTTTTAGATATTCCTTTTTGAAGTTGGAAACTATTTGCATTTTATAAAACAACCCTATTTATTCTTCAGATTTCTACTGTGATTAATTTCAGGTTTTTTAATAACTGGGATGGAAGAATGAAGCTTAGTCCATAGAGGTCTATTTGTGTAGCTGAAGGATCTAGAAAATAGATCTGTTCATGCAACCCAGCTTGTGATTTCCAGGCAATCAGAGTGATTTTTAATTTGGAAACTGACTGAATAGATGCCATTCCTTTTCAACTTTTGTCTTTTAAAAGACAGTGTTCTGGGAGCTTGGCACACTCATAGATTTATATATTACAAATAAAACACAGCAGTTAGCAGATACAAATATATAGTACCTTTTGTTGAAGAGAGCATCAGAATTGATTGACCTGAATGGGAAAGACTAAAACAAATGTCAAAGTCAACATTTACCTCAAGGGACAATAAATCTTTTTTTTTTTAATATTTATTTTTATTTATTTATTCCCTTTTGTTGCCCTTGTTGTTTTATTGTTGTAGTTATTATTGTTGTTGTCATTGTTGGATAGGACAGAGAGAAATGGAGAGAGGAGGGGAAGACAGAGAGGAGGAGAGAAAGACACCTGCAGACCTGCTTCACCGCCTGTGAAGCGACTCCCCTGCAGGTGGGGAGCCGGGGTTCGAACCGGGATCCTTATGCCGGTCCTCGTGCTTTGCGCCACCTGCGCTTAACCCGCTGCGCTACAGCCCGACTCCCGGGACAATAAATCTTAACAGAGAATGTGTAGGTAATCCCTGTAGCATTTTAAGGTTTCACTAGATATAGTCTAATGACATGAATCTTGGTTGGGCATAACTTTAAATAATAATAATATTTGTTTATTTTCTGATTAACATGAGAGAGACAGCCTGAGGATTCTTCTGGTATGTGAAGTATAGGGATCATTCTCAGGACCTCATGCTTTTTCAGTCCAACATTAGGTATAACTTTTTTTCAGGTAAACCCAACAGCCAACTTTTGAGTTAAAGACAGGGAAGTACTTAATGTTAGGGCAGGTTGATAAATTTTTACACTGCTTTTTAATTTGGACAGCCAGAGCTCTTGCCTTATACCTAACTAACTGCTTTATCCAAGAAATTGATTAATACCGGTTTAGTTAGTTTTTTACTCATATCCATAAGAGGCATTTCTAAGTGGTATTTTAGTTCATAATATACAAGACAAATAGAAACATACCTTTGACCATCATAGACCACTAAGAAACATAAGATATATATATATATATATATGGTAGTGAATGACACATGAGCACATTTGGTAACTTTTTAAAAAAATTTCTAGTATGAATAGAAACACTTAGAAAGTTGATGTGGGAGAAAAGCTCAAGAAACCTTATGTTGAAGGTGAACTGCAAATAAGTTTTTGAATAAAATTTGAATAGCTAGAATATTTTGTAGTATGAAACAGATTTCCAAAAGCGTAAGATTAGATTTGAATTTTATATGGTATTGGGGATAAGACTGAAAGCTTCAATATTCAAGGTGAACATATGTATAGTCTACTACTGAACCATCTCCTGACCCTAACGTGAATTAAAAAAATAATACATGAAATTTTAAGTTACTTAATACTTGAAAGTACATTAGTGGAAATGAACCTTAAGCCCAGATTCATTCCCGGACAGTACCATAAACCAGTGCTGATGAGTGCTCTGTCATCTCTGTCTTTCTGTCTACATATTTATCTCATAAAAGTAAATATATATATATATATATATGTTTTTAGTGAATCTTATAACTGGACAATTGCCTTAAACATTTTGATATAGGGAGTTGGGCAGTAGTGCACCGGGTTAAGCGCACGTGGTGCAAAGCGCAAGGACAGGCAAAAGGATCCCGGTTTGAGCCCCCGGCTCCCCACCTGTAGGGGAGTTGCTTCACAGGCGGTGAAGCAGGTCTGCAGGTGTCTTATCTTTCTCTCCCCCTCTCTGTCTTCCCCTCCTCTCTCCATTTCTCTCTGTCCTATACAACAATGACAACATCAATAACAACAGTTTCTTCTTCTAGCGTTTGCCCTTCTTCCATAGCCAGTCAACAGCGTCAGGTTGAGCCTGATGTAAAGTTTCGAGACCTCCTTTGAATCTGGAGAGGTGGCAGTCGTTGACTATGTGGGTCATAGTCTGTCTGGAGCCGCAGGGGCAGTTCAGGTCGTCTCTGGCTCCCCTCTGGCTCCCCAGCGATGGAACATAGTGGCGCACCGGCCATGGCCTGTTCGATAGCGATTGAGGAGAGCCCAATCATAACGTGCTAGGTCAAAGCCGGGTTGACGCTTGCAGGGGTCTGTGATGAGGTGTTTGTTCTTTACCTCAGCTGACTGCCAACTCTGTTTCCAAGAGACTGGAACAGAGAAGTTCAGTGTAGGCGTAGGGGACCAGATTGGGTGACGAGACGTCAAGCATTGAACAGGGTGGGTGAAGATATCCGCGTATATTGGCAGGTCCGGTCGAGCATAGACGTGGGAAATGAACTTAGATGATGCTGCATCCCGATGAATATCTGGCGGGGCGATGTTGCTAAGAACTGGCAGCCATGGAACCGGGGTGGAACGGATGGTTCCAGAAATTATCCTCATGGAGGAATATAATTTGGAATCGACCAAGTGAACATGGGGGCTACGGAACCATACTGGGGCACAGTATTCTGCAGTGGAATAGCATAATGCCAAAGATGATGATCGTAGTGTGGAAGCGCTCGCGCCCCATGAGGAGCTGGCCAGTCTTGCAATGATGTGATTCCTCGCGCCCACCTTTGCTGCAGTTTTTATGAGATGTTTGTGAAATGACAGAGTGTGATCGAGAGTAATGCCAAGATAGACTGGCTGGGCTTCATGCCGGATTCTCGTATCGCCAAGCTGCACATTAAGCTCACGTGAGGCCAAGGCATGGTGTAGATGGAAAACAGATGATACCGTTTTTGCAGTGCTAGGGATTAGTCGCCATTTTTTACAGTAATCAGATATCAGAGACATGTCTTTCGTGAGTGTTTCCTCGAGGATGTCGAACTTGGATGCCTGAGTTGCACAGCAGATGTCATCGGCGTAGATGAACTTCCTTGAAGAAGTTTCTGGGAGGTCATTGATGTAAATATTAAATAGTGTAGGAGCCAGAACAGAGCCCTGGGGGAGGCCACTTGAGACAAGTCTCCATCTGCTAGACTTGTCACCCAGATGCACCCGGAATCTTAAGTTTTGGAGAAGAAACGATATAGTGTTGGCCACCCATGGAGGCAGGCATCTTGAGATCTTGACTAGGAGACCACGGTGCCAGACCGTGTCATAGGCTGCTGTGAGATCAACAAAGACAGCACCCGTCTTTAAATTCTTCAACAGTAATAATACAACAATGAAAACAGTAATAATACAACAATGAAACACAATGAAAACAGTAATAATACAACAATGAAAAACAACAAGGACAACAAAAGGGAAAATAAATACATTTAAAAAAATTTAAAAAACCATTTTGATATATACCTTTTCTAGACTTTTTGTTTATTCATATGTGAATGTATGCATAGATACATGTATACATAAGCATAAGTAGGAATATGTTAAAAGGGGTGTTATTAAAAACTTACCATTTTCTGCTTTCACATGGCTCTTAATTTGCTAATTTAATTTATGAAAGCTGGGTATGGTCATGGTGATTCCTAAATTTGCTGTTCTGAACATTTTAGATATATTTGATAAGAGTAAGTGGACTCACTGTTTTGGCTGATAATGAATCTTTAGTATTTTATCTTATTTAGGTGCTGGGTCCTCGGCTCTGAAAAGGCCATTTGAAGATGGATTAGGGGATGATAAAGATCCTAATAAGAAGATGAAACGAAACTTAAGGAAAAGTGTGTAAAACTTTTCTTCTAAATGTGAACTAGATAGAATTTGTAGTCTTTGAAATTTGTAGTGGCTGGGGAGACAGCATAATGGTTATGCAAAAGACTTTTTATGCCTGAAGCTCTTAGGTCCCAAGTTCAGTCTCCAGCCCTGCCATAAAACCAGAGCTGAGCAGTACTGTGGTCATTCTCTCTGTTTTTCTCTCTCTCTTAAAAAAAAAAAAGCTATGTATAAAAATGAAAATTACAAACTGATTTGAATTAGAATTTTAAGAATTGGTATAAACTAGGAGTTGGACAGTAGCACAGTGCACATGGCGCCAAGCGCAAGGATCAGCGTAAGGATCCCGGTTCAAGCCCCCAGCTCCCCACCTGCAGGGGAGTTGCTTCACAAGCACTGAAGCAGGTCTGCAGGTGTCTTTCTCTTCCCTCTTTTCCCCTCCTCTCTCCATTTCTCTCTGTCCTATCCAACAACGACGATATCAAGAGCAACAATAATAACTATAACAGTCATAACAAGGGAATAAATATTTTTTAAAAAAAGAATTGATATAAACTGAGGAGTTGAAGATAAAATATGGTCTGTTTTTGACGCTTCATAGTCTTAAGATATATTAATATTAACAGGCTGAAATTACTATGTAGATATAGTAATGCATATTCTTATACTGATGGTAGCATATAATTTTAGAAATTTATAATTATGAAGTTAAATTGTATATATGTTTTGAAATTCTTATAAATATTTGATAAGTTTTTTAAAATTTCTTTATTGGGGAATTAATGTTTACGTTCAACAGTAAGTACAATAGTTTACCAGTTTTCCACATAACAGTACAACCCCCACTAGGTCCTCTGTCATCCTTTTTGGACCTGTATTCTCCCCCCACCCACCCCAGAGTCTTTTACTTTGGTGCAATACGCCAATTTCAGTTCAGGTTCTACTTGTGTTTTATCTTCTGATCTTGTTTTTCCAACTCCGTTTGCAGCTCTTTAAAAGTTTGATAAATTTATGGTGTCCATTTAAATGTTATGATTAAAACACAGTAATTCTAAGCTCCAGTGTCATTCCTCTTTCTTTAACAGTTCTGGACAGTAAAGCAATAGACCTTATGAATGCACTAATGAGGCTCAATCAGATCAGGCCTGGGCTTCAGTATAAGCTCTTATCTCAGTCTGGCCCTGTTCATGCCCCTGTCTTCACAATGTCTGTAGACGTGGATGGTACAACATATGAAGCCTCAGGACCATCTAAGAAAACAGCAAAACTTCATGTAGCAGTGAAGGTATGATACTTATTTTACTTGTCAATGATTGTTTTATTATGTTATAAATAATTGAATGCCTACTTTCCAATAGCAAATTAATAGAAAATATCAGGATTTTAAAGAGAATATAGACATCACTTCTGGACCACATTCTTTTTTTTGTTTGTTTGTTTATAAAAATATGTGTAAATTTTACAGAATTTGGAAAACAGAAATATATGTCCTTGAATTCCTGACTCCTTAGATGGTGGTGGGGGGTTTCTATTAAAGACACATCATAGAAGAATATCAAATAAAAAGCAAGAAGAACTCAGTTAACTCCACAGGAGCCTTGGCAACACAGTGGCAGGCACATTAAGTGGTAGAGATTAGTGACCAGTTTCTCATTCCTGTTCCAGTCCTTTTTTCTAACAGTCCCTCACAAAATAATCCTTTAGGGACTAGGCAGTTACTTTCTTTGAAAAGCATCCGTATCATTTTATGGTAACCAGCTAGAAGGGAAGTAATAGGCTCTTTGATGAGACTCTGGGAACCATCAGATGTCTACCATTTAAAGCCAGGGTTATTATTTTTGAATGAGAACTATGGGATAGAGTGTGTTTTCACTCAGTCCTGGCCCCAGTCTTCAAGGATATCATCTTTCTCAGTTTCAGTCCCCTTCTAGAAGGTAAAAAGTAAGGTTATACTTCACTTTATAGGTTACTTTGTTTCCAGGAGTAATCTTGCGATTTTTTAGCTCTATTAATATACATAATAAGTTTGATTTGTTTGCCCTACACTTGAATATTCAAACATTTTTGGCAAACCAGCTTGTTTGTTGTATATTTTAGCCTTAACACTGATCTCCAAACAATTTAGCTCCAGAGATCTGGTAACATCTTACTTTTATGTTCATACTTATATAGATTTCTTTTAAATTTATTTTACTTCTATGGTTAATAATTTTAGATTATACTCAAAAATTTTTAGATTATGGCTGAATTTGAAATTTTTGTTATAATATTATAAATTTATTGAAATATGTCACCATAATAAGTAAATAAATGAATTGGTAAGTGAGAAAAGGGAAGAAAAGAGTATTATAGAATTCACTCAAACTATTTTAGCTTTCTTTGCTAAAGTAGGAAAGCTGCATGCCTTTACTTTTTTTTGGAGTTAACCAATAAAATTTACTTGTCACTTTTGGCTTTTTTCCCCCTCAGGTGGGGGGGTTAATGTTTTGCAGTCAACACTAAAATATAGTAGTTTGTACACATGTAACATTTCTCAAGCTTTCCACATAACAATTCAGCCCTCTCTGGGTCCTCCTCTGCCATCATGTTCCAGGACCATAACCCCCCCTCCCATCCCAGAGTCTTTTACTTTGGTGCACTTTTGGCTTTTGATTTATAGCTGGTGTTACCTAGTGTCAATTCCAGTTGTCTTACAGATAAGATTTTCCCAGGGACTGTGTATTTGCAGAGCTCTGGCAGTGGAGAATGTTTTCTTTATTAAATATACACAAGGATATAACCAAATGATGTTAGTACAGATTACTACCTAAATACTTTCAGAACATACAATTTTTTTTAAGGGTGGTGAGAAGCTCTTGGCTTTATTCCCAATGACTCTCATGAATTTATGACTTGAATTCTTCAATAGAATGCCAGATTCCCCATGTAAATTCACCAAATTTATTTCAAGTTTTTGATATAGACTTCTACTTGCTCACTTTTTGCCTAGAATATTGCTATTTTATTTATATGGACTGAATGCTTTATATAATATGCCATTGTTTAAAAGAGTTGGGCTGCCCAGCATCTCATTTTCATGACTACCATAGCAATCTCTTTAAGATATCTATTAGGTATAATTGAGATAGTAAAGATTTAAAATGTTGCTTTTTCACACCAACAACATAAAACATTAATTAAAAGCTGAAACAAATATAGGAGGAATCTTTAGGAACCTGTATCTGTATCTTTTTATTTTATTTTTTTTTAATTTTATTTTATTGATAGAAACAACCATACTCAAGAGGGAAGTGGGTCATAGAGGAGGAGAGAAACAGAGAGACACCTGCAACATTGCTTCACCACTCGCAAAGCTTTTCCCCTGCAGGTGGGGACCAAGGGGTTTGAACCTGTCTCCTTGGGCATTGTTTACTTATGCTTTTTCTTGTTTCCTAATGTGTGCTTGTATGGCTATGAACTTCCCTCTCAGTACTGCCTTAGCTGTGTCCCAAATATTTTGATAGTTTGTTTTGAGAGTTCATTTTCATTGAACTCTCGAAACATTTTGATTTCTTCCTTTATTTCCTCTTTGACCCAATAGTTGTTAAGTAGTGTACTGTTCTACTTGGGCATTGTAACATGTGCACTCAACCAGGTACACCACCATCTAGCCCCTGTATCTATATCTTCTGTGATAATATTAACTGACAGTTTGTCGTTAACTTGTTTGAAAGAGACTTATAAAAATATATTCCTTTGTGTACATCTGAAAATCAGTATAACCTTGAAAGAGGTATTGAAATGTAGGTTTGCAAGTGTGTTCACACACGTGAACATACTTACTGTTCTGAACGATGTATTTTTAAAATGTTTGAGAAATGTCAAACATTGAATGGAAAGTCATCTTGTCTGAAGAATAAACATAGACATTTCTTTCAAGTTTTGATAGTAGTTTCTCTTAAAGGCAAGGAAATCTATGGTAAAAAGCTTGAGATATTATAATTAATAGACAAATTGATCCAAAGGTAAAAACAAAGTCTTGGTCCTTTTTCTGCTCTGTATTGAGGCAAGTGAATCAAACTTCCTATTTTACAAGTTTAAAAAAATTAAGAATTATAAAAATTATTCCAGTGTGCTATTTTACTTTTTCCCTCACCTACTTGCTTGTGCTATTTATTTTTCAAATTCTCACCTCCAAATTCAATGAACGTGGCTCAACTTCAGATTTGCATTTCTGGCAGTTAGGGGTAGCTCACTCAGTAGGACATGTATCTTGTCATTGTAAATGCTGGGTTCAAGCTCTAGCATTATGGACATATCATAGTGACTTCCCTCCATCTAAAGTAAAAAAGAATGAAAAAATTGGCCTGTGAGTAGTGAAATTGTTCATGTGCAGGACTTTAGTGCTATAAAAACCATATTTACATTTCTGTCATATTCTATTCAAATCTAATTACTTTCAGAAAATTTTAATAATTATCCAATGATGTCCTGGTAGATAAAACTTGATTAACCCGAAATACCAGATGGTCTCACTTACAGGTGTACAGAAAGGGAAAACACAAAGTGAAACTTGGACTGTGTGGGGCATATTGCACCATAGCAAAGGACTTTGGGGAAAGAGGGTGGGTGAAGGTGGTGAGGAGAATCTTGGGGTTCTATTGCGTGGTGATGGAAAAGAACCTAAGTAGTGGCTGAGAGTGTACTGCAGAGAACTTGCATGGGGAGATGAGAGATTAAACCCATATGCCAACAACTGTGCTCTGTTGCCATCGGCGCCACTCCCCCCCCAAAAAATGGATAAAATAAATTTTACTTAAGCAAGTATTTCGTCTTGAAAGGTGTTTCATGGATTCAGATATTTTGGAAGAAAAATGTTAGTCTCAGTTTTTAGTTAGTCTGTACTGCTTAATTGCTCTCTGGTGTTTGAATAAAACTGAGTTTCAGTGTAATTTGTACAGGTATTGCAGGCAATGGGATATCCAACAGGCTTTGATGCAGATATTGAATGTATGAGTTCTGATGAAAAATCAGATAATGAAGGCAAAAATGAAACAGTGTCTTCAAATTCAAGCAATAATACTGGAAATTCTACAACTGAAACCTCCAGTACCTTAGAGGTATGCTTATATATCGTTTTCCTTTGGAAATGAATAAATGTTTATTAGAGGAATTGAAAGATTCAAAAGGTGGATAGAAATCTAAAAAACATATAAGCACATATACATTTTCCAGAAGGAACCATTCATAATATTTTGATTTATTTCTATCCAGCTTTCCCCCCCATAGATGTATTTTATTACTGAGAGAGAGGGGGAGGTCAGACCAGATCAACACTCTGGTATATTTGTCAGGGATCAAACTCAGGACCTCATGCTTGAGGATCTAGCACTTGATCCATTATGCCACCTCCCAGACCACTAGGAGCCTTTTTTTTTTTTATGAGTATTTTTTTTAATTAGTGCAGCCTGGAATGTTCCTAGCAGTGACCGCAGAATGCAAGCTCAGCCCTACAGGGATGCAGAGGTAACATGGGCTCCTGTGCTGATTCCATAGTCAGCAGATCAAATTGATGGGGTTTACAGTGAACAAGATTTATATACTTTTCCCATATTTTGGAGCTACCCTCTTCCCTGATACAGCTTTCTAGTCCTTTTTCCAACTGTGACACCATCTCCACAGGCAATACCTTGGGTCTGTGAGTATTTTTATGAAGGAAATGATACTTTCATGCAGTTTTTTTTCATTTAACTCTAAAAATAAAAACATAACTATTATGCTCAACACATTAATGCACCCTAATTTAACTAACATTCCTTTTTTTGCTGGTCAGTGGGACTTGTTGCCAGTATTTTATAATTATGATGTATCAAGAATATCAATAATAACTGAACAGTGATAAACCAATAATTTAGAGGAGAAAATCCAGGATTATTTCATGTTAAATTAAACTGTAGAGGGCAGTAGATTATCACTGAGTTGTTCCAGCCTGATATAGTTTTTATTGAGACCCTGAATAAGCTTTAACCTATGAGATGATTGCCACAGGTAATAGAATGGGATGAGGCCAAGTATTAAGTATATATGGCATATTTGTGAGTTAATGGTGCCTTGTGTTTTTGTACTCTCCTTAAGGAAACGGTTTGTTTCTTTTGTTTTTTGCTTTGCATTGTTTCTAAGCTACCTATTGAGAGAGATAGAATATCAGAGCATCGGGAGTCAGGCGGTAGCACAGTGGGTTAAGCACACGTGGCGCGAAGTGCAAGTACCAGTGTGAGTACCCCGGTTCAAGCTCCCGGCTCCCCACCTGCAGGGGAGTCGCTTTACAGGTGTTGAAACAGGTCTGCAGGTGTCTATCTCTTCCCCTCTCTGTCTTCCCCTCTTCTCTCCATTTCTCTCTGTCCTATCTAACAACGATGACATCAATAACAGTAACTACAACAATAAAATAAGGGGGACAAAAGAGAAAATAAATATTTAAAAAATAAAAAAATTAAAGCATCACTCTGCCACATGCAATGTCCTGCCACTCTACTTATACACCACCTCCCTGGGCTGCAGAGAAACAACTATAAAGTAACAGATCTTACATAAATATATTTTAATTTTTTCATTTATAAGGAGTATGCATTAAGAATTTAGTGAACTCGGTTTTTTTTCCTGATTCATAGCCCCCACTTTAATATCTGCTTACTACAAAATGCTAGCAATAGTGTGTCCAGAACTTTAAGATGCTCTCAGGTGAAAATAACAATATGTTTATACCTAGTTAGAATGTAATCTGGTAAGTACCACGATTGCAAAATCAATGTAATAATGCAAAATCTTGAGTAACTGATTGTGTACCTCACACTCATGTTAAATTAAAAGGAGTAAAATAAGAAATAAGATTTACATGGTGAGTAGGATTTGCTATGTGGGGATGAAGTAGGGAAATAGGAATTCTAGGCCAAAGAAATAGGAGCTATTGATAATCTGAGAGTTTTGAAATAAATATTTGAGAAGTGCTAGGTGGGCCAGTATAAAGGGGATATAATGGGTATAGAGACCTGCAAAAGATATTCCTGGCTCTTCATGTGATACTGTAGAGGATAGGAGATTTGGCACCCAGCTCTTGAGATGATTGTCATTCATTAAGTGCCAGTCACAGACTGGAGAAAGGTGTTTTGCTGGCAGAGTTCTAAACACTAAGAGATGAACAAACACCTTAAATATGAAGCTCAGAATATTGAGTTCTAAAGGAATTGCGAAGGGAAGATAAGCAGTGTGGACTACATGCATAGCCATATAAGTACATGAAGACTGTGGTAGTGATTACACCTATACTTTGCTTCTGTACAATGTATTAGTAGGAGAGGCTAAGGGGAAGAAAACCGATTTTGATTTAAAATGGTAGTAACTATTTAGATATGTCATAGTTTATGTCTTGACTCTTTTATAATGATGATTATACATCTGGAAAACAGTGTGAGCACCACAGACCTAGTTTCAAAAACTACTCACTACCTTTTACAGATGAGAGTGGAAATTTGAAATATATAGATTGTGAAAATTATTCCAAAAGTTATTTTTGTTGCAAAAACTCAGGAATGCTAAATATTTTTATTTTATCAGAGCAGTGCTCAACTCTGGTTTATGGTGGTGCTGGGGATTAAACCTGGGACCTCAGAGCCTCAGGCATGAAAGTCATTTGCATAACCTTTATGCTATCTATCTCTCCAGCCCCTGAGAATTCTAATTAAATATGTCTTTTAAAATTGTACAATATTTCACTTCTATTGCATTAACTAAATCAGAGTATTTTATTAAGATCGTTTGTTGGGGGTTAGCAGAATGGCTTATCTGGATAGTGTGTCAGCTTTGCCAAGCACATGACTCATTCAAGTTCTGTAGGCTGCTTTGGTGCTTTGGTGTCATTCTCTGAAAAATTCAACTTAGCTGCAAAGGGAGGTAGCTCACATGGCAGGACATGCCTTACATGGACAGGTCCCTGGGTTCAAGTCCTGGTACCACATGATAGCACCATAGACAGCATTGTGGTAGGAGATAGGGGGTGAGATTCCCTGGGTAGAACATTGGTGCTATGGTATTCTTCACTCTTTCTTGTTTCTCTAGAATATAAAGAATGAAAAAAATTTAGTACAGAAGTGGTGATATAATATGTGCCACAAGAAAATGAAGAATATTATATTTGTAATCATTCTTTTGGGTACTCATTTATTTGTTTTGTTTGTTTGTTTGTTTTTGAGCAGCTACTGTGGTGGAAGTCAGCATGATCTCCAACCTCTAAAATAATTCAATAATTTGGCCTTTTCTTTCTCAAAATTAAATTTGTAGTGTCTTATGAATTGCTGGTTTTGGTGTCCTCATACTTCATTTGACCTTCACATTCTCACATGAAATGCTTTTCTTTTTTCTAATCGTACCCTTCAAAGTGACTTCTACAATGAAAATCTAGCTATGCATTTTTCAATATTAATATTTCAGTGACTCCCTATTGCCCATGATAAAGTGAAAGCTCATTTACATAACATAAAGTCCTTTATGTTTTGACTCCCTCGAGGTATTTCTAAGTGGGTTCTGCCTTCCTCTCCTCACTTCCTGTGTAAAGGACTGTTTAAGACAAATTAACTTGCACTTCCCAAACAAATGTTCTTTTCTTGAGCCTTTGCATTGCTGTTTCTTCTGTTTACAATGCTTTTCTTGTTTTTCTCTTTATGATGGTTTGGTATAAAGAGGAAGGTGAGAAATGCATGTTTTATTTCCAGCAAAACTGCCCTGATTGCTCTAGAAAATTATGTTTCTAGTGTGTTCTCACAATGGACGTCTCTTGTATAATAAACCTTTACAGTGATTATACCTGTCCTTCCCACTGTACTGCAGCTTCTTAAGGATAATGCATCCCTATTTTTGTTACCTTTAAATTTCAGAATATACATTCTGCAGCCTACTAGGAACTAGCCTACTATTGTTACTTTAGATGCCCTTAAATGTTTTTAGGAAGACTGAAAGGTGTGTCTCATCTACCAAGTGAGTTATTTCTTTCTAACCCTATAGATGAAAAACAGTGAGTGCTTAGGTATTATGTGAATTTCAGCTTGTTAGTCATTTAGAGTACTATTTTTACATCATGAGCACCACAGGCCAGACCCTACAATGCCATATAACAGTAAGAGTACCTTACCATTAATCTCTTGAATACTCATCTATTGTAACAGTTTTGTTTCACAGATAGGTTAACCAGATGACTGACTTTATTTTTATTTTTTAATTTCTTTTAAATTTCTTTATTGGGGGATTAATGTTTTATTATTTTTTTAAAGAATTTATTTATTCATGAGAAAGCCAGTAGGAGAGAAAGAACCAGACATCACTCTGGTACGTGTGCTACTGTGGATCGAACTCAGGACCTCATAGTTGAGAATCCAATGCCCTATCCACTGCGCCACCTCCTGGACCACTATTTTTTATTTTATTAGTGATTTAATGCTGATTTCCAAAATTATGAGATAACTGGTACAATTCCATACCGTTCCCACCACAAGAGTTCTCTGTCCCCATTCCCTCCATTAGAAACTGTTCTCTCAAGATCACAGATACGGGTTGACTATTATTTCTATAACTGCCTATCTATTTTTATTGGCTGTAGAGTTCTCATACTTATTTTACGTATTTTTGCTATTCCTATACTATTCCTATATGGAGGTGATCACATGTCCTTGCTCCTAATAGTCTAAATAAGTAAATTTTTAAAAATCGAGCTTTCTGTTCAACAGAGACATAGTATATATGTATGCTAATAGACCTAATACTAGTGCCAGGAGATAGCCCATCCAGTAAAGCATACATTTTATCATGTGCATGGGCCTGAGTTTGAGCTCCTACAACTACATGGGAGCGCCTGCACCTGGGAAGCTTCATAAATGTAGATCCAGGCTATGTCTCCCTCTCCCCGCTACACACTCCCCCTCCTTTCATGTATTTGTCTGAAATTAAAATGGGTATGGTCAGGGTTGGTGGATAGGAATCTGCCAAGAGCAGTAGAATTTTGTAGGTACAAAACCCAGCAGATTAAAAAAAGGAAGGGGGCAGGAGGTGGTGCAGTGGATAAAGCATTGGACTTTCAAGCATGAGGTCCCAAGTTTGATCCCCAGCTTTGCATGTGCCAGAGTGATACTTAAATTGTCTCTTTACCCCCTTCTTTCTTACTAATAAAGCTCTTGGGTTGGTGGTGGGAGGGACTTTATACCCATTATCTTTCTCAATTGAACCTTCTTTTAGGTAAGAACTCAGGGCCCTATTCTCACAGCAAGTGGTAAAAACCCTGTAATGGAGCTCAATGAAAAAAGAAGAGGTCTTAAATATGAACTCATCTCAGAAACTGGTGGAAGCCATGACAAACGCTTTGTAATGGAGGTATGTACCTAGATACAAGCCAACTTAATTTTTCTCCTTAAAGGGATAAGCTTGAGCTTGTGTGTCAAATGCTTTAGACTGCATCACCTCTTGTTGTCATTATTTGACCTTTGCTATTTTCTGTGTTATGATATACTTAAATGAAAACTACATAGAAGTACTGCATATGATAACCATAGAGTGTTCTTGGTTTTAGGTAGAAGTAGATGGACAGAAATTCAGAGGTGCAGGTCCAAATAAGAAAGTGGCAAAGGCAAGTGCAGCTTTAGCTGCCCTGGAGAAGCTTTTTTCTGGACCCAATGCAGCAAATAATAAGAAAAAGAAGATAATTCCTCAGGTATGAGTTGTGCATCAAGTCTTTGAAATATATTACTAGAATTTAATTTTCATTTCATTTAGCTTTTTCTTCCTTTCTTTTTCTTTCTTTCTTTCTTTTTTTTTTTTTTTGATTATTTATTATTTGAGAGAAAGAACCAGACATCACTCTGATAACATGTGCTGCTGGGGATCAAACTTGGGACCTCAGGGTTGAGAATCCAATGCTTTATTCTCTGCACTACCTCCTGACCACAGCTTTTTCTGAAGTTGTTTCTTTTTCTTGAATTTGGTAGTCTTTTTTTTGGATTTAGTTTATAAATATCACAAATATGATCAGTTTCCCTATCTCATGGTTTCTGTAGGCAAATTATATATTTAAAGAGTGGTAGTTAGTATTATTTGAGTGGAGCTGGGATATAGCTCCAGCAGTAGAGCACATGCTCACTTTATTGTGCACAGGGATCTGGTTTTGAGCCTCAGCACCTCATGGGAGTACTCTGGATGGCACCAGGAACAGTTACTTACGCATATAATAGAATTTGCACTGGAGTATTTCTTATCTCTGTCTCTTTATCTAAAATTCTTTAAAAAATGAAAAAGTTGTTTAGGAGCAATGGAATCATTCATACAAACTGGACACGCGCAGGCGCACACATAATTTGAGAGTTGTCAAGCCATTTTTAGTGAGGCACTGTAAAACTTGGGTATGTTAGTGCTGCTAAAGACACAGTATCGTAGCAAAGCATTTAGACAAGGTGGCATTCTGGAGCTGGGCAGTGGCGCACCAGGCTAAGAATATGTAGTACTATGTGCAAGGACCCAGCTTCAAGCCCTATTGCAGCAGGGACACTTCATGAACAGTGAAGCAGTGCAACAAATTATCCTCTTCCTCTTTGCCTCTCTACCACAGTTTCTGGCTGTCTCTATCCTAATAATAGCATAAAATTTTTAGATTTTAAAAGTACAGTTTTTCTAAGGGGCCAGGCACCGACACACCTTGTTGAGCATATATGTTACCATGTGCAAGGACCTGGGTTCAAGCCCTTGTTCCCCATCTGCAGGGGAAAAGGTTCACAAATGGTGAAACAGTGGGGTGTGTGTGTGTGTGTGTGTGTGTGTGTGTGTGTGTGTATCTCCCTCTCCCCTCTCCATTTCTGTCCTATCAGAGAAAGAAATTTTTTTCTGGACATGTACCATATGCATTATTTTGAGGGGTAAAAAGTTATATTAAAAACCGTGAGTCATGTTTTCTCATGCGAAGAGTGCTAGTATTTTAATATCTATATTATATGATTGAAAAAAAGGAAAATGTTTAGACTAGTGGAAAGAAGATTCTGAATTAAAGTTCTGTTTAAGTTTCTTTTTCATGTTCTAAGTCCATTATAGGAAACTAGAGTTGATCTCATTTTACAGTTGAGGAAAAGGAAGACCAAGGACACAAAAGTGTTGATGTTTAGAAATACAGCTAATTGATGGTAGAAGTCCTTGTGGTTTGAGTTTTTTTTTTTCGCCCCCCTCAGGCCAAAGGAGAAGTTGTAATTTCCCATGCATGATTAAGCTCTTTTCTACCACTCACTCTAGCCATAGAAATTATCTGATGAGGAATGAAAGGATGATGATTTTTCTGTCTCAGTTCAGTGTGTGCCTGCACTACTGGAGTTGTCTGAAATACTGTTAACTTTGTCAAACAATAAGTTCTGAATCTCTGCTCTTCCTTCCCTGCACCTTAGATGTTATAGGGAATTTGAGTAGTTTCTAGCTTGAATTTTTATTGCATCCTTATATAAAAAATAAACATAATACAGGTAAATATCTTGAGTTTCCTTAAAATTTCAGTTTTGTTTGTCAGCCACTATTAACGCTCTGACTTACCTATTCTTGTTTGTAATTTATTCTACTAGTTTTGTATCTAGATTTTCTCAGTTCTTTCTTTTTTTAATTTTTATTTATTCCCTTTTGTTGCCCTTGTTTTTTATTGTTGTAGTTATTGTTTTTATTGATGCCATTGTTATTGGATAGGACAGAGAGAAATGGAGAGAGGAGGAAAGACAGGGGGAGAGAAAGATAGACACCTGCAGACCTGCTTCACCACCTGTGAAGCGACTCCCTGCAGGCAGGGAGCCAGGGGCTCGAACCGGGATCCTTATACTGGTCCTTGTGCTTTGCACCACCTGCACTTAACCTGCTGTACTGCCGCCCGACTCCCTCAGTTGTTCTTTCTATTCCTAAGTAAGGAGAACAGTATGATGATTACTTTCTCATTTTACAGTTAGTGGAGAACTCCAAAAACAGAGAGATAATGTAATTTTACCAGAGCCCCATGTCATTTTAGAGTGAGAAGAGACTTTCAGTGTGGCGTTATTGGATTGGAACTAGAGCCTGATTAATGTGTAATTCTGCTGTTCTTTGCCATCTTTCATTTGGATAGAGACAAAGTAAGGGAGTGATACCACAACACCAGAGCTTTCTCCATTGCCATAATACAGGCACCCTACTCAGTGAGCTCTCTTTCTGATCCTTGAAGTGGTTTTTATTTAATGATTGGTAAATCATACAAACACAGACTCAAAGAAATTACATCACCTTCCTAAAATCTCAGTTACTTAGAGCAGGAACAATGACATCCACATCTTTGTCTTCTTGTCTTGGTCTAGGTCAGTTTTGTTTTATACTCCATTCAGATGCTTGGCAAAATGTAGGTGGTTTGCTGTATTTATTTTATTTTATTTTATTTTATTTTGTCTGTGGAAAGACAAATTAATTTGACCTAGGTGTCAAAAGTCTATAATTACTTCAGTCAGTCCTAAAATGGCTTTGGATGTAATTTGACCACTGACATTTAAATGTAGAAATTGAGTTCTTTCTGAGTAACCATTTAGGGAAAAAGAAGCTTTGTTTCATGTTTCTAAGTTCCCGACATTCTCCAGAACAACTATGAAAAGTAGCTATCATTTTCGTTACACAGGTGATAAGAGCTCAGGATCACAGACAGCTTACTGTCCCTTCTACAGGCTCAAATTTCTGAGTTAATACATTGCAGAAGTGATAATATTGGGTTGTCAGGAAAGTCATGGCATTTTTTCTGTGCAAAAATGCATCATGACAACCCAATAGTTTGCAATTCTCTCAGTAATGAAAATGTATTATTTTTAATAGGCAAAAGGAGTTGTGAATACAGCTGTATCCGCAGCAGTCCAAGCTGTTCGGGGCAGAGGAAGAGGAACTCTAACAAGGGGAGCTTTTGTTGGGGCTACAGCTGCTCCTGGCTATATAGCTCCAGGTATAGTATAACCATTTAGAGTTCTGCTTCCTTTTCTGGGCCAGAGTTCATATAACAGTGTCTGCTTTGTTTTCTAGGATTATACAATTTCTAAGTAGATAAATAGCATGGTAGATAAGATGGTTGTGCACAGAAATTCAAACAACAAAAAAATACTGAGTGACTAGAGACTTCTTGAAGCGAGGTGACAGTGGAGAAACATTGTACTTTATTGAGGAGAAATCTTTTGACAATTAGAAATGTAAAAGGTGTTAGATTGAGAGGTTGACACTTGAGCAGGGTTTATCCAATGTGGACATAGAGAATAGGTTGGCAATAGCAAGAGAGGAAAACTGCTGTTAAGAGGTTGCTATGGTGGGGAGTTGGGCGGTAGCACAGTGTTTTAAGCGCAGGTGGTGCAAAGCGCAAGGACCAGCGTAAGGATCCCATTTCAAGCCCCTGCTCCCCACCTGCAGGGGTGGGGGGGTCTCTTCACAAGCGGTGAAGCAGGTCTGCAGGTGTCTGTCTTTCTCTTTCCCTCTCTGTCTTACCCTCCTCTATCCATTTCTCTCTATCCTATCCAATAACAACAACAATAAAACAAGGGCAACAAAAGGGAATAAATAAATATTTTTTAAAGGTTTTTATGGTGAATTCTAGCATTATTGACATTTCTTTTTAATGTAGTGTTGAGAAATAAACCAAAGGCCTTGTATACATGATACTGCCATGTAAATTCCCCAGCCTAGCTTTTTTTTTTTTTTTAACTCTATACAGGTATTCCTCACTGAGTCACTGGATTCTGTTCCTAAAAGCTAGTTGATAAACAGGGACATGCCTCTTACCCTTATTTCAGACATAACATACCGTACTGGCAGAGAGTTTCTCAACCATCTCTAGATAGTTTAATGTCACACTTGCATCATTATGACATTTAAAAATGTATATTCGGGGAGTCGGGTGGTAGCGCAGCGGGTTAAGCGCAAGTGGCTCAAAGCGCAAAGACCAGTATAAGATCCCGGTTCAAGCCCCCGGCTCCCCACCTGCAGGGGAGTCGCTTCACAAGTGGTGAAGCAGGTCTGCAGCTGTCTATCTTTCTCTCCCCCTCTCTGTCTTCCCCTCCTCTCTCCATTTCTCTCTGGGCTACCCAATGACCGCAACAATAATAACTACAACAATAAAATAACAAGGGCAACAAAAGGGAATAAATATTTTTTAAAAGTTTATTCAGTAGTGTGCTGTATATTGCACTATAATAAAAAATCCAGGATATGTACTGTGAGGTACACAATAAAGGATATATATGTATATATGTATGTATATATTAGTATAGTGTACATCAACTGACTACAGAAATGAGATAAACTGTGCTGCCATTTTCCATGAACAAAACATATATCACCCTTACACCAACTCATCGGAGAGCTGACTGTAATACCATGCTAATAAATATGTAGGTCACTGTGAGAACTAGCAGTATGTAGAGAGAGACATCAAAAGACAGCTTCCCCATTAATGGAGTTCTCTTTGATGTTGTCCATGGGGTGTTAGAAATTGGACCCAGGACCTCCTGAATGATTAAGGTATATATTTTTTACCTACTGAGCTATCTCCTAGCCTGGATTACTGCCACTTCTTTAACTAAATGTTTGGGAACCATTAAAAGCTTATAAAAAGTACCAAAATGATGCTTATTTTATTCAGTGTTTACTAAACATCAAATTTAATAGTTCAATTTTTCAGGTGAGGAAAGTAACATTTAGGGAGTTAAGGCAAGTAATCCATTATAAGATAGTAGATAACAGAGATTTGAATGTAGATGAGATGGTTGTAAGTCCAGAGTTTATATTCTTTATATTTTATCACATGATTTGAAAAAGAAATGGGGAAAGATACCCTCTCTTAAACTTCTGGTCTAATTCTTATGTCATTTTTGGTGATCGATGTACAGCTGTCTCATTAAAAACAAGTTCTCTGTAATATTGAAAGTATGGAACTTTTAACTTGAAAAGTAAACCACTTGTTGGTCAAGGTGAAATTGTCAGAAGGATTAGGTTTTAGCCCAGTTATAATGTAACACTCCTTAAAAGTTTGCTTAGATATTTTTTTTTCCTAAGAAAGAATTATAATAGAATATTCGGGAAGTTTCATAGAGGTCACAGACTTTGCAATCTATCCTGGTAGGGTCACAACTAGAAGGTGTGTCCTATAAAGAGTATACTTGCTTTTTCATATATTGTGTGGCAGACATAGATTTTACTTTCATGCAACTTAGGGCCTAAAGGTGAGATGTATTAGTCAGGTAATCACAATTACATGAGAAAATTATAATGAAAGAATGACATGTTGCTGTGAGAGGATGCAACAAAGAAATCCGGTCAGTCATAACAACAGAAAGCAAAGAAATACTGAGCTAGTCTTTTGGGTCTTTAAGTGCTTCTCTGAAATTGAAATGAGCTTTGAAGAATGAGTTAGGAGTTAAAGAAGACTAAGCACAAGAGTGTTACACATGGGGAACAGCATGTGAGACCATGTGGTGCTGGTGGTATGGATTGTGCTTCATTTGAAGAACTAAAGAAACCCAAAATGTCAGCAGTGTGGAGAGCATTGGAGACAGTAGATAGGAAATGATTTAAAGAAAAGCTGCGATCATTCCCTGCCCTGGAAGCTATAGTTTGGACTTTTGTCTTGGAATCCTGTGAGCAGTGGGAAGTCATGAAGAATTTCAAGGAGAAAAGTGACAGAATAAAACTTTATTTATTATTAAATTTTATTAGTGACAATATTGATTTACAAAATAACAAGGTATAATTCTGTACCATTCCCACCACCAGAATTCTGTGTCCTCATTCCCTCCATTGGAAGCTACAGTAGTTCTCCCAAGTTTGCAGATATGGGTTGACCATTGTTTCTATAACTGTCTGTCTATATTTATATGTATATATTTGCACACGCACACGCACTATGGTCCTGTCCTGTCTTACCTTCCAAGTCACACCCACACCTATTACTATTTCCAAATGTCCTTCCTCTTTTCCTGTTCTCTCTCAGGGTCCTAACGGAGTTCAGAGCCCTCTGGTTATCTTCTATTATTTCTCCATCTCTGAGAGTATGGACTATCAAAATTTACTTATGGGCATCATTCTGTAAAACGTGAGGAATGGGTTATAGGGATAGCGGTAGGCATGACAGGACAAGTGAGCATTTTTGCAAAGTAATAGCCCAGGAGAGACGGTGTGTGTTCTTTGTACTTGATTTTTGTCTTTGTGACAACATGAGCCTTTAACATAGATATCAGTGGTAATGCCATTTTCACAAACATTAATTAGGAGACCCTGTAGTAGGGCTGGAATTCAGATATCAAGTAGATGTGAACCTTGTCTTTGAGGTCACAACATGACCTATGTGCCCTTCTTAATGATAGTAGGGGTTCTGTTACTGCTTGCTGAAAGAGATCTAGAAAGTTCTGTTTCTAATACTGAAATTTAGTAATTAGAGTGGTTCTAGGTATACTTTTATTCAACAAACCTTATGTAGGGAATGGCTCTATATGCCAGACATTCTGTCTGGTTTGAGTGATGCACAGTGATCTCTGCCATTTTAGCAGGGAGCACAATCAACAAACCAGTCTGTAACAATGTAGTGTGGTAAAGCACAGTCAGAAACGGGATATTCTAGTAGGTTTGGAGAGTCTTGTAGGCCATGGTAGAAAGCTTCTGTTCTAAGCAGGGTTAGATTGACTCTCATTCCTCTAGCATGTAAAAGTCCTCCGGGCCTGTGAGCTGAACCAATGCCCATTTTCCTTTGCCCTGTACTGATCTGCTTTCTTCTTTGCATTAGGCTATGGAACCCCTTATGGTTACAGCACAGCTGCCCCTGCCTATGGTATGTACAACATCTTACTAATTTCTCTTGTTAGCCATTCTCTCACAACAGTACAAAGCACAGTTTCTATCTAGGGTTTCTGTAAATGACTTGAAGGATCTCAGACCTCTTTATTCTAGTGACCCAACTTAAATTCCCTTTGAAAATGCCACAACCTTGTGGTTCTTGGTTTGGTTGGAGTTGCTCTTCTCTGCTTTGCCTGATTGAAGGACTGCTTGTTATAATTGCCTGTTTCTGACCATACTGAAAGTAAATATTTTAAGTAGTTCTTCTTACAGCCAACTTATACTCCATTCAAAGGCTACTGAAGGGCCATATCCATTTCTTAGACTTCCTCCCAGTTAGATAGCAACATTTAAGTCTCTGGTTTGAAACTGTGCATTGAGTCAGGAACAGGAAATGTTTACTTAAAATTTGTAGCCATCATCCTCCCCCATAAAATTTGCTTTAGATATGGAATAAATGGGTCCTATAAAGAAGGTGGTACATGGATTATCACCAGTAATATTACCTAGGTGTTTACTGCATAAAATTTGTAGTACATATTAGAAAGAAAAAAAAAAAGTCCTAGATGTGTCTTCTGACACACACACACACCCCCAGGAAAAAAAAAAAAGCAAAGCGAACACAGAAGTAAACCTCAGTGGCCCTTTGGATAACTTTTGAATGAGGTTTATGTGGCAATGGAGGCAATAGGTTTGGAGTCAGTGATATGCTTTCTTAGACTTTTTTCCTAACTCAGGTGCTACATGTTAGCAGGATGTTTGTGTATGAGAGAAGAGGACTTACGTGTGTACCTGCGCCAGTGCGTGTGTGTGGGGGTGTGTGTTAAGAAAGAGTGCAGGAATGTAGCAGTGTAAGTGTGCACACATGAGTTCAAGTGTATCATTGCAGTCTCGGGCTGGGCGTGCATGTCCACAGAAGGCAAAGACCGTGACTATACTGCTGCTACTAGTGGCATCAATCCTCTACATGAACCTCAAGTCTCTTCATTGCCCTTTTTTCTTGTCATGCATCAGCTTTTTCATTTCTGTTTGAATGAAAATTGTAGGTCCTTAAAACACTGCTAAATTGAAGCTTCATCTGATTTCCTAACTGTAGAAATGAGTCGTAAGTTAACAAATTGATCACTTTCCCCACTAAGATAGACAGTTTATATTCTGAAAAGAATTGGAGACGTTGCAAGGGTCAGACTTTATAAGTTGCTTCTCTATGACAAAGTGCAGAGAATCTGAAGTTTCTTCCTTTACCTGACTGTATCCTGTGACACACTCAGATTTGATCAAGCGTTCCCCATACTCCCCTTTCCTGGGAACTGGGGATTCATCCATGAGTATGCTTTCACCTAGAGTTTATTCTAAATTTAAACTTTCTAACTCTGATTTGGCCCTATGTTTTGTACCATTCAGCCAAGTTCTGGATATTTTGACCACTTCATTCTTCTTATGAATTAGGTCTGGTCAATTTATGCAAATAAAATTTTATCTCATTAGACCCACTTATTACCATGTCTTATGTGAATGCCAAAGTGCCTGCCCCTTAGGACAGGTTCTTTAATGATGTGTCTTTCTTTTGGACATGGTTATGGCTCACACTGTCAATGACAGCTTTTATTGAGTTTGAATTTTCCCTTTAAAACATTTTTATAACTAGGTTCTAAGCAACATTCATGTTTTTCCTCAATCTTTTTAATTTTTCTCTCTTGTTCCTCCCTTTCCTTTAACATACTTTCACCCTGTGGCCTCTGAGCCCCTACTTCAGAAGGCTCCTCTCTTCCCTGTGCCATATAACTGACTTCCAAAGCTGGTGAAACTTGATGCCCCCATTTTTCACATAAAAGATTTGGTTCTTAAATGTTACTGTGATGCCAACCTACTAAAATGATGCTTTATTTTGGCTGTAAGGTAAATATGTCTTTTGGCCTTTGTAAAGCTGTTGCATGTGGGGTAATTTCCCTTTGATCATCTGGTGCTCTTGAATACCTGCTGTTGCTGCTTTGTGATTTCTCCATTAGGTTAAACATTAGCATAGGAATAGGAGCAGATTTCAAATCACGCTTGAGTATGCAGATGTTTGTGAGGCCACAAGAACTTATTAATTACAAAATTAAGAAAGCTATTAATCTTTCCAGATTTGCCATGCCAATATTGGCAATAACCCTGAAGAAGGTAAATACTTAGTAACAACTCCGTTTTTCTGGGGAGCTGAGGCCTGCACAGAAAGCTGTGCTTGGAATCTTAATTCCTGTTTCTTCTGCAGTATATGATACTCCAAATTTCAGACCACTATGGATTTCAAATATCTCTTTAGAATCTGAATCAGCATTGCTTTTGATCTGTGGGATTCAACTCACTCAAGTAAAGTTACTTTCTGAATATCATTCATTCTATGATATAAGCATCTTAATTTTGAGTGGAAAATATTATCAAAATAGGAGATGTGTGAAATATTTATGGGCCTCTTCCAAATGGTACATGTTGACTGACTAATCTGGAAAAGGTTAATGAGAATTACTGTTAAGATTTTTTTACCTGAAATTTTTACTGGATTATTAAACTTATTTGGAGTCCTCTCCGTTTCTTTTCTCTGTAGGTTTACCCAAGAGAATGGTTCTGTTACCCGTTATGAAATTCCCAACATATCCTGTTCCCCACTACTCATTCTTTTAGCAAATGACAGAAGCTAATTACTATTGAACAACAATATAGTAAAATACAGAAGAGAAAAAAACCTTTTTATTCTGCTTTCTTTGAACACATACTTGATCAAAATTATTTGTAAAGAACATCTTTCCTACTTTTTGATTTTAACAAATGCAAATTTAGTTCTCTAAAACTTGAAAACAAAAAAGAAACTAGTTCTGTGAAACGGTACCTCATTTCTGGAAAATAACTTATACCAGCCCTTCTGTTCTAAGGAAACAAGTCTAGCAGTTTAAAGTTTAAGTTTTAAGAGGAGTATCAGATTATGTAAAATTAAATTTGTGAAGGATGTATAGAGTCTCAAACACTGATCACAAATAAACTGCTTTGTTGTAACACAGAGTACTGCCTGGTTCCTGATGCAGTCACTGATTCTTAGCTGATTGATATGTATTTGCCCCAGGGCACTTTAATTCGGGCTGTAGTTATTTTTTTTTAAATATAATAGATACTTTTCATTTAACTTTGTAAATATTAAAGTGTGTAATTAAAGCCAATAAAATATGGGTTTGGATATTGTTTTAGCTTATTATTTTTGATATGTTTTGGTATCAAATTTCAAGGAATTGAAACTTAATAATTAAGCCCTAGAAGTCCATTCATTTGTAAGCAAACTGCTAAAACAAAGCAAAAGCAATTGTTAGTTTGAGCCAGTATATTCTGTAAGCCTTTTGTACCCACTTGTACAAGGGCATCCCCATGATAAAGGTATATTCTGTTATCATAGCATTGCTTATTAATGATGGCACCACCCAGAGATGGGGAAAGGAAGAATGTGATTATTTTAGTTTACGAATTTCCAAGTTTTAAAAAATAATAAATTAATTGATCAATCACCCTCTCTTGTTCTTGTGGCCTTCTTCACTCTGTAAGATACTGTGTTCACTCCCTGGCTTTTTTCATGTAGATAAAAGATTATTGACTTTTCTGGGATTCATTGAAGGGTTTCTTTTCTCTTCAATTACATCAGAATCTAAAGCAGCAACAGGGTCCCCATAAAAACTTGCTCTTCAATTGTCCCAGTTCTTGTTGAGTGCTGCTGTGAAAAGTGACAGGTTTCAGCCATGGGTCAGCATTTATTTTTAAGATACCTGATTAAGCTGGTGAAAAATGATCAGTCAGTAACATTGTGCTGTTCTGTAAAGGGTGCAGACCTGAGTCTTCCACTTGCATTCTCACCTTGTTTGGAAAGCCTATGATGTTACTATAAGGTAATGGTTTCATTAAGGTACCCACCCCCCCATGAAGGAGAAAGTGTGGTCCCACACCTATATTAGTTATAAATTAGCTTTCCTTATTTTTAGTTGAATGATGCCTACCAGTGATAGGCTTTACAAAACATGCAAATTGATATAACAGATTTCTTTGGGATCACTAAATGAGAATAGAAGGGGCAATTTAAAACAAATGTCACTTCTGATATATACTTACTATATATAATGGTTTGTTACTTTTGCTGCTTGGTCTTTTGTCCTTAATAGTGGTGGGTGATACTTTAATAAAACTTCATCACTTGCTAGAAATAGCTGTGAATTTATCTCATTTTCATCCTGTGCATTAGTGGCTAGACATAAACAAGAGGGCCCATTTCAGCTGGGAGTTTTTATGTTTCATTGATTCGTTTTGCTGACCTATGGATGAAACGAAGCCATCACTGAGAAGAAAAAGCATGGCTGGTAGTATCCAGTTTGTAATTAAATTTAAGTCCTCTTCATTTTTGGAATACTATTAATTGACAGCTTTAGCTGTATTGTTATTTGAAATTGCTAATCAAATTTGCATTCCATGTTGGAATCTCTTTGGAGATTTCTCTTTAGAAAATTCTTTTGAAGTAGCTGACTCGGTTTCATAACTCAACCCCTTAATAATGGCAAAAAAAGGGAGCTGTGCTGTTTTCCAACATGATGGCAGTCATTTCAAATGGTTTATACCAAGTCCTTTTTTTTTTTTTTTTTTTTGTTGTTTGTTGGAAGTTACTAACCATGTTGTAAACCTGCCCAGTTGCTGCAAACTTTTACATTTCTCTGCTTTACTTAAAATATTGAGTCCTTTGTTAGAAGTGGTAACCATGCAAGTTCAACTGTTTAAATTTTGTAATGAATTAAGTGTCCCTTCCCCCCCAACCCTTTGCCCTTCCTACCCCTCCATTTTGTAATGAAAATTCCACTTCTAGCTGAAAAGAGCAAAGAAATATAAATGAAGCTCTTGGCTTCACCAAATTCTGTGAAATTAACATAAAGTTTTGCTTCTCTGCTCTTTTCTCTACTGTAGGTGGTTTTTTCATTGACAGCCCCTATTGCCAGCCTCTGAGCGTCGCACCATTTATTATTCACTTGGGCCCTCAAGGTTTCTTCTCTGACTTCTAGAACCATCAGGTTGTCTGGCTTGAAATGCAATTTCTATGTCTTGGTCTTAAGAGCAGTGTGACCCCCTGAGGCTTTCCAGCTTTCAGATACACCACTCTGATAACCTTCTTTTGGAAAGCATTGACTGAGCATTTTAAAGAAGAGCAATACTTTATTCAAAGCCACGGTGTCTGTTTTAAAACTTTTCCTTTGACAATCTAGCAATATCTGTTCCTAATCCATCCCAGCATAGTCTCTTGTCAGGGAGTTTACAGACCATTGTAGAATTTAGAATTCGTGTGTGAGCTGTGCTATCTTCTGATAGTTTTTAAACTTTTTTAGCACATAAATTCTATAGTTGCATTCCTGACTGCGTCAGTTAGTGCTATTATAATTTCTCAGAGATGGGGTCCTCCTTGAAGCCATATTCTTTGCATGGGGGCTGGTGCCCAGCCAGGGATGTGACCTGCAACCTGTGTTTCTTTAGGCTGCAGGAGCACCCCCTTTACTTGTGCAAGATTAATGGTCCAATAGATTCCCAACATACCTCATGCTGACGAGGTGCAGTGCATGGTGCAGTGAGGCAAGGAGTCCTAAAGTCATAGTCTCTCAAATTGTTAACCTGGGGAACAAACCACTAATAGATATTGCCAGTGTTTAGCTTCTCTTCTTTTTTTAAAGTTTGGGTGAATGTGTGAAATTCATGAATCAGTCAGTCACCGTTATTAATTGAAGAGCTGGGAATACCTTGTTAATGTATTTTTAAAACTGGTGTTGGACCCTCTGTGTATTTCAGGTTAATACTTTTAAGCAGTTTTCAGCACGTTTATCTCACTTTATTCTCGTTCTCCTCGGACCTTCGTAGCCATATCACTTGTATAAAATAGGCTGAGATATAGTGACTGTAAGCTGTGATCTCAGTATACAAAGGTAAGCTCTTTTATTTTCTGATTAAAGAAAAAAATAATTAAAAATCAATGAACAGAACATGCATATATGACAATCATATATGATGTATTTGATCTCTTAGGTCTTATGTCATCAGATTACCTTAAGATTTTTTAATGACCTAAATGTAAAATAATTATTTTCAACATTTGTTTTAATACCCTTGTAATTATTTTTTTTACTCAGTAGAGATTTCTGCTGAGTTAAGTGCACATATGTGTGTAGAAACTTACGGTGTAATGTAAATGTGAACCACACAC